>NC_039290.1:3220864-3560743 GCF_003368295.1 Carassius auratus
TTAAGCTGACAATGTAACGTGTTAACCCAGCAGATACATGTTCTCTTCAGCAATATAAAAGAGGGTTTAATATATCAATGTCTGTAATTACTCAAATAAGAGAGAATAGTCTCCGCAATCAGTCTTTGCACTACATTTGACCCAAGCGATCTCTGAAAACAGCCCAGTTCGGCGGTCTAGCAAGAGGGAGCCTGCTTTCTGTTGTCTTAAAAACAGCTCATCCAATTCTTCACAGCAAGTGCAATTAAAAGCCTTCCAGCTCCCCGCAGAAGGCCTGAACCAACAAAAACAAATTTGGCAGTTTAATTTTCTTCCCACTGTTTGAGAGGGAATCCATTCTGGGAGGCTTCTGCGCTGCACCCGCCTGGTCTCTGGGAGCTTTTAGGGAAGGGAAAAGGCATGCAAGGCCCCATGTTGGAGCCAGTTTGGCTGATTAGCCGAATTAAATATATCAAAACCCAATTAAGCTAACTATACTCCAGCCATTCAGGTTGCAATGAGGAGAGAATTGGGTCATGATGCTGGGGCTGCCTGGCTTGGCACACTGTCCTATGTCTGAACGCGAAGAGGGACTCCTAAAGCATCTGGCTTATTAGACCGAGACGCAGAAAAACATTGCTTTGACATGGGTTTGACGATATATACAATGCAATGGTAGTAACGTGTCAGTCGGTAGAGATTGTGCGGTTTAATTCTATTGCATGATATTCAACCAATGCTTTGTTCAGACTATTACAGGGATTCTGCCGCTTCAAACGTGGCTCATCTAGTGATTTTTATAATAATTTGTGGTAATGAGTGTCAATTATATGATATGAACCTGTTTTTAAGCTGAAGCCAGATTTAAGATTCATTTGAATAATTTCATTCCATTTTAATATAGGTTTGCGTCCAACAAGAAAAAAGTTGTATTTTTACTACGTATATACATAGATAGATTATTAAATGTTGGGGGAAAAAATAGTTAAATAATACAAATTGTGACATAAATCCTTCTCATGACTCTTATCATCCACCCCGATAGTAAAACCAAACACTGTTATCTTACAAGAAAAAAAAGAAAAGAGTTTTAAAAAGGCTCTAAGGAACAATGTTCGAATCGGAGAACATCTCATCCACATATCTCCTGACACAAAGAGCATGATCTGTGTTGTTCTCTCTCCATTCCCTGCCCAGCCATGCATGACTGCCGATGGCTGCCGAGACATTGTTTAGACACAGTTTGCCCGTGATTGATGCAGCAAGTGTGTATTTTGCCCTGTGCTGAAAGACACTGGCAGGACAAAGGAGTGTTGGTTTCTCTGAGCTGCGTATCATGGTCAGGCCAGCACCCCCTGGACATGTGGATGACCCTGAGACTGACATGAGACAACGCACAACATCACTCCTCTCCGCTGAGATCGCTGCTGACTCAGAAGCCACAGGCAAAGCCACGGAAAAGAGTGTCATTCATCCCAGATAGCAAATCTTTACGCTCCTAACTTTGTCCGTAAACTACCATGAGATGTATTAATCATTTGTGGCATCTTATTCTTATCGAGATGGCAGCTGTCAACTGCTAAATATGATGATAATGGAAAACTGTGTGCTAAACTACATGCACTTTTAACAAACAATGCAACCTCGGTGTGACAATGAAAAAGTTTGCAATATATTACAGTATCGCCTTGAAACCTAAAAAAGGGAAATTAACATTTTGCCAACATGTAATTACACACTGTATGACTTTATTTTGTGAAAGGAGAAGTGATGAAGAATGTACTGCCTGTGGATATGACTGGCAAGCTTTCACGTTTCAGAAAGGATGCAAAGAACGATATAAATATATTGAAAGTTTCATAAAAGTAGTCAACATGATTCTTAGACTATTATATATATATATATATAATATATATATATATATATATATATATATATATATTCTCATCCAGTTTATATACTGTTCAAAAATTGGGGTTATTCATTTATTTATTTATAAATCACTTCTTTTATTTAGCCAGGATACCCTAAATTGATCAAAAGTGAAAGTAAATGTATTTCAGCATTTATAATGTTCTGTTTTTATGATGAAATAAATGCAGCTTGGGTGAGCATAACATACTTCTTACAAAAACTTCTTAAAAATCCAACCCCAAACTTTTGAACAGTAGTGCATGGTCTTATATTCATCAAATACTTTTATTGTGATTGTCCAAGATACGTTTGACTTTATTTATACAGCAAAGATTTATTTTTGAAAATTCTCCTTTATTGTTAAACAGGAGGCACAAAAAGATTTACATATGTAATTCTACAATTGTAATCATTGCACAAGGCATTGGGTGGGGTGGGATTGGGGGGTGTCATGTTCAGTCAACACAACTGAACATTAACCATCGGTCAATGTGCATGCTTTCCCTACCTTTCTCTTTCACTGGCATATAAAGTCATCCACTCACAGATTTACTTCATCTGAAAAAAAAAGGGAAAAAAAAACAGTTTAGAGTAAATAAAATCCAAACATCCATTTATCAGGCATTACATAAAACACTCCATTAATACCTTCATTTGGACACTGAGCGTATACTGGCCAAGAGTCTAAATGTGAAGATATGTCTGCCCCCTTAGCATTCTGGGTGCAGAAACTCAGTACTGACTGAACAAAAGGCTCTCAAATGTGATAGTTAAAAACATAGTTAAAAACCAATTGTCTGTCATAAAAATAGGATTAGCTTTTAGATAAACCCCGCCCACTCTTCCTAATTATGTCAACATAAACAATAAATCTGCCCTCGTTGTCATGGGGTCTTTAAGTTTAGCCAATCATGTGATGAAAACAAAATAGACACACACACATGCACACACACACACACACACACACACACACACAGGAAAACAAACACCCAAAAGAGAGAGTGTGGCAACTGGCAAAGTTTTCCTAACCTTGAGAACACAAGCAACCTAAAAAGTAATAATAATTCTAACCTGATCTCCCTACTTATTTTATATCTCCCCTCAGCAACCTAACTTCTATTCGGCAACAGTGCAGTTATTAATTCATGAGGCACTAATTAGTTCTTTGTTTAATTTTGTGTTAAACAGACTGACCGGAATGATAACGACTCGCGCTGTAGCGCTCTGGTCCCACGCCGCCCCTGTTCGCTACGACAAGGGAGCATCGTGCGACTAGCATGATGAACCCAATTCCCTTCTAAGTTGCACTTCATTAAGTCAAAATGTGACAAGGAGCTTAGAGGAGGAACTGGCAGATCTGATCGTACATAACAATGCAGGCCCCGCAAGTTTTGGGATGAGGGGGAGCCGTGCATTCCAGCATCCATGTTGCAAATTTTCTATTTTTAACCCGTAGGGGCTGCCTTTCATTTTTCCTTTAATTGTTTTTGTTGGGAGCTGCAGTGTCCTCTCTTTAAATTGGCGCTATCAACTCTCTATATCAAACCCCTGTGCAACATCGCCGTCGCAGAGTAAACAACAGGCTTGCCCTTTTGCATGAAGTGGCGCAGGCGGTAAATAGGTGACTTTAATAACACGTTTGGTGCAGCGCACACGGCACGACAGGGTGTACCTTATAAAACACAGAAAAGAAAATGTTGCATTTTATGCCTTTGAATCTCGAGAAACCTGCTAAGAAGGAAAGAGAACAAAAGCCGGCATGAAACTGGGTGGAATGTGACAGTTTTCGAACCTCCCCATATTTCACATTCTTCACCAATGCGATGAAAACACAAACATAATAGGCTAATCAAGTGCATGTTTGAGAGCGTTTGCCAAGATTTTTTCTTTTCTTTCACACATAAGAAAGAGTGGTATTCCTCATTCTTGCAAGTATAAGAGACACACCTATGTCCCATCCAGGTGCAGTTACGTAACGTGTGATATAATACATGTTTGATCTTTTCATTTTGCCCAATTCTGTGTCTTATATCATTCTGGGTAAGTTCAAAAATAAAAACATTCTCATCTTCATCTTAATTCATCTTACAAAACAATTATCACATGTTTTAGCATTTAACTAAATATTAAAATAGTAAATCTATACAGACATTATTTCTTTCTCACCAGCAATTTTTTGAAACAGGCTTGTCACAATGCATTCTGGGATTGCCTTCTCTACAAATAATACTGCCTTAGAACTTGGCTAAAACAAGGCAGCATAATTAAGTTACCTACCCTTCACAACTCCTCAAAATGCTGCCTCCGTAGGCAGCTAGCTAGGTTTTGGACAAGATGAGATGAGATATTTTAACTCTCAAGGGTACCCCCACTGGTTAAAGATACAATAAAAAAACAGACTTGTAATTACACCGTATAATAGGCAAGATTGGCATTTTCAAAATCATTTTCATGTGGCTGGAAATGACATTGCTCTGACTATTCTGTATTCACTGATGCAGATAAATAAACAAGGCATGAAGAAAGAGAGAGAGAGAAAGCGAGCTCGGGAGGGAGAGAGAGGGGAAAACATGAAGAAAAAACGCAGAGTACAATGGCAAGCAGGTCAGTAATTAGAAAGTCTGTTTGCACAGTAATAATTTTAATATATTCATCAGGAAACAGGGCATGATTCGCATGATAAAACACCATCAAGGAAGATATCCCAGCACCCCTTAACCTTTACCGAAGACTGACAGCAGATTGCAGAGGATCTCAAAGACGAACTAGCTTGCCAATTATTGACATACGACTGGGCTTGGAAATTATGCAGTGGACAGTTGACACGAAAACATGACATTTAGATGCTAGCTTTCTCTCGCCGTCACAGTCACCCACTGTGGGTTAGTCTTATTAGTTAAGTGACTCAATCAAGAGTGCACTGTACTTTTTAACAAACCCACACAGAAGCCGCGACACCTGTTAAACCAACAGAAAGTGATGAGCGCCGCGCTTCTCTTAGCGCTAGAAACACAAAAACGGTCATGTACATGACATGAAGCGTTGAAGAGTAACCTTGTTTGTTATTGCGGCTGGTGATGATGCTATGGAAATTATTGCAAATTGTTTAAAGTAGCCCTGACACGCACACTCACCAAAAAACTTGACCTTGTCATTTCACATTGAAAATGGATCTCGATGTAAGATCGTGCTCAGATCAAATCAGGCATAAAATATACTTCTAAGCACACAAACCAAGAGAGCAAGTTCTGTAAATCTGATTCTCACCCCTTGAAGAAAACAACCATTAAAGATTTGTTTTCTTCCGCAGAACTTGATTTTCTTTAAACCCCAGAATCTGTGTGCACGACAAAACTCTTACATGACAGCTTCCTATCCTCAAAGCGGAGTTAGCTGTTCCCAGAGAATCCACAGAGGACCTGTAGGTTTAATAATTAAAAACAGGAACATACACATTCAAAGTAGCATACAAAACAGCTTGAGATAACAATCCTCTGTCCTCTTAGTTGTAATTTATGGCTGATCCATTGTTTCCATTTCCTGGCTGTGTTTGTAACTTATAAAATTAGAAACTCGGGAACCCTTTCTGGTGGATGCAGACTCGGCCCAAATAAAAGCTAATCGCTAATTACATGATTCAGATGACATACTTTGGGAGCCATTAAAGCGAGCAGCCTTTCCTCCCTGGCTCAGGCCTTTTCATTCTTTACGTACTCCCCTCTGAGCCACTATTCAACGGCTGTGGCACAATGAAAAATCGAACATTTACTTAATAGCCCTGCTTATGCGGAGCTGACAGAGGCGAGAAGGCCCCCCTTTTTGCTGTCACTTCTCAGTGCTATTCTCCGTTGCCTGCTGGAGAGAAGGACACTGAGCCGAGGGGCAGCTACCTCTGCACCCCACCCTGCCCTAATATTTGTTGTCCATCTCTTTGAAATCCGGCGCTCACGTGGGAGTGAAGAATGGTGAGTGATGTGCAACAAGTGCCGCCACCATGGAAACCACTATTTTCCTCTCAAAATATTCTTTTCGGGCCCTTTTGAGGAGCTGTCACTGAGCAAAGCGAGCATCACACGACCCCGGGCCTGGCCGTGACAAAGCCTATTTTCTGCCTCGTACTTGATTGATTAAAGAACTTTTTAGCAAAACCATGTAACGAGACAAAAAAAGTGACACATGGAAGAAAGGGCCGGGAGTGAGCTTCTATCACACTGCTTCCCCGGTAATATGAAAAAAGAAAAGCGGGTCGGGAGGGGGAGTCGAGGTCAGTGAGAGCATGAAAGGCGACCACAATTGCGATTAAGACAAACAGGAGAATAGGCAAAGACGTTTGGGAAGTGACCGACATGGAATCAAAACTGACCCCATTTACTTTTAAACACATGTTCCTGGCCCTTACTGTTTAATGTTTAATACATATTGTGTTTTATTTCAGCTAGTTTGTGAGGAAACATTTCTCATTTTCATTTAGTTTACCTTGATGCACAAAAATAACAAACTAAAACTGAAACCAAATTAATGAAAACCATACAGACATATTTAAAAATGACAAAAACAACAAAAATACTAAAAACATTAAAAACGATATAATAATCACAATGATACTAGAGTAACACTGGCATTTACTGTATATCTTTATCTATTTTTATAATACTAGATAAATTGTGTCTGTGCAAATAAATAAAAAAAAGTATATACTTTTATAAAAAAATTACATGATAGATAAGTGCGTAAATAAAAAATGTAATGAATTAATTCAATCAGAAATCACAGGCCAGTCACAATCAGAATGGCCACACAGATGGTGCAGTTCCCCCACATACCAGCAGGGGCTGACGAACTAAATCACAAACGAATCCATCCTGATACGGAGCGATGAAATTAATTCCCAATGGATAAGATATCCTGTTACACTCAAAAATGCGTAAGAGGGAAAATGGGTAGTGAACTGCATTTCATGTTGACTGTAATATGATTTTTAATCTCGCCGTGAGCAATTTGTTATACTTACGCCTCAAGAGTTCATACATCACCCCGTTACGGAACTTTTTTTCATTTCCACTGAGAACCTCCCTGGCACATTTGATTAGCTATGTTACCATTAGTACACTCTGATTCATGATCTCTGCTTCACCGCTATCAATGCTAGCGCATAATCTCCACTAATTCCCAGTCTTGGTTAGAAAAATGCTTTTTGCATCAACTTTCATCTACACATCTGTATAACCTGCTCCTGTGACTCGAGTAAAGCAAGAGATCAATATGCTACACAGAGCACTTTTCATGTATCTTTTTGGCCTAGGTGACAGGCCATTTAATATGAAGTGAGGCGGATGCAACAGGCCAGATCTGAGCCCGAGTCAGGCAGCAACATTTATCCATCTCCAGAAACAAGTCAATACAACCAGTTCATCAGCACCCTATGGCTTTCATCCGCTCACACATTTATTTTGTGTATCATTATGGTTTGAAAAACAACAAAAGGTGGGGGAAAAATGAAAATGTTTACGCTGAAAAGAACTCAGATTATGAATGGTCTTTATTAGCCGGTGTGATACAGACATGCACATGTAATGTTTCATCCCAGCGGCCTTTATTCGGATGATAAAGGGGATATTTACCAAGCGTGTGGGAGGAGGTGTGCTTTGGCTTCATGAGTCTTGGCAGGAGAGAATTAGTATTCCAGATCTGGCCAATCTGGGCTCAAAAAAGAGCCTTAGCAAATCCCCACGGTGGAGGTGTCAGGCGCAAAATGACAAAAATCTGCTCCTTGACAGGGAGTCATTTATATTTTAGCTCCGTTCCATTATCTTAACGAATCCATCATCAGCCAATGCAATATTAACAGCAGAAAATCAACTCATTAGATCCAGGGGGATTTAATCAAGATTGCAATCATGTATGCGGTTCCTGGAGAGTTTGATTTTTTTTCTTTTTGGTCCTTTCCACATAATTGGCGCATCTCAGATTTTAATAAATTATTCTCTGTCTCAGACTGATGCCATTTTTCCCTCCCTCTCACGCCAGGCTCACTCCGGCTCTGACTATAATATTTACAATAAACATTATTATGTCATGGGCACACTGTTTAAATGGCCTTTAGCTAACTCTGAGAGGTAATTGGCTTTTCCATTTCTCCCTCGTTTTCTTCTTAATTGCCAGATGATATTGCTAACTGTCTACCAAGGAAAGAGGAAAAGCGTTTTAGTGGGGCTTTGGTCTTTTGCCTTTGAAACTCTTCTGCTTAAGATAGTCAGCAACTCCTTGAATTGTTAATAGAAACAAATATTAGAATGTCAGGTCACAGTGTTAAAAACCAACACCAGAAAAGCTAAAGATGGAGTGAGATATATATATTTTTTATGTCTATGATTTATGTCTATGATTCACTATGTCTATGTTTCTTCAGACTTAATGCTGACAACTATCAGATGCGGCATCAAAAAAGGTGTCCATTTACATACTGTATGACACTAAAGAAATATCCTATTCACATATGTATATAAAAAAACAAAAAACTATTATCTCTTCCATGGCAATGTTGTATTGCAATGAATATTAACCATCCTGCAATATCTAAAATTATATTTTCCCAATTATAGAAATAAGTAACAAGAAAAAAGTAATTCTATATATATATAAACTGTATGTATATATATGTCCAGTTATCAACTTGAATGTTTATTTACATGAAAAAAAAAAGCCATATGAAATAATAATAAGAAACAACCATTGTTCACTTCTACTTACTGTATTATATGAAACAGGACACCATAGCATAAGATTATTTTCTGATTATATTCACTGAGAATCTATTATTTGATCTGAAGTGGCATTTCATTTAATAAATGATCAAAACAAACAGTATAGTCAAACCCAGATCAAATAGGAGTCCTGTAACATGCCTGGGCCTGGCCTGTTGCCACAGCTTCACACAGCTAACAAACACAAATATGGAAGCATTCACATAAACACAGTCAGAGGAAGGAAATACATGGATCATTCAACCAGAACATCATACAAAGTTCATCCCAAAGACTTCAACAAGATCTGCTTCTTCTGAACGTGGTAAATATCTGAAAACTCAAAAATGAATTCAGTCAAATTGTTTCCCATAGCCCCTCTCTCCACGTCCCGCCAGCAGCGCTATCTTGCCCGGATTAACACACAACATGTCCTACAAGATCCAAAAGTATAAAAACTGCGGAAGAGCCTTCTAATCTGCCAATGGAACAAAGCCTTTTTGTACAAGCCTTGCCCTGACCTTGTCACTAGCAGTTAAACTCAGTCTGTTCTGCAATATAAAGCCCTGGCCATCTCTCCACACCTCCTCCTGCTTCATGTGGCCGCCCTCTGCCTGTAGAGAGCAGCACAGAAAGCCCGGCTAATCCGTGTATCAGTCTGAGATGGTCAGCGCTAAATCCTTCTCTTCAGTAAACCAATCTTGGTGTTTTTTATCTAGATTTATTCGATTATAAAACCTTCCTATCTCTGCCTGAGTCAGTGCGACACATACTAATCCTAATCGGAATAGACAAGTATTAGCCCAGTTCAAGGGGAGCTAAACAGTGACGACACTCAGCTTGCTGTGATAAGAGCCAATAACACCTCAAGTGTTTTTTGTTTTACATATCTATTTTTAAATAAAGCATTCCAGTATCAATTAAAATACTGTAGTAACTCACCATTTTTTTTAAATGTTTGAATAATAAATAAAAAAAGTTTGCTACCTAATGTGTTTTAAGGATGTACAGTAAATAAATGATCTCTACATGCATTAAAAAAACGGCTACATGATTATATCACATGTACATCTTGTAAATCATTTTTTTTTATCAATGATGCTGATATTTGTTTATAAGGCCTTATGCATTTCAATAAATTTGCTAAAATCCTAATATCTAATAAGCAGAGTTGCCCTATAAAGTGATCAGGGATAAATGCCTCCCTGCTTGCCAGAGTTAAAAATAAAGTCTAATTCTAAGATAGATCTTTTTCAGGCTGTTTAGTTGTTTGCATGTCTGCACACACTGCAACACGCAGGAAAAACTAGGGAAAAGGGAAAATGCCAGTTTAATTTATCTAGATTGTGCCTTTTAGGGTGAATTTAATCTCATCTTGCCACACTTTGTGATAATGAAGCACATATTTTCAGAAGCTGCATTAGTTAATGTGAGCCGGCAGTGAGTAAGACCTACTGGAATGGGTTCATATGACTTATGAGGACAGGACTGACCGGATCCAGAGGTGTCTTTCTCCACCAATGTTGCTGTCAGTGCTTTCAGGGTCAAAAGTGTGGGTTCCAACAGCATGTTGAAATACTACTGAAAAGAATCTTTACACTCATGTAAACTAAATCAATTGTAAGTCTGTTTTCTTAAGGAGTTCCGGGGCTGAGGCTGTCTCTGTAGACTGTGACTATGTTCGGAACGTAATTGAATATACATATAAAAATATATAATTAAATTGCAAAAAAAAATAATAAATACAAATACACATGATTATAAAACAGTATCCTATTCCAAACATAGCCAGAGTTCCCAATGCCCTTGTCTGAGAGAGAGACACACATATGCATTCTGCACTTCAGCGCGCAGTAACAGATTTGTGTGTCCATGTCTGTTTGTGTGTGAGAACAACAGCCTCCAACACACTGCAGCCTGACCGCGTGTAGCCACTGGCTGACAGGAAGAGGTGAGAGAGATCTGACAGCAGTGTCTGCTCCCTGTATATGTTAGCTTGGTCCTGAGAGTGAGAGCCTACTCTTGGGTCCTCCCCTCTGGGCAGGAATGGGACCCTACATATCACTTCCCATTCCCCATTCACATCACTCCTGCTGAGAGGGAAACTAAACAAAGCTGGTCTGCAGATATCCGAGCTTTATGAACTGGATCTAGTTTTATGGTTTTAGAATAGTTTTATTCCCATACCATCTTGGCCAGTTTGTGACATCAACTAGACCAGTTTAAACCAGCTAAGCAACAACAACAAAAAAAACATATACCGGTGTATCTTTGTTCACATAGCAAGGGTTTGGGATTGACAACAGTGTTTACTAACAGGTGTGACCCATAAATTGTTCATACAATAGAAAAAATAACAAAGTCGAGCTCATTAACTAAGTAAACTAAATTATAACTCAAGCAAATATCAAAGATATCTTACATAAAGATTTTCAGAACTGACACAACCCTTTTTAACAAACTTGCCCCAAAAGTGACGCAATTTCATTCATCCTGATGAATCGCTGTTGGATTGACAAAGCATGTAATGTGTTTTTGTCAGTAGTATTTTATGAACAATAAAATAATTAACATATATATTTTTTATATATATATAGTTATGGCCAATTAGTGGATACGTGGAAAAATACTGTGACATGTCATTAAAAAGTCACTGTAAAGACACCTATCAATTACTAAAATTATTATTATTAGTAGTAGTAGTAGTATTTAAAGAATCATTATTGGAACCGTGAAAAAAAAAAAAGAATTGTTAATTTCTTTACAATTCCAATCCCGAGTTCTTATTCCAGAGAGTGTGGAATGGAATGCATTTGTCCCTCTTTTTTAAAACCAAATAGCATGTGAACAGAAGCATATTTAGAACTCCTAACAGTGTATGTGTGAACAACCATAAGGGTCTTTTCATAGTACCAGAAATATTTGTTGAACTACCCACTTTTTGGCGTTTACACACCACCAGAACAGGGCACGATTTTCGAGAACCAAATAAGCTCCTACTCTGGGTCTAACCAGCACAACTGGTACTGCCGTTATGTAAGTAGACATTGATTGGCCAAACACGCACAACAATGCCCTCATCCGCCATGATTTAAAACGCTGTGTAAACATACTGTAAACATTGTGTCAACTTATTTCGCAAGTATGAATAACAGCGATAGATGGACGGACACTGAAGTGCAGGCCATTGTAGCAAATGTAGCACTGAAAGTTGTCGTTGGAGATTCTTAGTGGGGAAGTCGTGGCCTAGTGGTTAGAGAGTTTGACTCCTAACCTTAAATTGTGGGTTCGAGTCTCTTAGTCCTTGAGCAAGGCACTGAACCTCCAACTGCTTCCCGGCTGCCGTAGCATTAATGCCTGCCCACTGCTTCAGGTGTGTGTGTGTGTGTTCACTCCTGCGTGTGTGCACTTTGGATGGGTTAAATGCAGAACACTTAAGTATGGGTCACCATACTTGGGTGTATGTCATGTCACTTTCACTTAGTCCTCATTTCCGTTCTTTCTGTCGACATTCTTTCTGTCATAAACGTTGTTTTTCTTTGTTTTCGTAGTTGAACGCCATGCTCAAATGACATCACTGTCGACTGGCTTACGTCACTTCCTAGTACACACTGTCAGTGTGAATGCAACCCTGTAATTGGTACTGGGAAATAGTTTGCACAAAATCGGCCCAGTATTTTAGTACTGTACATTAGTTCTGGAACTAAAGCAGTGCAAAAGGCCCTATAGACTGTTTATTTCCAAATCAGGACCTAGTCAGCTTTGTGAGAAAATCCATGTCTGTCCCGACAGCACTTCTGTCTCTTTTATGTAAGTGGGAGATATTTCAACCGGCTATCGGTTTACCTTATACGTGCTGGTATATGCATGAAAAGTGCCCATGTAGGGTCAGTGACTCTATTTCGAACGTCCCTCTGAATCAACACTGCCTGTCTAGGGCCAATTGTTTTGCTCTGTACCCTCTGTTTCTCTCTCTCTGAATGGAAAATATGGCATGCTCTTCTGAGTGGAATGAAGTGCTGAGTTGCATGTCTGAGGAGGCTTGATAAAATGCCCACAAGTAACACAACCCTTGGTGGCACTTTGAGAATCAGCAGCAGTTGACGTTGGTAAGAGATTTGGCTGAGCAGATGCATATTTCTAACGCTCAGTCATATCTACAGACAACAAAAATCAATCCAGTAGCAGAAAGCCATCAGTTTAGTTAACCGTGGAAAGGTTAAGCAATAAAACATCAAGATGGCCGCCATATAGATCACATTAACAGGACTTTTGTCTCTCATAGCCAGATTTTTAGAGGTGGATTTTTTTCTTATTAAATGTTATTCCACTCAAAATCACCCACTTAGACAGGAAGAGATTATATGGCATACAAAGTGACCAGCCAGTGTACATTTTGTTTTTACATGAGATAAGGGTTATTCAGAAAGTTTTTTTACTATTATTATTTATTTTATTTATTTCATTTATTGAAAGAAAATAATGATTTTATTTAAGCAAGGATGGATTATATGTATGTGTGTGACAGTAAAGACTCTATGATTCCAAATCAGCATATTATGATTACTAAAGCATCATGTGACATTGAAGACTGGGTTAATGGCCGCTGAAAATTCAGCTTTGCTATAAAAAAAAAAAAATATATATATATATAAAATATATTAAAACTGAAATTTTACTTTGATTTTATTTGTGAAAATATGATTTTATTAGCAGAAAGATATCTCACCCTTAGTTAACTTATTAGTGCCTCAAAAGAAAACACTGAGCATCTTATAAAGCCGCCAATCTAGCAAACATCAGCAAATCCAGTGATTAGCTCTTCCTCAGAAGTGCTCACTGTGTCAATCTGCTACTTTGTAAACACACCTGGAAGTCGCACAGAAGCCAGCCAATCAGATTAAACTAGCGATTTTCAGATATAGTCTTGTCAGTTTGTGTGCAATATGGACCGTGAACGGATTGCCAGTGTACAGTCTGAATCAGGATGGTTTCTCCACAGAAGTGTTCCTCTCATGCACAACGACTGAAATCAACAGTATCCACCAGAACGAAACATTGAGAGGCGACTTCTCTAGAAAACAGTAGCGTTATTATCTCCAGCGAGCAGATGGGGAGGCAAACAGCTGTTTAAATGCGAGGGAGACCTGAGAAGGTTAAAAGGAGTCAATGGAGGCTAAGGAGACAGAAGGTCAAGCAATGACAAAAAGAGTGGCCAGGGACTGCAGATCGGGACTTCTGGAAACCACATCAAACAGGCTATGGAGAACAGCCAAGATGAACACATATCAACTTGTTGTGGGGCGATAGATGGAGAGAGAAGGAGGAGATGGAGAGGCAGCAGGCAGTAGTTAAGGGAAACACAAACGACCAATGCTTCACTGGCCCAATCAATCTGGCGCACCAATCAATCGTTCAGCAGCCATACACTCCAGCCTATCAGAGGCTGGCCACTCACTCAGACGAGCACCTGACTAATACCCGGTACAATGTCACTTCTATATTTGTATCCCACTAATCTGCTCTCTGGGTTCCAATCTTTTCCACTTTCTTGCAAATTTATCACTAGACTGAAGGGCCGGTGCCAGATCCTAAGTGCTTCACCCCTTTAAATGAAACCGTGGCATTTCAGATAAAGCCCCTAAATTCCTAATCTCAGCGTTCTGAGGAGTCTTTAAAGGCAGTGTGTCACTTTTCCTAAAACAGAGGCCGTGACGCACATGACACCGAAGAGAAAATCTTGACAAAAATAGAACAAAATTCAAGTAAGGTGCACTGCGAAGTAGACAGCTAAGTGCGACCAAGAGAGATCTTGTCTGAGGGCCAACAAAATACCCAACATCTTGGCAAACAGACTGGACAAATGATTATGGGCTCCAAGTTTGCTTTTCCTTTTGGCCACCAAAATACAATATATTAAATTACGACCTGTTTGTTCTCTCCAAAGGAAAAGTGTAGCGCCCAACGATTGCTCTTTCTTAGCTCTTTCAAGAGACATAATGCAGATCTTAGTCTTTCTCCCAAAATAGAATTAAATGAGACAACTGACATACAGTAATATTAGTTCAGATAATCCTCTCAAAGGTATCTGATGAGAAATATTTGAGTTGATATCTCTTGACTTTTTTTTTTAATCGCAGACTTTGATATCTCAGCAAATCTGAGCACAGTTTGTGACATTGTTGAGATTTTATCTGAAAGTCTAACGGAGGTACAACAAGAGACTACAGCAAGATACAAATCTGTGAAATCTGTCTAATAGAAACCATTGAGATATTAAAGATCTAATTTGTTATTTTTATTTCATGCGTGTTTAAACCTGAAGCTAAAAAGTTATCTTTCAAACTTCTCTCTTAGAAACAACTGCTTCTGTTTTCTGTCCATCTCATATCCAGGTGTCTAGCACACAGTGTAACAGCCATAAGCAGATGTTACTCTGTTCCTGCTACAAGTCCACAGTAACACCAGTGTGTCAATATATTTCTCATTAACTTGCTTTCTGCTGGAGATTTGTTACCTAATATGGAACCCAAAGCATTTGGAGATCTTTTGACTATGTGTGATAATGTGCTCTCTTCATCTCTGTCTTTCTTTCTCTCTGCACCCTACAGATCCCAGTATATATAGAGAGGTAGCAAATATTTGAATATATATTATATTATATTATATTATATTATATTATATTATATTATATTATATTATGTTTTTTTTTCTAAGCGTTATGCAAAATTTATGCATATTAAACATTTTGTGTAATTTTGCTTTTCAAGTAACTATCATTTTAACGATGTCTAGACGATTCTTATGGAAAATGACTTTTTTTGCCATTTTAATAATCTTGCAAACAACAAATGCTTCCCTCCCAATTAATTTCAATGTCAAGAGGTTTACAGTGGTTTTATTCATCAAGGGTTAAATTTTAATGCCCTTTTTTTAGTTTCTAATCTCATTTTGATACGATGTGACTTCCTTAACCCACCCAGTCCATTGTTTTTCCCCTTTTTCATGAATGAGGTCGAAACCGACTGTTCCTTTTTAGAAGGTCAAAAAACATAATAGGAGAAAAGCACTCTGGACCAGAGGTAGTCCCACGCAGCACTAACCAGAGAAACAAATTAACCCCTTAAATGGGTCCGAGCACTTGATATGCAACAAATCTCCACGCTGTGAAGAACTGCATGGCTGCATGCTCTTATAGCACTGTCTGTGTTTAGCGTCAGCCTCTGGTGTTTATTTATCACTGCTGTTATCTATTCTAGAGGACTACCTGATTATTTAGACAAGTCGCTGTATTTTCAGGGCCAGAGGAGTGAGATCTCTAGTGCACAGCTCTAAACAGGCAGTTTGCTTAATGCTTGACCTTTCACCTCTCAGGGGTAATAATACCTCTATATCTTGCCTCACACACACACATATAGCTGCAAAGCATGAACAACTATACAGATGACTTCTGACGAGGATTACTTGTTATTATATACACACATACTCACACGTGGTGCTGACAAGGGATCTTTCAGCTAAGCCAACACTTCACATACATACACTACCAATTAATTTTTGAAAGATGCTCACTAAAGTTGCATTTACAGTAATTCATCAAAAATGCAGTAATTTCAGTTATATTGTGAAATATTATTACAATTTAAATAACTTATTTTATTTCGATATATTTATTTTTGATTATTACTTTGATGGAAGAGCTCAATTTTCAATTGCCATTACTCCAGTATTCAGTGTCACATGATTTGGTGCTCAAATAACATTTCTTCTTATAACATTACTTATTCTTATTAAAACAGTTGTGCTGAATGGACCAGTTTTTGCAAAGTTTGTATTTACTTTTTAAACATGTAATATGTGCCACTAGTGTGACCAAATATAAGGTTAATTTCCCTTTCTCTGACCGTCATTGGTCAACAAAAACAGATAGCCCCGCCCCAAATCTACACCATTGGTTACTATGAAATCCAGTTGGAATGCTCAAACAAAACTCTTTAAAAGTTCGGTCATTTGTGGTTTAACTAGAAATTAAACTTCGATTTAAACTTGAACATTTTTTACAGTGCACTGAGAACTAACAATGGTGCATTACTAACTTTTAAATCTTAAAAAAATTCTTAAATAATTTTTTTCCTCCAAAGGTTAGTTCCATTCATTTCCAATCAGAATAAATGCTCCCTGACCCTTATTGAGTAATTCTGTTTTCCTTTCCATTTTTCCTTGAGATTTTGAAAAGGAAGCAGATAAATTTAGCCTTTAGCCTCCCGGTCGCAATTTCCTGCTTTTTACAATTTGTTTTTTCTCCAGTATTTAACAAAACAGCTAGTCCACTCATATATTCCCCCTCCTATTTAAACTGCACACCCAGCACACATTAATAAGCCAAACAGCAACATACAGCATCTGCACAAAGATCTCTCCTAACAGAAAAGGCAGGCTTAAAATAGAATAAAAATAGAATAAAAATGCTGTTATCCAGCTGTCCCCTTTAAATCACTCACAGTCACTGCGACCACTTCAACAGAGCCTCAACCCGCCAGTGCTTTTCTCAAGCTCAACAACTGAGATATCCATAAGCAGAATGAGTTTTTAAACTCTTTTCAGTATGCTCCCCTCTTCCTGATGGAGCAATGACTACATTCCACAGCTGGTGCAAGACCACCGCCGGAACAGACAGACCCTAACCCCAGACCCGAACACAGAGAGAATGTTAAAAAAAAGTCCCAGAATTAATGCGGCAGTGAGTGGGACATACTCACATACAGGAAAGACACTTGTGCATTACACCCCTGATCGCACCAATTGAAAGACAGGGACAGACGGCGCGCTTGGCAACACAGAGAACACTGAGCTTAACAGTTCTCAGGTTTTCTGCTTTAGGTAAATTTAGACGCGTTTGAAGGTTTCAAATATAGCGTCTGCCAAAGCGATTACTTCTAACATTGGCAAGCCCCAGCGCAGTTTCTATGAAGCATTCTTTAACACTTCCCTTCTTAACAGCCATGTGCTCTAACGCAAAGTGCAGCTCCGGCCACAGCACAGAGGGGAGCATAAATTATCACTGCCTGGGAGGAGCCGCACTTCAACCAGCTGCCAAAATTAGTGGCATTTTGCTGTTTTGGAAATTGATCATGTGGGGCCTGATGCTGCCAGTAACAAACAACTAGATGAGCAAATCCCACAAAACCTCCAGATCACATCTTACCTGTGAATCAGAAGAAAGAAATAAGAAACTACATTTTGTTGAGTTATATATACTGTACATATACATGCATGTGCCTGGTATTACCCACATTATGAGGACCAAATGTCCCCTATGAGTATAGTAATACCAGTAAATGATATGTGTGTGTGTGTGTGTGTGTGTGTGTGTGTGTGTGTGTGTGTGTGTGTGTGTGTTTACATATTGATAGACATACAGACAGTCAGACAGACAGACAGACAGATAGAGAGTCAGTCAGTCAGACAGACAGAGAGATAGACACTCAGTCAGACAGACAGACAGAGACAGACAGTCAGACAGACAGACAGTCAGACAGACAGACAGACAGAGACAGTCAGACAGACAGTCAGACAGACACTCAGTCAGACAGACAGACAGACAGACAGAGACAGAGACAGTCAGACAGACAGACAGACAGACAGAGACAGAAAGACAGACAGACAGACAGTCAGTCAGTCAGTCAGTCAGTCAGACAGACAGATAGACAAACAGCCAGATAGACAGACAGACAGACAGACAGACAGACAAACAGCCAGATAGACAGACAGACAGACAGACAGACAAATAGACACTCAGTCAGACAGACAGACAGACAGTAAGACAGACAGACAGACAGACAGTCAGACAGACAGACAGACAGAGACAGACAGACAGAGACAGACAGTCAGACAGACAGACAGACACTCAGTCAGACAGACAGACAGACAGTCAGACAGACAGGCAGATAGACAGTCAGATAGGCAGACAGACAGACAGACAGACAGTTAGACAGACAGACAGACAGACAGATAGACAGTCAGACAGACAGACAAACAGACAGACAGACAGATAGGCAGACAGACAGACAGACAGTCAGACAGACAGAGAGTTAGACAGACAGACAGACAGACAGTCAGACAGATAGACAGACAGACAGACAGACACTTTTAATAATATTAATATTAATAATAATTTATAATAAAAATATATAGTATAGATGTATATATATTTGCAAAATAATAATGGCAGTGAATTCAAATATAAAGAAATGTAAGTCTGGACATATTTCTGTAAGATTCACCTTCATATGAAAAATGTTTTCTGATCATAATAAACCAGACATATTAAATGCCTCTGCCTCTCAGGAATCAAATACATCAAACCCTAAGAAGGATACAGTTCACATAAAAATGCTTTCTGTGTGTGGTTATTTTTCACTGCTTTAAAACACCGGCACAATTTATAACGTATTCAACATTTTTTATCTTGCTAAACTACTACACTCCTCATTCAAAAGAACAGCACTGTATGTATAAATGAAGTCACAAACCAGTCTTGACACAGCATTTTCTTCACCTCTCAAGATAAACATGGCCAGTTGCTCTGCATAGTAACTGCTCTAGCAACAATATAAACAGCCTAACACCAGAGAAAAAATGTGTATTTCACTTCAAGGAAGTTTCTTAATAAGGAAAAAAAGCGCATGAAGATGCATCCCAGGCGCTCCCGCCGAGTAGGGTCTTAATTTCTCTGTTCATAGACATTCCTGTCCTGGAATCATCAACACATATTCTCTTTAATCCTTAACAGGCCAAAATGTTCTTCCAACTACTCATTCAGCAAAGCAAGCAGCACAGAGCCACAGTAAGACTTACTCTGCAATAAATCCACCGGCAGGCAGGAGAGCAGGGCTGCTTTCTGAAAGGCCCACAATCAGGCACCAGATAAATTGCATTTTGTGCAAGCTGCATTGTCTCTGCTTCTGTGTTCTGCTAATCTAATGTGTTCAACATGGTCTTGGTCACCTTGACTTTGGTTGCCATAGCGCTCCATACAAACACATCCCCACCCAGAAATGCACCAAATAAGGCCAAGGGAAAAATCTCATAATCAAAGAGGTGAAACGAGAATGGGAAATGCTTCCAAACATACATGTGTTGCACTAAAGAGTGTATTAAAGCTGGAAAAGATCAAGATGATGATGAATACTAATTATTCTAGGACAATAAATGCATTAAAAGCGGGAGAATGTTTATGCATTCTCCGTAATCATTCGTCATTTTTAACCATTAAAAGATCAATTTGCTTTAAGCTGAATCAGGGCCAGCATTGTTTGTTCTCAATATGACCTTAAAACACTTCGCTCAAACACAGAGGAATCAGCCGACGCGAAGGCGGCCGTCCTGTCTGGCAGCCGACCCTGGCAGATGCGACTTCTGAGGAGTTCTAAAGAATTCTGCATGGGGGCAAGGCTATTTACATAATCCTTCAGATATATTCCCCTGCAACCTAATCAAATTATTCACAAGTCTAGCCCCTAACCATGTAGACCCCACGATACACAGCTCTTCCATTACCGTCCTCTCACTTCCTTAATCATATCGAACCAAAACCAGTGTCGATTTTCCCTTTAGAATGGAATGCATTGGAAGACAACAAAAGCATTGCAATTTCTGATACACAACAGTCTTTTCCCTCCAGGTGCATTGCCATCTCAAATTAGTCCTCCATTATATTTGCTTTTCATCTGACACAGGGTAAAAGAAACTGTGATTGGCGATACAAAGAAACAGATAATTTGTGTTCCATTGTGAGCTGAAGATCATAAGTTAATCACTCGAAATAGTCTTTTTTTTCTGCACTGAATTTGTGCATTAACTGGTCTAATCATTTGCACGACTTGTATTACGCTAACCTGAAATGCCCCGCACTTGATTGGCTTGATCTATTTTCATTCACCTCCCCTGACACTAAAAACATCGACTGAGCCCTGTTTAAACAGCAGCACCGAAAAGGCATATTTAAACATGCAAGCAATATGAAACTTGTTCCGAGCGATGTCTCATTTAGGCTCCTACAATGCCTTACCCTGCACATTGCAATTACAGCTTTGTCTCAATAACAATAGGCCATCCCCACAGTTACGGCTGGCACCTAAGGGGTTAAGTTGTCAGGCTCTATCAACAAAGTTTACATCATATGTGCGGTCAATTTTCAATGACTTCTTTTCCCACGATGAAATAAACTATTTTATGTCTCCAAATATGCAGATCATTTTGCTTAATGAAAGATGCTTGACGTCTCCGATCCAATTAATATGCAAATGCAAGCGAGGATTTATTTGTGACATTCTGTATGGGTGAGAGACAACAAAAAGGGCTCTTAACAGTTACACTAATTGCTGTGACTGATTGTCACATATCATCATTCACTCTGAATCTCCTAAATACCACATTTCAGATAAAATTCGTGCTTGCACTTTGTGAAGATTTATTTGCAAACGGGTCGCATAGATCAGAGCGAGCGACATTGAGCGGCAAGGGCTTCGGGATAAACAGTCCTCTCCTTATCTCCTTCTGAAACGCTCTCTGTTTCAGTCTGAATAGAACACAGGATGCTTGTTTCTTATATCAAACACGATATACATTAGATGTATGTGTTTCCTGTATCCTAATGGTCAATGTACTAATGGAGTTTGGCCTCTACTGGGAAAAAGCTTCAATAAGTAATGTATTTATTACTGTAAAAATAAAATCTCTAATGCAGCTTCACTATTAAAACATTTAATGGACAGTGCAATATAATCTGGTGTTTGCATCATCCTATATCTTTAATGTATGAAGCAATATTCAATATACAGTGATTCACTTAAGACAAGACGTGGCTTTCCCTCAAAGCCAGCTGAATAAAACAGCCGGTCCACTTTTAAAGCAACAGGACCCTATTATTTCACAAAACAAATAAATGCAAAGGAAACAATAGGCAATGAAAGGGTTAATCTGGTAAACCAATTGATAATATGTGAGCATTCAATGCAAACACCCTCAAGGATTCAACACTGAGAGGAAAAAGTAGCAAATGAGTTCAGAATGATCAATTTGCAGCTGTTTTAGCCTTGTTTTTTAAGCCAGCCTCAGTCTATAAAACTAACTAGCATGTAATTGGAAGACTGGAAATAATGGTCTTGAAAAAGACACTTTATCAATGGAGCAGCAGTGGCAGAGCTGACAAGCTTAAGACACCGAACTCCCTCTGACAAATGACTTATCGGCACAAGACTGAGTGTATACTGAAACACAAAAATGATTTAGGTAAGAAAAAAACATTTTCTTATGAATGGATACCTCAGTGATATTAAACAAAAAAAACAAGGCTAAAGCCAGGGTGTATGTGCTTTAAAGATAATATCTTTCAGCTCACTACGTTCTTTCTCCTCTAAAGAGGTTGGAACAGACAAGGCAGCTATTTGAGGATGTAATCACTCGCTCCTCTCCTTGAAGTGGCCCATAATGCTCCGCTGCACACTGCTTAGCAGTTAGCTGCCAGGGCAGATTGTAAACAGATCTCTCATGGATTGTGGGTTTAGCAGTTTTGCGCATCTCCAAACAAGCTGCTCCCAATAATGCAAGAGAGAGAGCGAGAGAGAGAGAGAGAGAGAGAGAGAGAGAGAGAGACTTATTTGTATCTCACAATGTGACTTTATATGTTGCAATGGCAACATTATACTTTGCAATTTGACTTATTATCTCAAAATTTCAAACATCAAACTTTTAATTATATATCCCAAGGACAACTTTAGAGGTACAATATAGCTCAAAAGCCTGGGGTCAGTACTTTTCTAAAAGGCGTTTTAATACTGTTTCTGAATTTTAAATCTTGCCAACTTTATATTTCCCAATTTTACTTTATATCTCACAATTGCACAATTCTGTTTCAAAATGGCAACTTTATATCTCACGTTTACAACTTTGTGACTTTCTATCTCACAGTGTCACTTTACAATGACTTACTATAAACTACATTTTATGTCGCATTCTGAGGCAGAAACAGGTTTTCACAGCTAATCAATCTAAACAAACAGAAATGCTTGGAAGCATAATACATCACCGTGGAACATTCCAGAACTTTCCGTAGCTTCTATCTCGCTTCCCGCTAATTTGTGGCCACTGACTGGCTGTAATGAAGGCCTCATGCATTTTTACAGCAGTGTCAGGCTAAGCACTGTCATGTACAGTATAAATTAACCGGTGAGCTAAAAGCTTTGTTGTCCTGCAGGAAAATGAAAGTCATCAAGCATTAAGCACATATTAATTTTCAATGGACCAGCAATAATGGGAATGTTTTATGAACAGGAAATCGCTGTGGTCTTACCCGTCAACCAGCCTCCATCAAACAAGGTGCTTTTGCGCACCATGACCCCTGGTGCCCTGCACACGCTCTTCTCGCCTTTCTAGCTCTGACCCTGTGATACAGTTCTGTGAAATGGTCTTCATTGGACATTTGAATGATGGTCGAGACTGCCTATATGAGATTGAGGCAGCGGTTGTGTGAAAGGCAGATTGCTGTGGCTTTTATGGCTAACTGCAGTACTCTTATACCAGGTAGCAGGTTTTCATTCTCCTGGCTTTTATTATGCCACAAATAAAAAGCGTATTAGATGCGATGATGGGCACAGGCCTGCACATCCTTGCAGACCCCTAAAAGCTTTTTTCAAAACAAATGCAGTAGGGCGAGAAATTTTAATAACAAGTAGATCGGCCCAATTCCATTCTTTGCTAACTAATAGACTAGTGCACATCATGAAAAGGCGGAAAAACTTACAGTAAAATTTGAAGCACAAGTAATCCGGTGCATTGAAGGATATTCTCCTTTCTTCGCTCACATCTCGGAGAGTCACATCTCGGCCAGAGTTTATTTCACCTCACACAGAAGTGACAATGGCTTTGGAATTTTTTTATTCTTTAAAACAAGACTCAAAGGGGCAGGCAAAGCATTCCGGATCCTAAAGCTGATGCCCTAGTGGCTCGGCCAGCCACTTTTCCAAGGCCTGCTACTTGATTAAATGCATAATCCACTACTCCCCATCCCCGATGATTTAGTGTGCCTTTAAATCAGCTTGCGCACACATAAAAACCTCAAATAAAAATCACTAAGAAAAACCATTGCACTCTTTACTGTTCTATTAAAATGATACCCGGCCAGGCCTTTCTTCTCCGCAATACCGTTTATTCCACATGAATGCGTATCTTCATTTTTTATTTATTTTTTTCTAGGTGTGCATATAAAATATTTAAAGTTTCAAATGTCAGCATTGAACATCAAATGCAGGAGTCTCTCATTAATCACCTAGGATGTAGGCTCCCTTTTAAGGTTATAACCCTTTGAAAGAGCAAAAATTACATTTCTGACCTTGAAGATGAGACAAACTCATAAAGGTAAAATAATTCACGCTTTAAATGGAGGCAGTTATCTGCGCGCTCAAGTTCGAGTTTCGGGGGGACACCAAACAACTGTGAGAAAACATCAACAGAGAAATAGTGTAACTTTCAAATCCATGGGGCTCAGCTATCTGCACTGCATAGAATGTTGCCCTTTTTCCATGGACTTTTATTAAATGGTGCATGACATTTCCATTACTCAAGGAAATTAAATTCGCTAATTTTCTTACAAGCCCGGTACGTCTGCTATTTTAGGGAGGTGCGCCGAACATAACAATTGTTCCAACACCTACACAAAGGAAAGGGATTGTGAATCTATCTTTTGAATAGAAAAAGTGAATTAAGGCCATAAAAGCAATTTGCTCTTTAATAAAACAAGTCTTGGTTTTGATCTTCAGCTAAACCGGCATTTGGCTAGATATTAAGCCTGAAGCCACTTGCATTTATAAACACAGGTGCCATGTTCCTGTTATGCAGTTTACTTTCAAACTGCTTTTAATAACAATAAAAATAAACAAATGTGATAGGTTTCAGGTGTTTTGTCTGAAAAAACAGTAGGTTTCGATCACCAAATGTGTTTTTCTTTAGACAAAAGGCAATCACTATGAAGCTGTACTCAATATTTATCAACAGAAAATGTCTGATATTTAGTCTAAAACCCTCATGATTCAGAATTTAAAAACAAACAAATCCCTTAATGTGCTGCAGATCTGCAATACGCTGCTTTTAAATCGTTCCACATGTCAAAATGGAGCATCCCAGAAAACAAACATCACACCAAGACTCTAGTTTCTAGATCCAACGGTTTTCCTAAGGAGAAGCATATGCGCACACGAGCGACTCTTGGCTGGGCCAGTGGAAGTGACAGCATCACACTGAACCTGGCTCCTCTTCTCTGGAGATGAAAAGGCTGATTACTCTGCCTCTCTCCTGGGGAACCAGCAACATGTCTGACAGCATCATTGAAAAATAGACTGCTGAGCCCCTCTGGGTCTTATAAGGGCTCACATTTAATGTAGAGGAGATTCACATTAAAAAGGAGGTGACACTACAGTCTCTACGACCGCATCAATGAATACATTAAAGACTATGAGGAAAGCACCTTCCACTAAATGTTCAGTTTTCCAGGCTTAGACTGTCTGAAAAAGTGAGACCATAAACTAATTTAGTTAAGAATGATTAAACAAACAACGGCAAATGACTTGTTATTGTCCTCGAATGCGTAAAAAAGGCTTGATACAGCATGATGCCATAACTAATTGCAGACTGGCAAAAGTGTTCAGGAAACCTGTGAGACAACAGTCAGTTTTTAGCAAATCTGCTAATAGTGCAACAGAAATGACACACTCCACCTAAACGTGTAGCATGTATAACTGAAGAAACCAAAACGGTAACATTTGTGGCCCTATAACAGTTTCTACAAGATCACGTTGCAGTAAAATGATCAAATCAAGCGCAAAATGCACTTCAAAAACACTCAAAGGTGTTTTACAGCATATCATTCTGGCCATTTAAATGCACTAATAGAGCCAACCAACAATGACCAACATATGAAATGCCTGTATTGACAAATTAAATTGCTATTAAATATTATGTTTAAAATGTTAAATCTAAAATCTACTAAAATTATAATAATTTTACATTTTAATTTAAATTGTAATTAATTTCACATTCATTCATTGTTAACACCAGTCAGATAATTTACTATTATATAAGTAATACATAATTAACATACAATAAAAAATATTATATTAATATAATTAATTAATTATATTGAAACATTTTAAACCAAAAGGCTGGATCATGTCAATATAAATTTAAAAAGAGGGCTGCTGTTTTCAATTAGTCTAAGCATCATGAAAACTCAAGATTAATAAATTCTACACTTAGCAAAAAAAAGGCTGACAACATCACGAAGAAGCTATATAAAATGTAAAAAGAGAATAATTGGTGCCGTATGAATCTTCATCCAGAGGGGCGTCATTATTAAACTTAGACACGCATTTCAATTCGACAGTCATATCAGGGAGAACAAGGAAGAAGACAAGATCAAGAAATCCTAATTATAATTACAAAATTACATAGGGTGCAACAAGGGTGCCTAGTTTAATGGTAATAATTAGAGACATACAATTTTAATAGGGAATATGGCATTGTGTTGGTTTTGAGGCTTATGCCACTTTAAGGCCCAACTGCATATGTGTGTGTGTGTGTGTGTGGTTGAATGTTAAATGATGAGCAGAGTGATTAAGACGGTTCACTTTGCACTACTGGCACTCCACATGAGCTCAGCCTGTATCACTGTCCTGAAAGAAAAAAATCCCCATCCTGCACCCAAACCGCCACACGTGCCCTTTTCCTGTCTCTCTTTATTACCCTGCCATGATCCTCTTAAGCAGACCTCTTCCCCAGCGCGATACCATATGTTTTCAGTTAAGCCTAATTTCTTTTTCTCTTCATTTTAGACATGGACTGGCTTAGCCAGAAGCATTACGCAGCCCACTCTTCCACTCATTCATTTTCTTCTTGGTTTTTCTGTTATTTTTTTTATTTTTATTTTTGTCCATGTCTCTTTAAGGACTCCAAAGCTCCCTGTTGAAATTAATTTACAGCCACAACAAAACCAGGGCAGGATTTTAAGGATCGTTGTAAGTAATTTTAAGTTAATTCACTCCAGATTTATACATTAACCTTCCAAACAGAGTTCAGAGCGTAACTGAGTTGGGGTCAGTGTTGATGTAAAAACAAGTCATTCACAGGGGATTTTTCCTCGTTGGTTTACAGTCAGAAACTCTATGCTCATATATACATACATATATGTAGATCAAAGTAAATTTTTATTTTTTTCTAAATGAAACACTTTTTGAAAGATTACACTTTTGTAATAGACAATAAGAGCTGGAACATGTGCTAAGAAAATAAACAATACATTCGAATATCTTTTTGACTTATTCTGAGCATTCTTTGCAGGCTTAATAAGCAATAATGTAAATAGCATGGTGATGAAATAGTTCACATTGAAATGTCCCTGTTAGGTGTCACACCTGGGTCTGAGGTCTCCAGAGAGACTCCTGTGCTGACAAACATCTTCCTATGACAGATTTCAGGCCCTCTTCAAGATATGCCACTCTCTACATTTCCATGTAGCACAGCCCCTCCTGTGCCGAGACCCATGCTAATTGCATGTTTTTCTGCACTTCCCTGGAGTGCCACAGAAAAACATCAACATCACAAATCACACTGTAGTGTATGAGAACTGGCATTAACGTACTAATTGTTATACCATATTCCTTACTTATGGAACAGTGCATTATGGAAAGCACTAAATGTTCAACACAATAACCAAGAAAGGAAACAGACTTGTGATTTCCTTTGAAAAAAAAAAAATGTCTTTTTTTCTGAGTGGGATGACTGTATGCCACAGAACTGTGAAACCTCTTTTACTCCTGAAAACCAGTCTGTGATCCACTTCTTTTTGGACGTGGAGGATCAAATGAAATCAATAGAACACACTTTGAGGTCAGAAACAAGTAACTGACCTTGTATAAAGGTCTTGTGCATATTGTTGATCTACCTTGATTGCCAGCAAAGCTAACTCAATATTTAAGCAAACAAACAAACAAATAAATGCATAGCTCTTTCACAATTTAAATTATAGATTTCGAGTCAGAATTCCAAATTAAAATTTCCAAAATAAACAGACCAAATTATCAACAAACAAACAGACAGACAGAGACACAAAATAAATAAATATCTGCACAGCTCTTTAGAATGAATGAATTACAAGATTGAACAAATAGCAGATTCTAAGCCGGAATGCTACCTAACTAACAATAAATCAATAAACAGCTCTATGGAACTGTAAAAATGAGAAGGTTTAACATGACGCAAATCATAACATAGATTACAAATGACATTAATGAATGTATGCATGAACAGCACCATGGCAAGATCATGGCGTGGCATGGTGTCGCATAAAAAAGAAAGATAACAATAAAGACATTGTTTTGAACACACTATTTTGACACTACAATAACAGTACAGTTTGATCTAGTTTAACTCCTCTTTCACCAGCTCAACTTTGGAGTAACAACTGCTGGATTTAACAAGATTCTTTGTGAAGACTGAAGTCTGTAAAACCTCCTTTGGTCGTAATCTATGAAAACAGGAGATAAGCCCACCACACAGTCCATGTAATAAAGCTCACATCAAACACAAACAGACGGTTGTCTGAACATCCCCACCCAAAACAGGCCCTGTCTAAATCATCTGTCCGTTACTGGGCTCAGACAGACCACATAAGACAGGTGGCTTTTTTTCAGTACGGAAGACCCCCATTTTCATGTTTTTTTTCTGTGAAAACAAAAAAACAAAAATTGCTTTATTGTGGTTTTTGGCAGATTATCTATGGACTCTCTCTCTGTGGACTATTAATGTAGTCATATTAATTTAAAGAGAGGCGAGTCTTGTAATGAATAACTTACTCGAGAGACAGATTGGATGCTAGTGTGTAAATGACTGCAACAGCAAGTATGCCATTAGATTCAGTTTGAACACAAATGATCCAAAAACAGAATCGACTGAGGCATACTAAACCCCTAGAAAATCATTACAGGCTTTAGGGTAGGAAGGAAAGCTGAGGTCTACAAATTAAGCTGAAAATTGTTAAATATCAGTAAAGGTGAGCTCTTCTTTCCAGCATAATTACTGCTGCCAATCCAGTGTGATTTTATAATTCCAAAAACCTGACACTTCACAAAGACACTATAATTGCCTTGTGCTGGCCTTTCGCTCACCGCAAAGGTCCATTAATTAATTTTTCTCAGGATCTGTCCTGAAACGTATTCCTGCTTATGAAACGCAGCTCATAGGGAGATGTGGAATTTTCCATGAAAATACAAAAAAAACTGTTGGTTTCAGCAGTGGAGCGTTGCTAGTGCTTTCTGAGGGGCCCAAGAATAGCCGTATGATTTGGTGCTAAATACACATGCAAGAATCCAAAACACGAGGCAGCAGATCTACATTAGTCATCTGAACCAGAAACTTCCAACCAATCACATTTCACTGCTCAGATTCAATGACAGACTACAATCATTTACTTTTGATTCACTTCCATGAATTTAACATAAATTTAAAGATAACGGCTTTCACAAAAATATTAAACAGCACAACTGTTTTTAACGCTGATTATAATAAGAAAATGTTTCTTGAGCACCAAATCAGCCAACCGAAATGATTTCCCAGCCTTGCCATCGCAGGAAAATGTTTTAAATATTTAAAAATAGAAAACTGTATGGAGAAAAAAAAACTGTCTATTTAACATTTCAAATTAATAAAGATCATTAATTAATCAATCTCCCATTGAGTGACAATGATAGAATGTTGGCCATCTGAAATCTAAACGACAACAATTAAAGTGATATTTGCATAGGAAATTAATTGATTGACATCCTCACCTTTGTACTTACGTACACCATTCTAATGCATCCTTAAGAACACTGGGAACGTATTGGATAATATAACCAGCATATTAGAAGGAATAAATACAATGGTGAATGTTTGGCACGTTGAGTTAAGTATGTATTTCTGTGTAAACATGAAGCTTAGGATTGAGTTTGTGTAATGGGAACAAGGGAAAGGGACGAAACAGGGAAAGTAAAGATTAAAGAGGGACATTTCACACATGGGAGCTGTCTGTTCACATCATTTGCCATTAAAAACTTCCAATGAGGACAGCACTTCAATAGAGTGGCCCAATAAAAAAACTCTCTATGAATTTTACTTATTGACCATGAGAAGACTTTCATCAAACAACACTGCCACTAACTGCAAAGACAGTCGCATTAAATACCATACAAGAAGATCCAAAAATCCCTGTAGAACACCCAAAGCTCGGGGCTTAAATACTCACTTGTGACTTCTTATCTGTATTCACTGCTGAGTGAGAAAATGAAGAAAATATATTCTAGCCTCTGCCTGCGTATTCTGATTGAGCTCCAATTACGAGCTGAAACCACTGGATTTTAGAGGATGCATGCATGTTGAGTTTTCAGAGCATTCGATAGAAATAGAAAAGCATTTCATTAAGTGCGTCTTTCTTTCTTCCGTCCGCTTTTGCTTTTTTTATTGTGTTTATATGCATTTCATATAAAGCTGTGCAACGTATACATATCAGAGAATTACAGCGAACGCAGAGGCAGGAAGAGTAATGGCATGCAGAGAGAAAAAGAAGGGTTGGAATGACATCCTCTCTAAACTTAATGAAACAGCATCCTTTAAATATATATTTTTTAAGTAATTATAATAAATATGGAAAAACATAATAAAGGCCTCCCAGCCCCCACCTGCTAACAGTAATTATAATAGACTCAACAATAAATGGTAAAGCAGCACAGAGCTGCATCTTGGGAATTCTCTGGGGTCTGTGGATTAGCTTGAAAAGCCTGAATGATTAAAATACACTAATTAAAATTTTGTGTTCCTTGGTAACTCGTCTTCCTGGGCCCCTTGCGCTGGTAAAATGGGAATAAATGTGACAAAAGCAAATACTGCTTCAGACTCCAGCAAGTAAACAAGTATAATCCAGTTTTCATAGGTGTGTTTCCATTACATATTTCACAAAAATACGAACGTTCTTCAAACGCACTTTATTTCTCAATGGAACAGTTCAGACAAACATGAATAGTCTGTCATCATTTACTCATACTCTTCATATCTTTTGAAGCCCAGCTGACATTCTTTCTTCTGCTAAATTTAGAAAGATGTTAAGAAGAGTTGCTCTTTTCTATACAAAGAACAAGGCAAGATTATTTGTAAAATCTGCTTTCAGTCTGAATGAGTTCAGATGACTCACAACAAGTCATAGGGATCACTTTTATGGCTCTATATACAGTAGGCCTTTTTTGGAGCTCGATTGCACCAGTCTCTATTCACATTCATTTGGAAAGGCAGCTAGGACAATCAGCTAAACTTCTCATAAAATCAAGTCATAAAAGTTTAGAACAATAGAATAAAAAATACTAACAGAATTATTTTTTTTTTTTTTGATAAACACAATTCAGTTTATCAACACAAATCAAGTCTCAAAAAGTCTCAAATAAACTTATCTGAAAAAACCATGCGCTTTTTACTATCTCTGTTGCAAACCCCAGACATCAAGGCAGAATACTAGACTTTTCAAAACAATGAATGAACAGTGATTCAAGCATATGCATAGTATAAGTGCATCTCTCGATTATTCAGCTGACCTTGCATTTACTCAACAGCAGTGACCGGTTTCTAACATGAAACTGCATTGATAGTCCTTTGAAATAAACCAAACTAAAGTGAAAACCCTGTAAAATCTCACGAGTAATGTGCAGCTAGAGTCTTTTGCCTGTTTTGACACATAAAGAGAGAATGTCAGACATAAAGAACAACAGCATTTGATCAAATTTCAAAACGTAGCAGTAGTATTTAATCTGTAGCCACTTCATTCAAACAAGAACAGATCTCCTCGGCTCGCTCGTCTCTCAGTACTGGGCTTCAGTAGTAAAGATATGCCATGGGATCGGTCACGCTGCAAATCTAACGTGTCACCGGTAAAGGGTCCGCATTTTTTGAGGGGGGTCCTGGGAGGCCATCGCCTCTTTCCTTTCGCAATATGCTGTCTCTGTGAATGATGGTAATCACTTGTTTGCTGTCAGCAGGAACAGTAGAGCAAGGGAAGTTGTCTTTAACCCCCTTCCCAATCCACGTTCATTTTGAGACATGAATACGGCAAGTCAATCCCTTGGTAAAATCACGCAGAATCAAACAGAACAGAAATATCAAGGGTGTTAAGTACAAGTCAGGGTTACTCTTGACAGCTGCATTCAATGCTTCGGGAGATTAAGCGAGATCTCTTGTAAAGAGAATATGGTCTTTTGATCAGGTTCAAACCCAGCTAGAGGATGTGTACACACAAATTTAATAGGAAAATATGCTAATACCATTACAGTATTTATCCTTTACTAAAACAATGTTAACTTTGGTTTAGCTGGATAAACAATGCTGACAGCTTGTTGAGAATGTGGAGGAAAGTAGGGGAAAACCGAAGCTAATTATGAGGTTAAGAAAAGTAGTGTAGAGTTGGTCTGGCTGGTTTTCGGCCAGCAAGGCTTCGGAGTCAAACTCCAGCTGTGTCTGAACATGTGGATACGCTGCCAAAAATCACTATTTAAAAGAAATATGATAACGTTACACTCTAGGAAAAAATATATAATTTATTTTTTTTTTCTTTGAAAGCTCTTATCTTCTGCACATTTGTCAATTAAATTCATCTTGTTCTAAGGACTATTTTAGTAGAAAAAATACAAATATTGTTTGGGTTTTTTTCAGTGTGATATCTGCTTATACAATATATGCAAAAAAGGCTGCTTAGAAATTAACAGATATATCTTGTATTTTGAAAAATTATGTTTGCTAGAAACAATGTTGCATATTTTTTCTTGTTTAGGGCAGAACATTAAACTTATAAATTAGTATTATCCTTAAACTTAAAATTATTATACTTCTACTTAAAAAACTGTTGGTGTTGTAAGAATTTTTTTTAATTGAGATTAATTCTCTAAAACTCTAAAGTTTTAAGAATGATTGCAGTAGAAAAAACAAACAAATTTAGCATGTAAAACAATTGATGATAAAATACTTAAAATGCCTGCTTGTATATTTAAATATAAGCAGAAATATATTTTGAAAAAAATATTCTCTTAAAACTCTTAAGGGAGATATGTTATTCTTAGGTGAGACAAAAACTGTTTCAAAATAATGTTTTTTTTTTTCTTTTTTACTGTGTGATATCTGCTTTTTTAACAACTGATTCTAAAACAGAGACTTAAAATTCCTGTTAAAAAGATTCAAAATGCCTGACTATTAATTGGAATCACCTTTTAATTTAACTAGAGCTTAGAAACCAATGAGCTGGTTCTTTGTCTCTATGGAGCACACAGGGAGGGGGTTAGAGGCTGCAGGCATGAGTGGGCATTGGAGACGGGCCAGACTGGCATCAGACTCGTGCCCATTTACTCCTCACCACCGGGCATGCTCCGTGCGAGGCACGCTGGTGGCCTCGGTCTTGAGAGCAAATTAGATCCACTTCATTAAAATATTCCAGCCAGGAACAAAAGGATGAGGGGTGGAGGAGAAGTGCTAGAGATATGCGCCTGATATACATGCATGCCGGGTGAGATCCATGCACATCTGACAAACAGATTGCCTCACTTTGAGAAAAAGACACACAGCCCAAAAGAGAAAACTTAATCAGAAATAGATGTAAAGTCAACGCATTGGAATATACGCTGTGTGTGTGCGAGCGACAGAGAGAAAGAGTGGGGAGAGAAATGGCAGAGGGCATATTTGTTGTACCGCATCCCTTTTGTAGAGGTGCTATAATGTGTATGTGCTCTTTGTTCACCTAAAACCTCAACATGACTCTCAGTTATAAAAACTTCTGCCTCACTGCAATTATACAAAAGAAAATTAACACTTTTGGGTTGCCCTGGTAACCTAATTGCATCAGTACATTGCACACAGGAGCCAAAGTAACTGAATTTTGATGAAAAGGCGGCGATAATTTACGGCATTGAGAAATTAGTTGCCGTGGCGACGCGTTAATTACATCTCAAATTAACAATGCAAGTGTAGTGAAATTAAATATAAATCTTTTTTATTTATTTTTTTTGCATAAATTACAGGGGTTGATTAGTGCAAGGCACCAGGAGAGAGAGGCTGGGATTCCATGGGTCTGTCACATCAACCCTCCCAACACCCCCAGCTCATTCAGCTCCTCTTAAAAGAGAAATACCGTAAGCTCCTTTACACGCCAGCGCTGGGGCAGAAACACGCCGATGTTTACAATCCCTTTCCTAATTTGCATTTTGATCTTTTTCAGGTTGATGAACTTCTTTACTTCTGTCACTCCTGGAAAGCATTTTTCCCCCTCACTTCCAGTGATCACTAATGGATGTTAACATGTGGTATGGAAATATATCCATCATATAGAGCAGGGTCTACAATGTCTGAGACCACTAGTCAGAATGCTTCTATATTTTGTCTAATGTTCATTAATTTTGCGTTCAGTAATAAAGAATCATAAATATGCAGTTCATAAAATAATATGTAGTAATAAAGCATGTATGTCAATGATGAAAATTATTTATTATTATTTAGAACAATAATATATGTATAATATTTTTACAATAGTAAAGTATATTATTAGCATATTCATTAACACTGATTAATACATGTATTGCATTTTATTAAAATCAATTCCTTTGTTTCATTTGACATTGCAGTGTTTATGAAGACATTATTTTGACATTATTATTTAAAAAAGAATATATTATTATTATTATTGAAGTAAATTATTACATTAAATTAAATTACTCTTTTATATTTCATATAGTAATTTATAATAATGATGAAGTATTAGAATAATAATTATATTATTTATTATTTAGAATAAAAGCATAAAGATCTCTCTCCTAAATGATCATTAATGGAGGTTACCATACGGTATGAAAACTTATCTGTACAGCCGGGTCTAAAACAACTCAGGCCAATCCAAATTGTATTACTTTAATTTAATATAAATATTGCATTCAATAGTAATAATAATAATATTTTATTGTAATTTAAATCAATTAAAATTTCCTGTTATTTTAAAGTTTGAATCTAAAATTTTCAGTGTGGTCTCAGAGTTTTGGACACAATATTTATGGTTTCTTTACAGAAAGAAAAATGTGATCTCATACATACTGAATAAGACAAGAGGGATCAAGGCAAATCAAAATGTTAAGAATTAGGGCTGACACTCCTGAGTGAAAATTTTCCATGTGGCTGATTTTGTGTGAAATTCCTTGTGTTTAGTTGCTCAGTCCCACATGTGCAGTGGCATGTGTAACCTCAGAGCATCAAAAACAAGCCTCCAGAGTCATGTCTGCTGTCGGGGGGGGGGGGGGGGGGAGCGAGAGAGCGAGAGAGAGAGAGAGAGAGAGAGAGAGCACAAACACAACAGCAACAGGAACCAACTTGAGCCATCTAAATTATTCATCATCCAGATGGATTCCTTTCAGCTTGAATTTTCAACTCAAACAGACCTATTCACCTACAATTTTCATTGCCGCCTGTTGTGTCCGATGTCGCTCAAACCACAAAAACAACACACACAGCCGTTCAAACCACAACTGGGATAAAAACCCCAATGAACACCTTTACCTTCACACTCCCTTTTCTTTCTTTCTTTCTCTCTCTTTCTTGTTTCCTTCTGTTATGAGGAGCTTGGGGAGTGACATTGGGGGAAGGATATAAAAAAGCCTGCAGCCCCAGAGACAGTAACTATCTGCCATTTAGCCGCTAAAATGTCAGCAAAATTTAATGAACTCCACGTGTGTCTCTATCAATCCTTGAAACATATTTTATGTCTTCTGATGCTTTTTCTGCTCTTTATTCCACTGTCATTTCCAAACGGAACAAAACATAATGGTTTGCATTTAAAAATAATAAAAAGTGCATTTTAGATGCTAGTACTTTATATAATAATAAAATATTTAAAAATCGCTGCTGCTCTTAATTATTGCACATATCACTCCGTTTTAGTATATGTGTGATTATGAAAGTTTTAGGAAAGTCTGAGTGCTTTTGAAGTTTTTTGAAGTGTTCTGTGTGAAAGATGTCATGAACTCATGGGGAGAAAGCCAAACTAAATGCATAATTGGAACCAGCTATGTGAACAAAAAAACTAAAAAAAACTTCTAGTCACTTATGTGAGACTGCAATCATTTTAAACTCCAGATTTAGATTTAAAAGGATAAAATTATCTATTTAAAAATTGATTTCATGTTATATTTATACTTTTTCATTTCTTATATATTTGAACAAAAATAAATATTTTTTGACAAAAAAACATATTTCATTGTTATTAAAGGAAATGTAAATTTTATCTACTTTTAACAGCATTTGCGTGCATTTTTCTCCTCTTAGTCATTTTCTGAGGCAACATTTGCAGAAGCCACAGAAGACATACCATAATAAAGTGCTTTTGAAAATGACCAAAGCAGGATTATGATTCTGTGGGACACTCCCATGAAAATTATTTTGCCAGACTGCATTATGAAACATTTCCATCAAAATAGCCTTACGCAACACTGCACACAGCTCTCCATCTCCATTGTGTTAGCCTGATGCTCGCTTCTTCTCACCTCAGTCATTACGGCCCATGTGCCAGGATACAGATGGACAGCCTACATTACCAATATGACCAACCTCTGCTGGCAGAGGTCCATTCACGCAAACTTACTTCCTGGCCTTGGACAAGGAGGTAGAGATGACCTCAGTCTCCAGGGGCAACTTTCCCTTATACATATCCACTTATATATGTGCCTGATGACTTTTAAGAGGACAAAGAATCATTAGGAGAATAAGTAGCCTTTCACATATTCCTTCTGCAACGCCCCCTGAAAGTAATTCCAATGCATTTACACAAAAGAGAATTGCTTTACTGGGAGAGGCAGTGGTTTAATGGTCCTTGGCTTGAGTACAATTATCTTCATATGATGGTGCAAAAAAAAAAAAAAAAACATAAGCTTTGAAAGAAAAGTGGGTTCACAGTGAAATGTCAGCCTGTCATTTGTCATTTGAGTAAATAAATCATACAAATGAAGGGGAAAAAAAGCTTTAACATAACAGTTATTACTCTTTGCACAAACAAACTGCAGTTGATCAAGGCATAAAGAGAACAAGCGCAGTAAATCATTAAAGAGAGATTCCTTCATACTGATACAGCATTTCTTGCTTTCTTTTATCTGATCTGTAATATAATAATGTACTAGACAAGTGAGGCAACATGATGGTCAGAAGCTAGAGAAGCCCACCCTAAGACCCTTTTTTTGTGTATATTTCATCTACATATCTCAGCCCTGTAGACTGAGCACTAAATATGTAATAAGTCTTTCTCTAACACTGATTTATGATTTGAATGATCACTGAACGATCAGCCAAAGTCTCAACACGCCTCTCAGGGAAACCTCAGGGAAACAATTTTAGTAGCAGGAGGGGGCATCCAGTAGATTTGTGGGACGGCCTGCCCTGCCCTGCACGGTGAAGCATCACCTGAGCTTGTTTTATTGAACTCACGTTTGTTCTAAGTAATGCAGTACATTTACAGGAATATTTCACCTGAAAGAAGATTTTGGTTACTTATCCTTGTTGTTCCAAACCTTTATGACTTCAGGGAACAGATCATCCAAAAATTAGGCCATCCAAGATGTAGATGAGTTTGAACTCTCATTCTGACGGGACCCATTCACTGCAGAGCATCCATTGGTGAGCAAATAATGTGGTGCTAAGTTCTCAAATCTGTTCTGATTAACTGAGATACTCATCTACATCTGTTTTTTTTTTCCTTCTTTTTTTTTTTGGATGATCTATTCCTTTAAATGTGGAACACAAAAGAGATATTTAAAAAAAGTGTTATATGCCCATAAATTTAAAGTCAATGGGGTCCAATTGTCTTTTTAGAACAACATGAGAGTGAGTAAATGATGACAGATTTTACATTTTTAAGGTTTATTTTTAGTCAATGCCTGTACTCTGACAGAAAGTTTGAAAGTTTGAAGTAGTGCACTCTAAAGGTGCTTCACGATGCCATAGAAGAACCTTTGTCTAAATGGTTCCATAAAGAACCTTTGACATCTGAAGAACTTTTCTGTTTCACAAAAGGTTCTTTATGGCAAAAGAAGGTTAATTGGATTATAAAAAGATTAAAAAAAATAAGAGATGGTTCTTTAAAGAACCTTTGACTGAATGGTTCTTCTATGGCATTGTTTAAAGAACCTTTTGCACCTGTATTTTCCATGTAATTATTTCCCCAAAATGTGTGTTCCACTGACAATTCTTTATGAAGCTTACACATATTTAAACAGTCTGAGTAACAGAAGAAAATTATTTCTGGTCAACAGCATGGTATACTGTATTTGTATAAATTACGCACACAAGACAAGAACTGAATCAGACAGACGGTCTGTCTTAGCATAAATTCTACCTTTCCAGAATAAATTGATATGGGCGTTTAAACATCCCATTTTGGGCTGGAAGTGCTTTCACGCAGTGCTAAAGTTCTTGTGGCGGAAAAGAAATCAGTTAAAATTGAGACTTGCTCTTTGGCTGTTGACAGGTGGAAATCTGAAACAGCTGGCTGGTAAAGGAGGGGAAAGAGGAAGGAGAGCCCACTAGAACCTGACACTCCCATTAGGACCCTCCTGAAAAGTGAAATATTTGATCACGAGAGGGAAATTGAGCAAAAATGAACTGAAACTAGATATAGTCGACTTACTTTCCAGTTCGCACCCGATATAGATGTCACTCAGAACTTAATAAGCTTTTGAATTTCCATTTTATCACGGAAAATAGAGTGTGAGAAATAAAATCAGCCAGTTTCACCCTAATGGACAAAGTAATGGAGAGGGGGAACTGACACAACACATTTTCTCTGTGGTAATACCATCAAAATGAAAGCATATTCACTCTGCTGGAGTTTTCAGGGAATCAATTCAAACCAAATAGTGGCCCTTTTTTCTCTAGGTTTTTATTTCATAATGGCTCCAACAAATACAGCACTTTGGCTCTTTTGGGCAACAGGGTGTCACTCAGGGCGATAGCAACAGAGTCATTTATCCAATAGAGTTGAGTCCTGAAGCCAGTGCGCAGACCGCGTGTTTCAATTCACTTTCTCTCCCTCTATTTCGGCTCTGCGAGAATTAGCCAGACACTACATTGATCCCACAGGAAAGGATTAGCTCACTTACAGACCAAAGTGTTACACATGAGGTCAGGTCATATCAGATGACCTCTGCGGCTTGCAGCTTGGACTGAAACCATTGGGCTACAACACGACCGGCCTAGCCAACTCACAGTTCACTCCAAAGAGACCAGCCTCAGGCCCGTCAACGCAAACAACAGTGAGAGAGTTGAACTCACAGCCAGATGGACCTCAGCCAATCCTGTTCAAACAGCAGGGACCGTGTTCAGAAAGAACGGGTGTGGTAGCAGCCTCGACAAACCGCATTACTTTAAACGGTTAAAACCATCACCAGGATTTCTTTTAACCTTTCTGTTCTACAGAGACGAACTGTACTCTTTTACGTTTGGGGTCCCGGAAAAATTTATTAACTAACTACAAATCAAATTTTATATCGTGGGTCCTTGAAAAAAAAAAAAACTATTATATATATACATTTATACTTTTTTTTTTTTTTGGCAGTTACTGTGCATTCATGAAAGCGAAAACACAAATGGTAATGCAAGATTAATGTCACAATAAATGCGTCAAGATATGGAAAATGCAACTGAAAATACAATTTGCAATTCCTTTTGAAAATGGTCTGGAACATCCTTCCATACTTTCTTGTAATTAAGACCTCAAACTCAAACTAAAAAAAAAAAAAGAAGAAAACAATTGTTTTAAAGAACCACTTTCAACTGACAACAACACAAAACATTAAATATTTATATTATTATATATAAATTATTATATGTTTAATTATTAATTATATGTACAATTATTAAATATATTACATATAATTAAATATATTAAATTCAATTATGCATTCAGCAGACGCTTTTATCCAAAGCGACTTCAGGCTAACATTTTTTACTTAATATATATATATATTAGGGGTGTAACGATACGCGTATTCGTATTGAACCGTTCGGTACGACGCTTTCGGTTCGGTACGCGGTACGCATTATGTATACCGAACGGTTCGTTGGAGTATTTAATTATATTTGAAAAAAAAAAAAAAAGAGAGAGAGAGAGAGAAATATAATGATATGCGTTCAACAAGGTAGCCCAATAACCCAAACAACGTAACAGGCAACGCCCCTGACACTCCCGAAGAAGAAAAAAACACCATCTTATATGTTTATGTTAGGCTACTCAGCAGGCGCTCGCTCACTCAGTACACGCTGAAGGCTCGTTGCAAAATAGCCAATGCGTTTAACAGACTAGAAATGAGAAGATCCTCCAATAACCAACAGGTCTGGTGTTTGGGTGCACTTTGGATTCCCTTTAAGCTATAATGGTGATGGCAAGAGAGTGGTTTCCTTTCCAAAGCGCTCGGGCAGAAGCGCTCATGAGGCGTCTGTCTTTGCTAAGCAACAATGACGTGCTCTCTCCATGAGACGCGGAAATTTCAGCGAAGGATAAATGGATTTGCAGCTCTAAAAATCGCTTGCAGTAGCTCTGCTACTAAATTTATTTCAAAATTGCAATCCATATACAACTATGATCAGCTGTTCCTTCATCTTGGCTGAGCTCTCAACGTTGTTACGGGAAAGGATGAAGCTGATTGGTTGGTTCTTGTCACATGACCCGCGGTGCGCTTGCGGCATTCTGAAAAGTTGAGATGTTTTTACATTTTGCTGTATCTAAAACGTATCGAACCGAACCGAACCGTGACATCAGTGTATCGTATCGAACCGAACCGTGAATTTTGTGAACCGTTACACCCCTAATATATATATATATATATATATATATATATATATATATATATATATATATATATATATATATATATATATATATATAAATATATATTTTACATTATAATAAACAATATTACGTTATCCATCAAAACATATTTAATACTTCTTTTCAATGGAAAAGAACAATGCATCCCAGTTGTACTTGTCATACTCAGGACAATGCATCTATAACATAAATAACAAGTTCTCCAAAGATTAGTAAATGTCATGAAGTAAAAAATGATTCCTAAATGTTATTATCAAATTCTCAAACACAACTTGAGGGTTACATTTTTTTTTTTTTTTTTTACAAAAACAACAATAAAACTGTTGTTTTAAAATATCACTTTCACCTCACAACAACAGAACACTAGAAAGAATGTTCAAAAAAAGTTCCACATTGAGCAAATCTGGAATTCACTTCTTTAAAAGTTGTTTTAAGCAAGAGAACAAACAGCGAGTCGACTGCAAGATGCAAATCTAGGCTTGCTTTGTTTTTGACAATAATTACAGAAAGTGAACAAGAAGAGGAGTCCTTAGTCCCCTGTGTTCTGCTGCTCTATTAATTATTCTGAGGAAGACAGATGTTAAATTGCGTATGCCCATCAGCACTAAGACTTTCACAAGATTTATCATTCATGTAAATCATGAATAAAATATTTCCTTGCCAAGAGAAAATGTTACATCTGTTTGGTGCATCACAGACACCATGATGCAAAAAAATCCCGAACTGAAAGACATCGGGTGACCATCTATACCAACACAAAACATACAGAGTTTATGGAACTAAAATGGTCCTTTTTTTTTCTACACAGCATGAAATTAGATTAAACAGATGCTGAATTCATTAATATGAATAAAGCCGTTTTAATTTTGTTTTTACTGCACATTTGCATAAGCCTTTAGTTATGTACCAAATAATTGAGACTTTTGCCTCTTGACTTTGGAGTACAATTCTGCTGTCCAGCTTTATGTTGATACTTCATTATCCTCATGAATATTCACAAGCCAAAGCCACTTTAATACAGTGTTGTGAAAACACAGACAATATTTGTATCTCTTTTCACTTCATATCCGCCCATGGTCTTCACAAGGGCTTTTTTCTCTTCTTCTTGTCTAATATACCACCATGCATATGAAAACTCAATGGCCAGTGGCTATAAATATCCTGTATTATTTTTATTAAAAATATTTTTGTTCCTATAATGTCATCACGTGCAATTCAGTCTCCATCTCTCATTTAAAATACACTTTGATTTTTGTTTCAATGGCTTAATACGCAGAATATTACACACATGTGGAGCAAATTGTGCGCAAGATGCTTTGCCTTCCTCCGGATGCATAAATAAGTAAGCAGTGACAGACAGAGTGTCATCTGTGAGGAGAGAGAGTGAGGGAGGAAAAGAAAGGGAGCATCAATGTTCCAGGAGGAGGAGGACGAGGTCGGGACACGAGTCGTGGGGACGCGGCCCTTTCACGTCGCCCCCGGCCACCATCACGCCGGCCTGCCCTCGGAACAGACAGCCAGGCTCTCATAACAGATGGAACTAATGATGCGCAACAAAAGAGATCATTTCACTGTGGTCCTGGGGAAGCCACAAAGAGAGCTGGGACATTTGAATGATAGGCCAGCCAGTCACCAGGGGTTAAATATGGGAAGCTTTTATGGAGGTGGAAAAGTGAATAGAGGCTCCCTGGCCCTCCTTCGTCCGCTTTGATGTCTCTCATAGAACCAGTGCACCACTTTTTAAAAGGGAAATATGAAAAGTGGAAGACTAGGGCCTCTGCCAGTCTCTTTTTCATCCTTTTTATGAGCCTTGTCAGCAGGAAATCCCCTGTTTTCTGAAGACGCATGAGTTCATGGTGAATGTACAGTTTGATGTTCTTGTAGGAGCACTGAGGAATAAAAGATTGGAAGACAGTATAATGCACTCACTGAGCATTTCAAAAAGCTTTCAAATAAACTCAAGAATCAAACAATAAATATTTTTTTCTGCCTGCACTGCTAACATTTCCACGGGTCCAGCTGCAAAGAAGCTTATTTTAATAAATAATCAAAGAATTAATGATTTAATACATAATTAATATTAAATAAAACGAAAAAAAGAACAATTATAAATATAAAATGTATTATTTATATAATATTATTGAATTATTATAAGTATTAAATTATTATTATTACTATCTATCTGTCAATCTATCTGTCAATCTATCTGTCAATCTATCTATCTATCTATCTATCTATCTATCTATCAGTATGTCAACATTTTCACAGGTCCCATTTACCATATAATTAATATCAAAAAATTATTAGCCAAATCAATACATATCATAATCTGAATATTATTTATAATATTATAATATTATTTGTCATATTTAAATCTAGATATATTTTATTATTAGAATAAATTTTTAAAGCTACATTAAAGTATCACAGTTGCCTTGCACCATCAATATTGTGGAAAACTGCACTGTATAAAATGGAAAACGTGCCTTTTTCTACCTTACTCAAATTACAAAGTTCAAAAATAAAGTGGTCATTTTAAGAGACAATGCATCCAATATAACGAGACCCATCTGATTTAAGTTCACTTAAGACATAACCAACAGTTCTTTGAGGATACTCACCAAGACAGGTATTTTGACAAAATTTTGTGTGTGAATTTATCCGTTCAAGCTCAAGAAGAGCACCTCAAGAAGGGCTGTGAGTCGCAGCTCTAAGATCTTTTTTTGCTTGCATGTTTAAACTGGCAAAGTGTATTAGTTCCTTCAAGTGCAACATGCAGCAAAAGAGAACTCATTTTGGTGTTTGTGCGCTGTCTGAGACGCATGAACACTCCTTGCAAGTACTCAGTTGAGTCCTTTCGCATCTTGTGCTTGAAGGCTTTTAAATCTTTTGAATGTTTAAATTAGCAAGGCTTAAAAACACGTTCAAATGATAAGCTTTCATGACGACGAGCAGCAGTGGCCCGTCAACTGCCCTGAGCATCCTTTATTCTTTCCTGAGCAGTTGGTTGAAATCGCCAGGGGGCTCCACCACAGCCGTGGGCTCCTATAATGGACACCACCTTTCAACCCACTAGCGACGGTCCTGAGTGAAGTACACAAAGAGCATTCTGATATCCATACAGCCTAGATTTCAATGACAAAAGAAATCCCATTTATCATTCACCAAGGGGTCCATCCAGACCATGATATCACGCTGTGGGACACCATCATTTAACTTCAGTTAGAACACTGAGGAAAGGGAAAAGGGCAAAGTTACCCTCACTTTCTAGAGCGGTCTCTTATTTAATGGCTTACTCTGCATTGTTCAGATTAAAAAAAAAAAAAAAAGAGAGCATCAACATCACTTCCTCACAGTCTGAACAATAATAGACTAGTTCACCCAAATAAGAAGATTCTCTCATCATTCGCTCACTCTTGTGTTGTTTCCAAACCTGTAATGTAAAGTAAAAGAGTAAATAATAAGAGAGTTGAACTATTCCTTTAAGTGCACATCAAGCAGACAGGACACGTTTCTTCTGCTGCTTAAAAATAAACAGAGGGGGAAAACAACACACCTTCAAACACCTAGGGAGGGGATTTAAGTAAGAAGTGAAGCGTTCAGAAGCTCAATCCGCTTCCATACTTCCATACTGTAGATATCAGTGAAAGTCCAGGCTGATGCTGACACGAACAGAGGAACGTGTTGTTATTAGCAGCAGGTTAGTTCTGATAACACTATCAGCCTCCTCCCCCCGGGCCAACGGTGTTGGGCCTAACCCTCAAATAAAGCCGAAGTGTCTCGACTCCCTGGGACATTAGCTCTGATTACAATGACCTTCATTATATCAGCTACCCTTATTATACACACTGCAGCATAAGGGAGAGGAGGTGGGGCGGCCCGTTACAGGAGGATGCGTGCATGGCATGTGACTGACCGCAGTCACAGTGGTCCTGCATAATATCCTTGGCCGAAAAACAGGATATCAGGCCATTGTGCAAAAGTAAGGCAATTGTTCCCAAAAGAACAATGCTTGGAAGAGGTGCAAGATAAAATCCTTGTATTTCAATTGTTTCTTATTCCAAAAAATATGTACAATACCTATGTATTCAGAGTCAAAGTACACTAAAAAAAGAATGTGGAAACCAATATGTCTTTTTAGCATCTAATCTCAAAATAACCAAGCTGGATTTTTTATTAAATTCAATTTGCGATTTAAACTGGCTCAGTTTGATTAAATTCAGATTTGATTTTAATTCATCAGGGTATATTCTAGTTATAATATCCATTTTAGTTACACAATGATGAAATGCTGCTGCTAAATCTCTGCTACTGCTTTGCATTATATAGGGTAGTGTTTTAGATTGCTTCAAATAAGTCAATCTTTTTTAACTAGTCATCAAAAGAAAAGGCTTATAAGGATCAGTCACTTTAGGAACAGACTTCACTGATCATGATGTATATTTTGATTTACTAAAAAAAAAAAGCTTGATAAACATCATTTGTTCATGAATCTGACTAAACTGGCCACGCTGTATGTTTTGAGTCACTAAAAACAACTGGTTTATACGAGTCACTTGTTTGCAAATCAGACTGCACTGGTTGTACTGTATGTTTTTAGTTCACTTAAAACAACCGATTCATAAGAGTCTTTTCTTAATGAATCAGAAAACACTAGTTACACTGTATATTTTGATTCACCAAAACGAATTTGTTCATAAGGGTCATTTTGTTCATGAATTGGACTACACTGTGTGCACACTGTAAAACAACCCGTTCACAGGAGTCATTCAATCATGAATCAAACTACATTGGTTGCATTGTTCCATGCCATTATTTCACAGTAAATGATCTATTTTATTGCTTGCAAACTTACATAAACAAATGAAGTACTATATAATTTCTTTAGCTATTGTAATAAAGATTCAGTGGAGGTGAAGACAAAGATAATAACATTTTAAAAACTCAGGTTTTGTATGCTAAAACTACAAAATACACGTTTTTTTATGCTACAACTACTAACAAACAGCACAATTGCATATTTTATATCCATCTGCATCACAGATGAGTTTTGTAAACAGGAGATCATGATGTCTTAATTTGTCTACAGATGCATAAATCTGATCACCTCAACCAGCAGTCAGAGCCAACGGATGCTGGCAGCGACTCTACGTGGAGGATGGAAGCTGGACCAGGGCCCTAACGGAAAGCTTGGGGACTCTCGTCACCACTTAGCATACGGCATGCTTGTTAACTCCAATTTTCTGCTCATTCCCACTCACAGAGCCGCAGGGCTAACATTCTTCAGTTCTTGGCAGACGCACCCTCTGGTGGGGGTGACCACCCCATGAATGGCAGGGGAGCGGGATAAAGACGCAGAATTCACCTGCTGGCCTTTGCAGCATCCTTCTCGCTTTCCTGCTAGGTACTTCCATGGAGACCTGCCTCTCCCTGTTCACTTAGCCTGGCTAACCGAGCATCGAGTAGTAGTGGTGCAAAGGGAGGGAGGAGAGCATCAGTGCAGTCTGCAGGGGGGGCAGTGTGTTTGTTTTGTGGAGAGCATTCTAGAGAGCTGGCTAAATCAGCTTGTTTTGGATTAAGAGTGAATTGGGAGGCTGTAAGAACTGGTTTAGGTGATGACTCCTCAATGATTACTTAAGGAGTACAAAAATGTCAGACCAGTGAGATGCCCAGAAGGACAGAAACACAGGCAGTATGATAATAATAATATTTTTTCTTCTTCAAAACCATTGTACGTGTATAGTTAATATCCTGCACTTTTATCATATTTTTGTTTTCACTGCGGAAAAAAAAATCACTTTTTGTTCTCCTCATTGTTGACAAAAACATAATTTTTTGAATATCAACAAGGTTCAAAAGAAGAATGAATGATTTTAATAAAAACTTACCACTGACAAGAAAAAAAAAAGTTTAAAGGTAAACGTTTTGCAAACGTTTTTATAGAAATAAAAACAGGTCGACGAATCGATGCGCATATTTTGCGTCAACGTATTTTTTTGCTTTGATGTCATCGATGACCTCGACAAGTTGTCCCAGCCCTAATGCAAACCCATGTTAGTAATCATGATCACAAGACTCCCCCACATAGGAGACTGAAAATCTGAAGGGGACCTTTTAACCTCTGGTCTCCACAGAACGTCCTTATGTCAGAGAATGGCACAGAGACTGTCTTTTACAGATGTAGATGCACCAAACATCAGTCCATTGCTTAATTCCATATTCATTCATATGTAACTCACACATATGACTATCATGTTCATAATCACTTATTGTGCATGTATTTTAATAAGTATTGGATAGCTCAAGGATGCATATTCATGTTTAGTGTGTATGTGTTTCAATCTGGTTGCTTGAAACGTTTCTGACCATCAGTTATTTGTCAAATGTATCATATTCTTGTTATAGGAATCATGTCCAAGATTATACCCTGCAAGGGCGGGAAAATTCGGACCACGTGCTTGATAAGATAGCATATTATTTATGATACCCCGAGCAAAGACAATATCTACTAAAAATTAATACAACTGCAGAAAGATATTAAATGCATTAGGTATTCAATAGATTTAAGCTTGAATGATTCACGTGATCAGTTCCTACATGTTTTATTACTAGATAAAGTTACATTTACGCATTTATGGGTTGAGAAGCGGAACTAGTGGCAGATGAACAGGCACCTGGTGAACGTTGAGCGCTCCTGGGCTTTTAGGGCTTAATTAATCAAGGCCTCTGGGTATTATGACAGGGCTTCTCTGTGTGTGTGACTCAATTAAGTTGTTTCGTGAACCAGAGGTGTGACTTCAACATTGCTTAGTCACTACTATCACACAAGTTGTGGTTAGCATTAGTGCTTTGGGTGAACTGAGGCAATTCCAAACATAGTCATGTCTTCATCTGCTTCACTGACATAACACAGAGAAGTGAATCCCCTGAAAAGTTACGCCACTTTAGCGTTTGTCATTCCAAATGCTAAAAAACCTGCATCCTATTTACTAACCACCCAGAATCTGGCTTAAATAGCCATTATATGTGCTGGTATAGTGTCAAACAATAAATTTATGAATCAAGTCATTGTTTACATGCATAATTTGTGTAAAAAGCAGAATTCTTTTATAGGACTGCACTTGAAAATGTGACAAATAAAATTAGTAATGGATCCGAAAACATGCTTTAGGCTCTCTGATATGACTTTTTAGTAGGTAACTGGCGGTTAAAACAGTCATTAGTAAACTATTGATGTATTATGGTACATTGTGACACTGACCTTCAAGACACATTGAGTGCTCCAGTTTTGAATTGGTCCTGTGGGTCTTCTTGCCAACAGTTAGCTTGCACTTTCACACTAGACTCTTACAAAGCTGTCTGTTGACGCCTACAAGGACACAGAGAACAGTTATTGGCCACATATTTTACCACCAAACCATAAACGCAAACAAAGATTTTGATTAACTTTTTAAACAATGCCTCCCCTTTACCACTTTGACAATTAAACATTCAGTTTGCGTGCGTTTTTAATGCATCTTTTTACACCAGTGCTGTCAGCGGCTTGCATCGTACTCAGAATTTTATAAACAACGCTGTTTCCACAGCACAGTAACTACTTTCATTTCATTGTAAAGCCTGTCAAAACTCCAATTAGATGTTTAGAGAGAAAAATACGACTTTCAATTTGCCCAAACAAACCACTCCGGAAGTTAATAAAAAGGCATTATCATCCATCTTGTGCTCTAATTAGATTGTATATTTATGCATGCTATCCTTTCAAAAGAAACAAGTGTTTGTGGGTAAAACACAAGGGAAGTGCACAGAATATCTGAAAAAGCGATAATAGGGAAATAAGTAGATTTCGGAATCTATATGTTAAAGAGCTTTAATAAATTGTTGTTGTTGTTGTTTTAAACAAGTGAGGTCTGTCTCATTTCATATACCTATAAATATAAAACAGATCCCACATTTCCAGTGATCTATTTTTATACTAAAATACTGATCCACTTTAATAAGCTTTTTGTTTTAGATAAAGGCTGGAAACAACAGAATGAAAGGCTTGAAATTCCAAATTAAAGGACAGACTAATAACCAGAGGATTTTTAGACTAGATAAATACATTAAAAGCTAATAAATAAAAGTAATCATTGCAGCTATTAATTACAATGCTAATTATATTGCTAATTAGCTTATTGTGATGTATACTGTGGATGGGACCTTCACCACGCATCAGATCACACAGAAACAAAGTCAAAACGGACTTCAGCCTAAATGGTAAAAGCACTACTGATGACAATATGTTTGTTATAATATTGATTGCATATTAACATTCAAATGCCCTACCAGCAACATATTCCCACTATCCATGTGACCATTGTAGAATGACATCACTGTAAAGACCTTTGGTCTTACAAACTGAAGAGGTTGATTAATCAGGTCCTCAAATTCTTAAACCATCTTGGTTAACCTACCGTAAGAATTTTGACCGATTAATACCATTTAAAAAAGTCATTTATTTTATTATTTATTTTCAGTAATTTATCAAAATATTTTAAAAGGTTTGATGCATGGTAAAATACGATACACATATTATATATATATATATATATATATATATATATATATATATATATATATATATATATATATATTTTTTTATTTTTTTTTTTTATCATACGGTTTTTATTCCATATGTTTGACTGACTGTATTTTATAATGATAATGAACAGGCTGCAATGCCAAGGTAACAATGCTTAACTGTGTATGCAACTAAAAGGTGAAAGCAAGTACTCATTTTAGTCATAAATATAATCATTATTGTAAAAGGTTTCCCTTTATTTGTGTACATTCACAATAAAAAAAATGTTTTCTTAACCCACTGGGGTCAAAGGGTGTTTTGGGGGTCTGGAGAAGTTTTGGCATGCCCTAACATTTGTTTTTTTTTTTCAGTATCTTAAAAAAATATTAATGGCTAAAGTCTGATAACACTGTATTCAGCAAAAACTGGGCTACAATAATATGTGAGCAACATTAATGTACATGTTTTTGTTTTTGAGAATACAATGTTTATGCGTGGTTAGTGAAAAACTAAAAAAAATAAGTCAATGAAATATGGCTTTTGAGAACTGTAGGTAGACTAGAGATTTTGCTACAAAATGACCATACTACAATGGCCATGAATATTTAGAGAATCACACCAGAGAGACAAAGGGCCTACCATAATGGGGCACTAATATGAATGTGACTCAGGCAGGTAAGAAAGAGTGTGAGGAAGTAAATTAATGTGGGTTTTTGATTATTATTTGTATTTTATTTACAACACAGTATAATACAAATATAAACAGTAAAGTTCAAGGACACATGATTGAACATACTGATCTGAAGAATGAGACTTGAACAGTAACACCCTCTTTGTGCCAAACATTCATAGACTCTAATATAATAGTGTTAACACTACTTTTATATCTTGTTGCCTTATATAATAACAATAATAAAAACATCATCATCTTTATTATTATTACTATTATAAAATAATCCCATACTCAGAATTTGTCCTCTGCATTTAACCCATCCAACTGCACACACACAGCAGTGAATAGTGAACACACACCCAGAGCAGTGGAAAGTGTTTTGCTCCAGCACCCGCATCTGTTGTAATTGTTTTATTGTGACATAACTTGTTCACATTTTACTAGGTAGACTTTTCACAAACTATAATTCCTGACTATGTATGAAATCAAGTTTTGATTATTTGTGTCATGTCATTGTCAAATGTCTAAATGTCAGGATGTTTATATTAATATATATATATATATATATATATATATATATAGACACACACACACACACACACACACATATGTACATATTGATAATCTTATAAAAATCATACCAACCCCAAACATTTGAACAGTAGTGTAATGAAACATTGGAACACTGTAGTGTTAAACATTCATTTTAACTTCCTTAAAGTTTAGCATTAAATAAAACAACTAGTTAATCCCAAAATAAAATAAAATGAAATGAAATAATAAAATAAAACAAAACAAAATGTAACATTTTGTAAATTAGGTTGCCAAATTTATATAAAAACCAAACAAAAAAATGATATAACAGGAATGGTTATTGCATGCTTTGAGAGTGCGATGTTTGACATAAAAATATTCACTTCATTATGCTTGAGGAAGGGATGACCTGTCGTGACACGAAATGTTTTTAACTACATTTTTTAAGCATGATCTCACAAACAAAACAAAAAAAAAGAAAGAAAAGAAGAAAGCACACACCCAAAAAGGCTAAAGAGAAACCAATCGTTCTTACTGATGTCTCAATATTAAATAAATGAATGATGATTTATTTACACATATGCGTATTACCGTAGGTATGATTCACAGATATTCACACTGAATTAATTCTGTCATTGCATTGATCTGGATATTTATCTCCAGATGGGGGGATAAAGTATGTATTGTGAACTTCGGGGTATAAGAAGGCTCTGGCTGATGAAAAGAAAAAAAGAGAGTGTATGTTTGCATTGCCAGGTAACCGTCGTGTTTAGATCCGTGGTCACCTGTTATACAGGAAAACCTTATCTAGGTTTGTCATTGTTCAATAAAACAATGTTTATCTTTTCAGAGGTTAACAAAAAGAGGGTGGCAAAAAAAAAAAAAAACTGGCATTTTAGTTCAATAAGGAAAGGGTTAGAAAACATAACACACCCTCTGATAATACAGGTAAGACACTGCGTCAGGAATAAGGAAAGTTAATGACAGAGTCTGTTCATCCCTCAAAATGAAAGAATGAATTTTTTGGGATATCTGCTGATCTGTGCACGCAAATAACAACCTGTGACTACAGCTGCATGGCTTAATCACAGCAATACAGGGAGGGAATATGTAACATGCCAACTTCTCATTATCAAATCCAAATTAATAATTTTCCTAACAATACACCACCTGTCTCCACCTGTGCAATTTTCAGCACTTTGTAGAAAGAGAGAAATGCAGGTTTAAACACATTGGTACAGGAGTGTTGACATGGGCTTGATGATAAAAATCTAAACTGTTACATAAAATCTCACTCTGTTCCCTTCACTTTCTGTGACCCACCCCGCTGATAACAACAACACATTTCCAAAACTCAGGGGAAGGTCACAAGCATTCAACTCGGAGTCTGAACTAGAAGAGCTGGATTTTCCCCCAAACCACATTATTTACATCAGGTACCTCCCTGACTTGCATCAATTATCAATGCTCTCGAACACACATGAAAAGGAACATGGAACTTGTGCACGTTCTGCAATGCTGAATGAGTCATTAATACTCATCGCACATCCGCAACAAACAAGTTGGTTTCAACTAAATCTTTTCTGAACGGCGGATCTGAGAGGAGAAGGGATCAAGCTTTATTCTTGCTCCAGATGTAACGTGATCATTCCTTCTTTTTATCTATTAATGATTTCAAAGGCTTCCAACCACTACTGCTTTTATTCCCTGGAATAAAACCCAGCTGCTCTCTTTGTAGTGAGTCTGTGTGGGTGTATGTGCTTTTGGTGCGACGTGGAGGGGGTTGGGAGGGAGGAGAAGAAGAGAGAGGGAACACAAAAAAGGATGAATATCCCTGTTTTTTCAACAATAATATTAAATTTTTTCACTCTACAACATATTACTAATGAGTGTTTTTACAAGCTATCCAAGTGGTAAAACTAATTAGCGTGTACGACCCTAATAAACTAATTATATAAACAATTTATGACGGTCCACAGAAGGAGTACAATTTGGTCTATAGATTTTTTTACATTTTTTAAAGCATTAGAAGCACACATTCTGTTTTTGAAACTACTACTAACTTAAAATTAGCCTAGCCTGAAATCTAAATTATTCATTTTATTGCCCTTCTAAGGGGTACTTATTTATTTGTTAACTTGTTTTAATATAAAAAAATATATAATAATAAAAATAATTCAGCTGAGCAGTTTGCAAACAGTCGTTACAGGATGATTTATAATTTTCACCATAACTTTCCTTTTAAAAAAATATGTATATATATCTATATATCTATATATATATATATATATATATATATATATATATATATATATATATATATATATATGTATATATATATGTATATATATATATATATATATATATATATATATATATATGAAAGGAGTATTTGTTTCAATTGTTTCAAACTTCTCTTCAGTACGGACTTGAGAAAAAAATAGTAAATTCTACACAAACTCTAGTGTTTTTACACAAAAAAAAGCATTTGTCAAGCTCAAACATGCAACTTTGATGGAATTTAATTTATACATTTTACTACTACTATTATTATTTATTTAACAAATATTAAATATTTATTTTGATGTTTAGTATTGTTTATCAGCATAAATTATGTTTTTAAACTTCATTTAGTTAGTTGCCAAAATTGAAACTGAAAACTATCATATAAAAATATATATATATGACCTACTGTAGATGACAATAACACTTATGGTTCGGCATTAATTTGAAAAAGTATCTGTTTTGGATTTGTATTTAAAAAACATACTGTTTTGTACCTTGTTTGTGAAAAGAACCTTTTAGAGTTTGTTGTGTGCCCTTTCAAACTGTGTGCAGTTTACCTAGAAAGACAAATGTGCCCGAATGGGTGTGAATGTGCTTGTTGATTACACATGCGAGGAGTGCCACTGTCTTTTATTGGGGAATTTACACCCTTGGTGTGATTTATAGAAATCAGTAGTACCCACAAAGCAGTAAAACTAATTGTTTCTTCCATTTTTAAAGTCTACCCTCCATTAAAGAATCAGTGGGTAATAAAGAGCATTTTTAATCAACCCTCTCTTGCACTCGCCTACCGTACAATGCAATGCAATGCTTTAACTGCTGAGAACAACATAGACTTAAATATAAGGACATCTCATAAGTGACTGGGGTTTTGCAACACTCAGCACCTTTTCTCATCTCTTCTGCTCTGATTTTGTTAATATATTATAGGAATGACCTGTACAGTATATGCATATGTTACATATTATTTGGGTCATCTTGTATTGTGTAAAATAAAGATGTCCTCAGTTAATCCTGCTATCATTGGGAAACATGTGACTCACTGAGTACTTCAAATCCATCTTTACCTATTTCTTCAAGAAAACTAAAGCCAAAATTCCCTGGGAACAAGTTACACCCAATGGACCAGCCAATGGCGAACAAACAATTCAGTCGAGAAGGAAACACACACACATACACACATATATATATATATATATATATATATATATATACACACACACATATACATATATATATATATATATATATATATATATATATACACACACATATACATGTATTACATACACTTTGCGGTATCTGCAAAATGTTAATTTGATCAAAATAAGAGGTATCATTCAAAAACACATGTTAATTTTTTATTTAGTATTGACCTGAATAATATATTTCACATAAAAGACCTTTACATATAGTCCACAAGTGAAAATAATAACTGAATTTATAAAAATGACCTTGTTCAAAAGTTTCCATACACTTGATTCCAACTACTAATAAGTCCCTTGTTTGTCCTGAACAGTTAACCTGCCCGCTGTTCTTCAGAAAAATCCTTCAGGTCCCACAAATTCTTTGTTTTTTCCAGCATATTTTGCATATCTGAACCCTTTCCAACAATGATTGTATGATTTTGAGGCCACTGATGCTCCAGAGGGAAAAATGATGCATTAAGACCCAGGGGTGTAAACTAATCATACAGTCATTGTTGGAAAGCATTCAAAAATGCAAAATATGGTGGAAAACAAAATAATTTTGGGCGCCTGAAGGATTTTTCTGAAGAACAGTGGGCAGTTTAACTGTTTAGGAACTCATGAACAACTATCACAAAACAAAAACAAAAAAAACAGTTGTGGATCATCCAGGAAAGAACACAGTGTTAAGAATTAAAAATATAAATTTATATATATATATAAATTCTTCATCTTTTTAATATTTAATATTTCCACCACTTTAATATGAGGTTGAAGAACCTACATATAATAATTTTAAAACAATCCGTGGAATTTTGTTTTTGTTCAAATGTCAACACACCTTTTTTTTCTGTCAACTGTCAACAAACAACTTTGTTCCACCCCCACAAATATTCATTTGTACTAGTGTACCATTTCTGACCAAAAAATTATTTTATGTGTTTCCTCTTGAACTGAACGCTAGATATTGGCTGGTCTACAGGCATTGGGTGTAACTTGTTCCCAGGGATTGTTGGCTTTAGTTTCCTTTAATAAATATATACAGTGTGTACATATATATATATATATATATATATATATATATATATATATATATATATATATATATATATATATATATATATAATATATATATAATAACTTCAAATTAATTTTTTTAATTGTATTATTTATTTATTTCTACCACTACTTGATTGTGAGATTACACACACACAAATACACACACAAATTTTTTCATTAAAAACCAAGCCCAGGGATGCAAGCATGGCGGCTGTTTGGAGCCTAAAAAAGCCATATTAATGTACTGTAGCTGTGCATCTCTTTCATCCCACAGAATCTGTCCTGCATTTTAAAACCACCTTAAAGCGAGCATGAGTGAGGGAAAGCGCCCTTCTCCTAACCTGCACTCCCAAACGGACTCTGATTCTGTCACCACAGGATTCCACCCGGACCACCTTTGCCCACCGGCTAGGAGAGCCACTGTAAATCCTGGAGCTATAGCTGGAGCGCGGGCTTAAGTAATTAATAAAAGCTCCATTACATGCCTTGTGGCCGTTGTTTGCTATTTCAACACCCCATTTGTGCCACAATTACAGTCATTATCAGCCAGAGACATTATAATTCAGCCACCGATGCCAGAACTGCATGCTAATAAATTGGGCTCTAAAATTTTGTACCTTTCAAGGAGTTGGTGCTGGAGCGGAGCCAGGAGGTGCCACTCCTGATTAGGAGTCTTCTAATAACTCTGAAAGGCCCCTTTGAATAGGGGCTGCTGCATCTTTGGAGATAGTTCACATTACCCCCCTTTGATTATTCCCTTCCCCTCCAAAATGAATTCTTTATTAAGCTTAAATCCTAAATAAAATGAAATTAGCAGACTGCAAAATATTGCTTTCTTTTCTGCACATATTCCCTGGTGCCTCCATGCAAATTATAATGCTTATTTATGTAAATGAGGTGTCGTCTTTAATTAGTTTTGCTTGAAGGCATTAAAATACATGTATTCTCTCCCAAAAATATTATTTGTTTTGTTGCTCTCTTCAGTTGAGTTCAAAATGACTTATTATGCTGACTAAAAAGCTTTATTAATTTCAGCGTTTTTTTTTTCCTCCCTTGACTTTCAGAGTATTATCTTCTCCTCCCACTGTGTGGGAGCAGCGCTTAGTGTTTAGCTTTTAGCTGTGTAATGGAGAGGTTTCCTCAGGCTCTCTCTGCTGTGAAGTGGATGCAAGGCTGTCTGAGACTCCCTGCAGACAGCAGACGGCCCTGTCGTGGGTCAGCACGCTTCTCAGACCCCTATTCCTTAACCTCCTACAGTATAGTGTGTGAGCGCATATATCAATATATGTCTTTATTTATTTAAAAACTATATATTGTGTGTTTATACTATATACTCTCTCTCTCTCTCTCTCTCTCTCTCTCTCTCTCTCATATATATATATATATATATATATATATATATATATATACACACATATATATAGCTTTTGTTAATGTTTTGCATTAGATTGTATTTTTTAATTCTGTTTTTAATTTGAATTTTAGTAAAAATTTTAATAATTATGTTGCATTTTTGCAAGTTTTTATATGTACATAGTTTTTGTTTGTTTGTTTTGAGTAAACTTAGTTGTAGTTATTTAAGAACTTCAGGTTCATAAAAGTTATAAAGTGGTTATACAAGAGTTATAAACATTTAAGTTAATCAATAATAACTTATGATAAATGATATGCATGTGATACATTTTTGTACAAAAGAGTACTGTGGTTATACCATAGCATAATTATGGTAACATATACTGTAGCAATACCATGGAACATTATTACCATTGGCATGAATAATAAAAATGATGCAATACAAACATAAGCTAGTATGCTAGCTTTTGGAGAATGACTTCATTTAAATACTCACTGTGCAGTGGTATACCAGCGTAAACCAGAATTATGGGAGTTTAGCAAATAGGATGCAGGTTTTTGTGATGAAATCCCACGTATGAAAGTGAATTTGCCCCAAGTGTCCTGTAGCTTGTCAAACTGCTAAGAATGACCCCCCCCCCACCACCACCACACACACACACACACACACACACACACACACACACACCCAATACACTTAATGAAAGCCGCATGCATGCATTGTGTCATCAATCAAATGCTAATACCAATGTAAATTCACATGCATTGTCAGCTCTCGCCGCACGCCTCTAAACTGAGGTGCAATGACCTCTTAAACGACTCTCAGACAGCTTTTTGCCTTATTTTAATATTTGTTTAAAAGCATTTTCAGTGTTACAGTAAATCTCCCTCTTGACACGGTTTTTATGCATTCGCAGTTGATTTACAACACAATGTTGAGTGGCTATCGAGCAGAAACCCACTGTGAGTCACGGCCAAAGGTGCCGGAACCGATGCAGTCAAACAGAAATACACGCTGTCATACACTCCGCTCAGCTGACACAAAAGGTTAAAAAGAAACATGAGCCACAAACAACGAGCATTGGTCAATATTATATCAATATCCTTTGAGTCCTCAATGGACTGAAAAGGCATATTTTATAACGTTAATACCCCTCAATACCCAATTCACACACACATAAACTCACACATGCACAAACACACCAGCATGATTTATAGTAAGGAAGCTGAGGCCATAATAACGTTTTTATTATTACTGTTCTTTCAAGGCTAATGCTACAATAGATTTTTGCATGATTGATGCTTCCCAGTAAACATTAGGAAGATTCCATTAACTTAGCAGAGAGGAGCTAAATGGCGTCACTTTGATTATAGCTGCATTCCTTTCAATGCTTTTTGATTAAAAATAGAATATCAATATCACATTTTTTTAAACGAATTCATGATGTTCAGATCTGACTTCAAAAAAACCCAGTCAAACCTCTTCTGCCAACTCATGCAACTGATCATAAATGAGGTCGCCATATAAATCATTACGTTTCTGGAAGTGACTTCTGAAACAATCCTTGGGTTAAATGATGACAGAAATGGTCCTTCCAGTAAATCAAGTGACTTTGAAGTTCTGGTCATAGCTCGGCTATTGTAAAGCACAGTTTCTGTAATGCAAGCACTTAAAGGGACAGTTCACCCAAAAACGAAAAATAAAATTCTCATTATTTACACACGCTGTTCCGAACCAGGACAACTTTCTTTCTTCAGAGGAATGCAAAAGGTGAATAACTGAAGAATGTCCTGGCTTCTCTTTTCAGTATAGTCAAAGTAAATGAGAACTGCGACTGTGAAATGTCAAAATGGACTATACAATTATAATGTGCATTATATTCCTATATTAAAGCTGCAGTTGGTAACTTTTGAAAAAATGTATTTTTTACATATTTGTTAAACCTGTCATTATGTCCTGACAGTAGAATATGAGACAGATAATCTGTGAAAAAAATCAAGCTCCTCTGGCTCCTCCCAGTGGTCCTATTGCCATTTGCAGAAAATACACCGCTCCCGGTAAAAAACAACCAATCAGAGCTGCGGTCCGTAACTTTTTTTTGTGTTCAAAGTATACAAAATGTATATAATAAGCGAGTACACCATGAATCCATTTTCCAAACCGTGTTTTTAGCTTGTCCTGAATCACTAGGGTGCACCTATAATAAGGGTTTATATTCGGACTATTTTAGATTGCTTCGGGGGTACCGCGGCGGAGTAACCCAATACCTTTGTGATTCTTCATAGACAAACAGAGAGAAGTAGCTCCGGCTACAATGTTCTTCCGCAAGACACAAGCAGTTCTGTTTATTAACCACTAGAGCGTCAAAAGTTACCAACTGCAGCTTTAAGTCTTGTGAACAATAGCTTTGTGTGATTAGCATATTCACATTTAAGTCATTATTTCAATCCAGAGCTTAATCCACAGTCAGCGAGTTGAACTAAACGAATCAACTCCTATGAACTGAAAAGATTTGATTCAAAAGAACAATTAATTTATCAGCTCACAAATCATGTCAGCATTTTAAAGAACAACTTTTGGGCCTTTTCCTTGCACCAATCCATGGTTAGACTTCAGAAGACTTGAATCATAGCTCATGGACCATTCTCTGATACTTACATGATGCTATTGAAAGCTTGAGACCTTGAATGCCTGTTCATTGTAAAAAGCATATAAAAAAAGTCGAAATCTGTTTTACACGGAAAAAGGAAACTTCATTCTTGGTTAAAACAACGTGAGGGCAAGGAAATTATGACCGAATAGTCATTGTTACCTGAACTAAATCTTTAAACTACAACACAGAAGCTTTTCAGAATGAAAGAATGTGGTAACAATAGGCTAAAACTTCAATCAGTACAGAGGGAATTCCACTTGTAATGAGAACTGGTTTTTACTGCTGTCCTTGTGCTTTTGCTGTCATCACGTCCCTAAGCCTCAACATCCATTTTACTCTCTTAACAAATCTGGGAGTTAAATGCTCCTGGCACGGATCTGATTGGCTAATTGAAATCTTATGTGTGGCCCTCATGGGAACAGTGAAGGTGATGTCCCAGTTGAGCATGGATCTCTCTCTCTCCCTTCACCTAGAGTCCTTTGCAGGAAACGAGTTTACAGTGAACAGCACTAGTGACACCCCTAACACCTTCTGCCAATTATTCACCGTGTGACCCACACCAAGAGATCTGTCTCCCAATAAATAGTCATAAACATGCACGCCCAGCCTTGAAACTGTACACGTGTCTGTGTGCATGTGTGTGTTCCTGCCTCTCATGTCCTGGCGATACACTGGTTCTTACGGAAACGGAGCCAACTGATCTTTTGCCCAAAGTGCTAATTTGTGTCACAGCTGTGTGTGCAGAACTATTATTAACTGAAATGTGAAGCTGAGTCTCACAACAACAAGATTCTGCAATAAAACCACATTTTAGGGCTTGATCTGGCCCAAAAAAATAAATAAATAAGAAAACCTTGGAGATATATTTATAGGCTGTTACAGGAGTATGGCATTTTTCCATTTGATCGGTTGAAAATACAAATCAGAACAAAACACCTGGTTTTACCTTAGGCTCAGCATAACAAAATAATCCTTATAAAACTTTTTCTCAGTCCACAAAGTAAGTACATTTTCCACAACACATCCAATGGCAATTTTATATACTTCAAATAGATAATAAAATATAGTAAAATCAGAAATTCATTAGTGAAAAAGAGCTGCAAAGCAAATGAACATTAAAGTTACTTGTTTTAGGGAGCCAGTTAATTTCTCATCTCATCAAATGAAGAGTCAAAAAAATATATGAAAAAAAAAATGAATTCTAGTGAAAATGCAGCTATTTTTCAGTTTTCAAATTTAATAGAAAAACTAATTATACTATCAACATAGCAAGTTAAGAGAAAAGCTGATTGTTTGATTTGGTTGTTTTAAATATCTTTGAAAGTTTTTTTTTTCTTTCTAAATTATAAATAATTTCAATTAATAATTTAAAAATAATTTATATTTATAGTTTATAGATTTGAATTCAAAACTCTTTTTCTTCTTTAATCATGGACTCTTTTTTTTCTTTCCTTACCACATATCTGGCTTGAATCAAATGCTCCAACTGCATTTATTTGAGTCTTTTGTCTTTTTTGTTGCAATTTATCTAGAAAAACAAGTCCTACAGGAAACTGTAAGTTTCAAGAGTTATCGTCATGGTTTATAAATATAAATAACACACCTTTGAATGTGCATTCAGTAAAAGCACAGAAAAGATCTGGTCTGTGCACTTTTAGATCGATTTTCAGCCCATTTTCAAGAGTCTGTCGAACATAAAATGTTGAAAATGAGGGCCAAAACGGAGACCAAGGGGTTATTTCATGTGGGCTGCATGGTTAGGCAGCACTATTGGATATGAAATGTTATCTCTGAAGCCTCATTTTTCAAAGCCTGCAGGGCCCATCTCCCCTTGCCGAGTACACGGACACGCAATTAATGCTTTCTGTCCCAGAATTTCACAAATGTCCAGTTGAATCCTCATCATTTGTTTGTGCACACTGAGGCCAATCAATCTAGATGAGAGAATGAAATAAATGAACAGTCAGGCCCAGGGAAAGCCCATGTAATCCAATGAGGGGGTTTTTCTGACATGACAGATATAATTATTCTAATAAAACTGTGCCTGAGACAAACAATGCTATATTCCCTATGTACACAGCAAAGTAAGGATGCATGCCAGGTTTATTTTTTATTTTTTTTGTGACACAAATTCACACATTTTTATATTTTGACACACTCACAATTTGCTTAAGAACAAGCAATTGCAATATTTTGTGATTTTTAAATTTGAGCTTAAAGGGACAGTTCACCCAAAACTGAATATCCTGTCATAATTTACCATCCTTAATTTCGTTCCAAACCTGGATGACTTTTGTTCCTTCCCTGAAACTGGAGATGTTCTGGAAAAGGTTGTAGTGTTTTTGTCAATACAATTAAAGTTAATGGGGTCCAAAATTCTTTGAAGGAGGAAAATCATACAGGATTAGAACAACATGAGTGTGGCTAAATTTTTTTATTAATAAGTATCTCTTTAAATGTAAAGTGTGCAATTACTGTGCCAGTAGTGCCAACAAACAGAATTGCAAAAATGACGACTGTTTTCAAACAGGTTGTTGTCGGCCGCTGGTCAGTAAACAGGCAGCTACGCTCAAAACTACACTTTGCTGTGTGAGATTGGTTGAGATGTACAAACATAGTGATATTATATAGTGCCACAAAGCTACAGTATTTACATCTGTTAGGAAAATCAATCTACAAAATGTATAATAGTCAGCTGAGAAAGTATTTTAAATTAATAAAATATAACATCAATTATCGTATTTAATTTTACACATATATATAAATATATCACCTTTAATTCTATTTGTTTTTTTTTTTCGGATTCAGGAACAAGTACATTTTCAAAGAGCTAATTGATTTGGAAAGAAAGCTGGTGGATTTGTTCATGGGAGAAAAAAAAACAATTGCACAGCTGAATGAATTTAATTTAAATTTTGTTTAAATCTTGTTTGGCAAAAGTTAATTGAAATCTATAAGCTGTCTATGTAGTCATTTACTACTGTGTACTGATTTCAAGCAGCAGGAAGCATAAAGATCTTTGATGACCGCACACCTTTCATCTTTTTAGAAATCCCTGCTCTGCCGCACCTAGGCTTTTATATTTTAAACATCCCAAACTGCACCGCGTGGAATCTGATACACCTACAGAGGGAAATAAAAATCTAGAAAAATGAACTCCAGGCTAAATTTTTAAAGAAATGAAATATCACACTCCTTTGATTACAAAGTAAAAACAAAAGACTGTAGGATATGTTCTGAAGCTCAGAGACATCTCCAATATTTGACAGTCTTCATCGAGACTCTTTTATTATATATATATTTTTTATATTCTTTTAAAACTTTTCTTTTCCCTGTACTGTTACTTTGACAATCAGCTGTGTTTGTGAAGACATGCATGTCAACCAAGGATGTACACATTTCCCATCAGTCTGTGAGGCCCACCGAGCAGAGAAGTGCAAATTCAGGGGAACCCTAAAACTGTTGGAGATTCAGGTGCCTGAGGCATGAAATGACAAAACAGCATAATTATCTAGGTTAATGTTGTTGTTTTTCCTTTCTAGCATACATAGTATGCAGTATAAATAGTACATTTAGCATAAATGCAAAAGTACATTTTATTATGTAAATAAACTTAATAAATGATCAATGATATTATATACATGACAAAATTAAATACATTTCCCAATATAACCCCATTTCTTTTTATTTGTGATGAGCACATAAGAGAGGAAATGCATAGTGCAAACTCTTAACAATCATTTTCAGGAGAAAAAAAAACTGCTTTCCTAGCCACAACTATTCGATTGAAAACAAAACGCCTGTCGGGCTGGCGAGTGAGAAGCATGCTGGTTCTGGAATGGCCTGTGAAAAGTCATAAAAATATTTTCCTTTTTATTTAATGTCACCCATAACTCATTGCAAGGAAAAGCTAATCAATAGCACCTTAATGAAAACTTGAGCCATATTTTATTATGCAGCAGAGAAGGCCAGGATCAGCATTTGTTGCCTTGTTTTGTGCTGGGTCTGGCCCCGGGGCTGTTAGACAGATGTGCATCACTCTCGCAGATACCTTAAATATTTGCTGCCTTCTCCTAGAAATGCATTATCAACACACCAAGCAGAAGGAGTGGGAATTTCTATGCAGAGAGTGGCATTAGAAAAACAACAGCGAGTCTATATTTCATCATTTGAGCTCTGTCATTGCCACAGTCAGTCATTCAAAATGTGAGAGGAAGGAAGAGTGAAAAGTTATGACTTCTACACTTTAAAATATTCCACCTACATTGATATGGTGGCTATCCCACGAACCTTTCTGTTCATCCCAAATCAGCATAAACGCCAATATCTCTTACATCTAATATATCTTCGTGGCTCACAGCCATTCAACCTCATGTTTAGAAGAAAAAGAAAAAACATCCACAGCCAAGATTCCATATGTTTGTGAATTATTTTTATATGGCAATAAACCCAATTACACATGATTATCACAAATTATAAAACATTTTGAGCATTTGCTCAAATCAATACCCGGCAAATCAGCAGACAAGCTCAGATTTGCCAGAAAATAAGGATAACTGACTTTTGGAACTGAAAATTCCATTATGACAACATTCAAGACTAATTATTCATTTAAGAATTATTGATAATTTTCCACTAAACCAAACCATTTGTAATTGTAAAGAAATATTAAAACAGTATGTTTAAGAAGAAAATAGTATTTGTAATTAAAGGGGTTATATGATGCTTTTTAAAGATCTTTATTTGTTATTTGGTGTAACAGAATATGTTGGCATGCATTAACATTCAAAAATACTTTTTCAAATATTGTACATTATGGTAGGTCCTCTATGCCCCGCAAAACTCTGCATTTGAACAGCCAATAGCAAATACTTAAGCTAATAACAAAACATACTTCCAGTAGCTGATTCAGAAGCGCCAGATTGTCGTAGCAAAGTCAGAATGACCTCCTCTCCTAGGTTCAAGAAACAGTCGTCCATAAATTGCGTTGCTGTTCTGTTATAAGTAATCATAAAGATTCCTAAATGTATCTAATTTTGAAGGCCAAAATAAGTGTTTTTGCTTTCTTCTAGATACACACAGCATCTCCCTGACATGACTGCTTCAACACTAACTGCGTTACTGAAACCACGCATTCTTTCTTTACGTGAACATTTGGGCGGCGCTACGCAACTATATCCACATAGTGCAAGTATAGGTCTCTGCAGGAAAGTAATGGGAGTTACCAGATCAGGGTGTTTTTAGACCATGATACCTGATTGGCGGACGTCATAGTAATGGTAGGTTTAGGGGTGGGGTTAGGTAAGGGGGATCATTTTGATTGCATGATTTAGAAACACCCAGCAGTTTGAAAAAACCCAGAAGATCATAAACGCTACTTTTGCTCTGCAGAGACCTAAGTCTCACATAGTGATGTAGACATGTGGGGGCGTGTTTAAATTAGCCGTTTTAAGGGGGGTGTGGATGAGTCTTAACTTCAATATCTCTTTGGATTTGGGACTCTAGTCTTTGCAACTTTACAGATCTTCTTTATGCACCAAGAGCTTGTAACACTCCAAAGAGAAAAACGGAATTCAAATTAAATGACCCCTTTAAATGTGTTCTTGCTATTTCTGACATTTACTATCAATATCTGAGTGAAAAGTGTTTCAAGTATTTTTTTTTTTATCCCAGACTATTGCATGTCGATGCTGCTTTTCTACAATTAACTTCAATTTTTCACATCAAACCAATAAGCTGAATAAATGCTTTTCCATATCAATCAAAAGTTTCCGTAGTTTAGCCCCATTTATCTTTCCCAGCATGCACTGGGATATGAATAATTAATATAGTTACATTGTTTGAACATTTGCTGTTTTGACTTATAAACATGAAATGAATCTCATAATATTGAGCAGTTTAAAAACTTTTTCTTTTTTTGCATCAAACCGAGTTAAACCTCAGAAAACATAAGACATACAAAATTGAAATCATCTTAAAATAAGTAAATAAATGTTTGAAGTTCTATAAACAGTGTTATTAGTGTCATATATTCTTGATCCCTCATAAACTAAAATGAAGCTCAGACAGCATTTACACAGAACAACGTGAATCAGCTCATTCGTTGAGATTGAGGCGGCAATTATTCATCAAAGGGGAAAATAATAACTCAAAGGTCAAGTCATAAAAAAAAAAAAACAATATCAGGCCTGTCTCAACGCTCTTTGCAAGAGTCACATTACGTTAACCAAAAGAGAGCTCTCTCAACACAAAGAGATACAGGAACTGTGGAAATTGTGCTGGAGTACCTTCACATCGTATCAGGAGACGGCACAAGTAGCTCTGTGTTACTGTGTCCATAATGTGTACCCACCAGTTCCCACCTGAATATCAAACAGCTCATTTATCCAATTTATATCCTCGGAATGGTACCTGAGAGATTACAAAGCAATCAGCTAATATTGCATTTTATTCTGTTCTTTCGTTTAAATCATTGCCACAATTTAGAAGTAGTTTTCTTTCAAATGAGTGTCCCATTCATGCAGCACGGGCCTGCGGAGAACTGTCCAACAGTGAGACGTCATTTGCATAGATTTGCATTGTCAGGATGCATTGAGGGAGGGAGAGCTGAAAAGCCACTGACTGCTCTGTGATGCTAAAAGAGCTGACATGCTCTCCTAAACGTCAATCCCATCCCAAACAAACACACACACACACACACACACACACACACTGCTGCCTCACAGCGAGAGAAGGACTCATCAACCATCGAGAGAAGTGGCATTACAAATTTTTATGCAAGTAAACAGATGTCTGTTCGTTTTGTGAAAGAAAAATACGTTTTCAGTGCTTGTGAAAATGCTAGTTAATTATCAGCTACATTTATAAGGAGGCCGTGCCTATAAAATCATAAAAAAAACGATTGCAGAACAGACATAATGTCTTTGTGCCTCTGTCTAGGCCTTTCCTCCAAACAAATGATATTTTTTCACATATTCACACTTTCACATATTGCTGCATTTTCTCATAGAATACTTACAGAATAATAAAAACAAGAAATTTGTTTGGCCTTCAACACAAATTTGTTAAATGTATTTTTATGCAAGACAATAAGGAAGTTTGGGAATGCACTGTATGCATGTTTTTTATTTTATTTTTATTTATTTTTTTGTAGACATTTGTTTTTAATAAATTGTCCAGACAACAAGAAAATGCAAGTTTATTATGAGCTTATTAGTCTAGAAAAAAAATTAAGATATGAGAATTTTAAGGCAGTGGGGTAACAAAGTTTTTTACAGTATAGTTTTTTGTTTATAAAAGTTTTTTAATAAACTATTTTATTTGATGTTCTTTTTTATGGTTTTATTTTTAGTTTCAGTTTTAGTTTAGTTAACTAAATTAATAACACCCTTACACTCACCAAAAGGTCAATGTGTCCTAAGTGACAGCAAAAAAAAAGTCTGACAACTAGGATTGGTCTTCCTTATATTCTTAACCCCCCAAAAAATATAAAACAGATTTTTTTTTTTTTTTACAGCAGTATTCAATGGTCAAAGTAAACACATACAATAAAAATCAATGATCTTAGAACCGGTCTATACATGTGAATCAGTTAAATGAAGAAAAAAAAGCTGTGACCAGAAACTGACTAAAAAGTTTGTAATCTAAAAGTGCAAAATTGAGGGATTTCACAATTTCAAAGCCGTTTTTCTATACAAATTTAATGCAAGATAACCTTAACACCAAACCTGCAAGGCAGTGCTTTTTTGTTTTTTTAGTTTCAGTGCTTTAAAATAAAGTATCAGAGAAAAAAATATTTAGGTGGGATTCAGTAAAATTGGTTAAGGTCTGAATATTGAATGTACTGTAGGCATTTTGTGTGGCCATTGATATTCAAACTGACTGTCAAGCCAAAATATCACAGCAGTGCACCCTTTAACACTAAAGCCCTGCCCTGGAGGAGCTCGACCAGCGATCTGTACTGTAACATATGATTGCAGAGCACAAAAATAATTATTTGTTTTCTCCGTTTCTCCGTCTCTCACCCAGTTTTTGTTCTGGAGGCAGCTCCTGTTTATAGACATCCCTCAGGCCATTTGTTTGTAGCACTTCCTGGTCTCAGAGTGGCATGCATAATGCAGGAATGAAAATGTTAACAGTGGCAAATAAAATCGGCAAGGTGCCCCCACAAATCAGGGCAGTTGAGGAGCACATTTAATCATCCGTGCATAGGGAGGCACGGCGATTTATTGTGGCATTTCTGAGAAGATCAGGACCCCATTTTTCCAGAGCCTTCCCAAGCCATTTGCCTTCGTCCCCCTCCTATCAGATTCACATCAAGAGAGATCTTCTGCACTCACTCATTCAACCAACGGTGCAAAATTGATCTTGCTCTTTGTAAATGTATATGCGGTTGCTCTTTTCTCTTTTATATTAAAGCAATAAGCCTCTCAAAGCCATGGTAAGGGTTGTTCTTGTTATAAAAGCCTCATGTGTGTGATTAGGACACTTAGAAAACTTTATTTATGTAATATAAACTGAAAATCTAAAAATGTAAATGCAAACTGCAATTGAAGACACACACAAGTTGGTGCACCATACACCACCAACATTCAGCACTTCCTGAGCATGAGGCGAAAGCTGCCCGAGCCTTTAGTCCTGCATCCCGAAGCCCACCCTAAACCAACATTAAATCCATCTTCCCTCCCTCCCCCCTCATTTCTTATTGTCTACCCCCGAGGTGCACTTGATGTGGCATGAGTCATCACTGTTTAAGTCTATAGACCAGGAACACAAGCTGGGGGCAAGGTTACGGCCAGGAAGATGAGGGACACTCGTATTCTGCCAAGTCGACAAAAAACTTGAAGAGGGCTTGGAGTGAGAAGACACCTCTCTGCTGACAAGGCAGCCGTCACCTCTCTGTGGCTGGAAAGACTGATGCACCCCGACAGCTCGGGATAGCTCGGCACATAGAGGGGTCAGTATAAGAAATAAAGCTGCCACCCTATGGGACCAACCAGTCAGACAACCACACTGTTAACGCCATGGAATCAGCTTTAGATCAATGTCACATGGAAAAATATTGGCAAAACAAATGCTCTCTGCTGGAGAGGGATGGTTGCATTATGTAGCATATGTTGGTGAGATAGTGGTGTCCAGCAGCCTGAGAACACTAGTGAAAATGCTTCTATTTTGCATGTATTTTAGTATATTTACATATTTGTTTGTTCATTGCAAGTAAGCAAACTTTTTGTACAATACAGTGCACACACCTTTTATTTCACAATTTAGATATAAACCCAGAATTGACTCGACAGAATTGACAGAATGACTTCATTCTCATAATTCTGAGTTTACATCTCACAATCGAATTTTTATTTCACAATTTTGACTACTATTTTTATATCTCACAATTCAGATTTTTCTTCTCAGAATTGCGAGTTTATATCTTACAATTCTGACTTTTTTCTCAGAATTGCTAGATGTAAAGTCACAACTAGCCTGGCGTTTTTCGTGGCGGAAACAGGCTTCCATATTTTAACAATAGTGTGTAAATATAACGAAAATGAACAAATATTATTTATAATAACAACTGCCTGCTAATTTTCCATCATCTGTAAATATTAGCTTTTAATGGGAAAAAAATTGGTTTAAATATTTAACTTAAACAATATTTGTTTTTTTGGATCCCACTGAAAGTTTAAACTATTGTTCACTAAAAAATGGTGTATATTTTCAGTCAATAATTTATCCTGAAGCATTACATGAAGTAATTTCTGAACCAGATTTGATTCAAAGAGAAGGAAAATTTAAACCATTCTCCCTCAAAACACTGGACACACAGCCACTTAAGCGCTATAGCAGACATAAGTCCCAGTCAGTTTATCCTCTACCAGTTTCCAGCTTGTAATATTTGGTACTGACCACAAACCATGTACCGGTTTCCATTATTGTGTCATCATCTAAGCTATTTTAAGAATCTGGAAGCTTATTGGACTTTTTAATAAGACAAATTAGTGGCATTATGTGACAATTAAGTAAAGGCCCCAGAGCTGCGGTTGTAAGGAGGCCCAGACTGAACATGTGGGAAAGAAGATTTCAAGTTACTTTTCGAAGAATAACGAACAATCTCCAGCTTCACTTCACAGCTGCACACCTTTAAAAGAGGACGTATGGGACATTGCTAGTACATTGCTGGTATTTACTATTAAACCGCAAATTGAATTTAAATACTTGTTTATATCCATATACATTACGATTCAATAGTCAGTATTTTTTTTTTAATCCAGAAAGTGAATTAAACAGAACAAAAGTGACAAGAAATATATTTATAAAGTAAATATCTATTTTTAAGTAAACAACGTTCCTTTGATCATAGTTTCCACAAAAGAATTCAGTAGGACAACAGTTTTCAACATTACTTAGAACAGGAAACGTTTCTTGAGCACCAAATCAGCATATCAGATTGATCATGTGACACTGAAGACTGGAGTAATGGGGAAAAATTCAGCTTTGCCATTACAGAAATACATTTTAAAACATTAAAATAGAAAACACTCATTTTAAATTGTAATAATATTTCTTAAGACCTTAATTCTGTTTTACTGTGCTTTTGATCAAATAAATGCAGCCTTGGTGAGCATTTAGACTTCTTTCAAAACCTTTAGCATTTTTCAATATCTGTACATAGCTTGTACCGTTTTTCTCAGTCAGAACAGACTGCTACTCATGACAGACATCACAATAGAACCACAGTAAACATTAACTACTGCAGCATCTAATCTTGCCCCAAAATCCCATAGTTCAGCAGCAGACATATTGATGAGAAAGCCATGAAAATTCCATGGCAAGACTTAAAGTTTTGTTACAGAGGACATATAACTCAACTACATACCCCTAATCTCAGGCAGTGCTCCATTATATTAGTGATTTCATACTGATAATCATGACAGAACACTTACAGTCATAAACACGTAAACACATAATGGCGTCTTCAACCACTCTCATCCATCATGTTGGACAGCGCCACAAAATTTAAAGCATTTCACAGTAAAAGATAAAGGGCACTTCAAAAGACGTTAAAAGTGTGTTCGACACGCCATCATTGTGATTGTTTTGCTGATGGGCTGCCTCTCTCATCTCCCACCCCAATGTCCCATGACTTATAAAAATCACTGGGTTTTAAACAGTGCTTAGCTGTTTACCGAGTGCATCAGGACGAACGAGGAAATGAGGATAAGTGAAAAAATAAAATAAAAGGCATGTCCTAAGTTGCTCCACTATCGCCATAAATCACGTCCGGTTTATTGCCTCTAATAAGTTGATGCAAGGCCATTTTTCTCGCTGCCCATCGTTCAAACATTTAAGACATATTTACAAGGAACTTGTTAAAATATTTAATAATATTTAGTGGCAATTTCAGAGCAGCCCGTCAACTGCAAATTTACGTCCCTTAAGTGTTTAAAAAGGCAATGACATGAATAACAGAGTGTCAAAACTGCCTCATTTGCATAGACAGGCTATAATTCAGATACCTGGAGTAAAAAAATAAAAAACAGGATTTCAACAAAACCAGCCATAAAGACAACACTCCGTGTGAGTGATGGTGCGCAACTTCTCCGCAAAGTCGCTCACGAGCAGACAGCGTCCCGCTACAGATGCTGCCGAGATCATGTCAGCTAATAAAGGTACATATATCCTCCTCTCCGAGTTATTTATCCCGTGACTACGAGTGCAAGATGGAACGTCTCCTACAGTGTCTTTTAAGTTGCCATAAAAAGCTAATTCTGAGACGAGAGAGCCAAACAATGGTGTCCGCCACAAATCGTGTCAAATATTTAATCTATAATTTTAAACTTTAAAGTCAGGGAAATCTCTAAGCTCGGAGCTGCATTATCGATTTAAAGTTACCTGGCGCACCACTCTGCCCATCTGGACTTGTTGGCTTGCTCTCCGAGAGTCTCATTTCAAGTCGTTTGACCTGGCAATGGCCTGGCTAGTGCATAGAGAGAAGGACCCCGTTGACACTGATTGCAGGGCTATGAGTAGTCTCTCCCCTGTGCCCTCTCCGCGCAACTCTAATTAATAGCCTATTCATCTTCTCTGATCTGAGTCTGCACACGCCATAATATATGGTTAGTTTGGCGAGCAAGCCATTAAAGTGTAATAACCAAGTGCAGGCACTCGATTTGGAAGAGTAGCACCTTCTTACCATGGAGGGGAAACAATTAATTTATTTGATGATCCTTTGTAGCCAATCACCTCTCTCTATGCTCCTGAGACAAAAACAAAGCCCATGGCGCAGAAGCCAGACACATTTTGGGCACCAAAGATGCTGACACTGTTACGCAATCCTTCTCTAATCTATCCGGTCACCCTAAGCAAGAGAAATATCACTCAAGAGTCTCAAAGGCAAGGTAGTTGCCGTCTCTGAGCACTGATCTCCGGTTACCTTTTTATCATTTAAGGCTCCCAAAGCCGAGCTGAAGGTTAAGCGTATTTAATTCCCAACGTAGCACTATGCTGAGACTACTTGCTAAAATCTGCTGAAATACATCATGGTAAAGACCTCAAATCAGGTGCAGAACATAAAAAGCACTTTTTTTCCCCCAGCTTTCCAGGATTTGCAGGTGAGGAACCGGGCCAACAGGATTACCTGGTGCCTGGCATTGGGGGCAGCTGACGGTAGGAAGGTAAGGGTGTGGTTGATTTATGTAGCTATCGTGCAGGGAAGACAATTATTTTGGAATTACACTTCAATAATATCCCATCTCAGAATGATTCCCAGACCTTAAATAGACTGGTAGCTAACCAACAAAGTCAACAAAAGGTTGCACAAACATTGACAGACAATGGTCAGACCGTATATACAATCCTATGTGGCTGTTAAGGAGTTACTTGGGAGTTATTCTGTGTTTCTGAAAGCAAAAATCCATGAACTTCAAAGCCATAGTTTTGCGAAGGTATCCGCCTGAATGATTACTTGAGCACCCATTATGGAACTTTTATTTTGTGTCTGTTAACCATGACAGGCCTTCTTCCCAAATGCCTTTTATTAGAGAGGAAAAAAAAACACTTGCATGCATAATAATCTGCTCGGTGTTTCATGATTATATGAAAATGAAAAAAGTCTGAATACCCAGGATTCAGCTTGGGGTTTTGCCTGCCTCTCAAGCAAAACCTTCTAAACCCATTATTCTTTTTGCTAGAACTAATAACGTTTTTGTCTCTGCAGCTTAAGAGACTAATTGACTAGTTTTTTTGGAGGATAGCCCAGATGGAAAAATAAGTACCCCTTAAAGACCCTATTCCCTCCTCTTCCCAGAGATTTAAGCCCCTTATTAATTAAACTTTCACTAAGTCAGGGGTTTTTATTAAAAACAATAAAGTCTACTGCCTTTCAAACAATTATTTTCTATTGTTATAGAGGGTGAAAAACCATTTGCATGACCAGATGGAAGTTTTCTTTTAAATACCATCATTTGTGGTCTACAGACTGAAACGCAAAATCTCCTTTAAAATTAGGTACTTAAAATAATAGTTCACCCAAAAATGACATTCTGTCATCATTTACTCACTCTCATTTTGTTCCAAACCTGTATGACCTTTCAGGAGAAGTTATGACGAATGTCCTCGCTGTTATACTCAATAAAATGTCAAAAAGCATCTTAAAATCATAACAAACACAACTCATTCACTATTTTTTGAGTCTTCTGAAAAAGATAGAAATTTAAGTGATTAATCGCTTAATATCTTTTACAGTATGGAAAAGAGCAGCTTGGAGATTATGCAAAGCATTTCCTTTTGAGTTCCACACAAGAAAGTCATGCAGTTTGGAATTACATACAGGTGAGTAAACACTGAAATTCTTCAGCTAATGATTCACTTAAGTTGATGCAAATTGCCTAAATGTGCAAATAACGAATATTGTGGTAGTATTGTCAATTATCAAACTGTTGTGAACAAACATGTCGTGTGAACCTGAACTTGGGTCAGGGAGCTCTGGTTGACAGGATGTTTAACGTGGGGTGTGTTTTGCATTATCACTTTGGTACATTCACTCATCGTCTTGATCAATTCATCAATTTACATTGCACTATAATCCTTGAAACAATATTTGCAAGTCGAAGTCATGTGGTTCAAGTTGTTGATAGTGCTGCTCAGGACATCAACTTTTTCTTTCTAACATCAAAATGGGGCTCATTCAGAACTGCGAGTTAAGAAAACTGACCATTGGCATCAACTCCAAAAGGCAACCAATGAATTCTCAGGAACAGTGGGAGGTGCAGCCAGCTGAAAATGAACTTCATTATCGAGCACAGCCAAACACATGTCTTTCCTGTCTGTGTCCATACATACAGTATAGCACTATAACAAGAGCCAAAATAGATCAGCTAAAGAGCAAGATGACCCACTGAGTGTTTGGAATGTGGATTTAGAAGAGACTGACAGCAGAGGCTGCTTCTGACGTTTAGACCCCAATAAAACTTGCTCTCATCTTCTGTATCATGAAGCAAATGGGACGTTCTAAAAACTAACAATCAACAGGCAATCAACAATCAACTTTTTTTTACCTTCTCCATTCATTTAACTGTAAGTTGAAGTGAATTTTATGTTGACAAAATTCACTTCCCCACCCATATTATTCTCCACCCTAGTTAAATAGTACAGAATGTTGAGGTGTGGTTGCAAAAATAAACAGCTAAAATGTGTTTGTACATTCTTTTTTTTCTTTTTTTTCATAATGACAGCAGAGTCAAACAGTAGCTGGCTTTATCAAGGTGTTGTTTTATCGATACTATGAGACTTTTTTTTTATTCTCACTTGTAACGTAGGTGCAACGCAGGTTTTAAGTTTGATGCAGAATTGCAGTTTCGTGGTTGACCGATATCGTTTTTGTGACAGCCGATATCTTGGAACACAGGGGGTGGCGATAGCCAATATATATATATATATATATATATAATTTTTTATATTATATTTTAAGATTTTAAGACAAAGCATTTTCACAAATAAATAATTATTTAATAAAGATATAATTAAAAAGGAGGTAACCACTGTAACCAACAGGGCACTCAGTATTCTGGGAAGTTTGTGTGCATTGGGAATCATCTTTTTCAAATAAAGCCCAGGTATAACTCATTTTACATAAAGCACACAGTGAAACTGACATGAATATGACTGTGGGCAAATGCACAAAGCACAGCATAATTTGAAATCACGTATAAAAAAGTTTAAAGCATTCAATCTTCACGGACAGACTGTCACATAGAGAACACATGATCATGCTGGATACACATACACACTTCACAAGATCTCACAGTTGGATTCCACTAAGTTTGCAAGGTTTGTGAAATGAAATCTTCATTAGTCATTCAAAGATTTGTTTAAATTATATAAATGTGTATTTTCTTAATGCTGATGGCAAACGAGAAAGTTTTATAATGTTTGCCTTTCTATTACTAATAATATAAAAGCAATCATTATAATACTTTTTGTATACATGAATTCCTTTGTTTAACCATTCTTTCTGATTATAAGACAGACTTCTATTTGTATAAGAGAGAACTGTTAACAACGACAGTAAACGAGAGAGAGTGATCACTGTGCGCACTCAGGTGCTGCCTTTCTCAGCGCCGTCAAAATAAAAGTCCCACCTCGAACACATCCGATATTTGGCATTTTTCAAATATCGGATGTGCCTTGCCGATATATCGGTGGACCACTATTGCAGTTTACTACACTTAAATGTGCTTGTTTCCACAATCTGTTTAACATTTCAATTGTTTCTTCCAGCAGTGATAAGAAGAAACGGGGAGCAAAAGGAGCCTTAAAAGATACTAGCAGTTTCTGATTTTCTAAAATATATCATACAGATCACATTTTTTGTGTGTTTTTAACACAAACGTGATAATGATCTTTCTTTTCCTAGTGATAGTGAGATGGAATATAGAGTAAATGAAATAATCACCCCCCACCCCCCACCCCCCATACAAAGTCTCAAATTGTTCTTGGATTTGCTTTTTAAAAATCAGAATATTCTGTATTACTAAAACATTTCTCACAAGCTCTTCATGGTTATCAGAACAATGCTATTCACATTAATTTTACAGCTCAGTTCTCTTATTGTCTCATTTATATATATATTTTAATTTTTTTCCTAAGGAACATTTGACACTGATACTTAAACAAAATTCCATTAAGACTCCTGAGCTCTGACAGAGCAATGTCTAAGCAATAAAAAAATAATAATAATGGTTTCCTCTGAAAACAATCATGTATTGTGGAAGTTATTGCAAACTACAACATTTTTATGCTTATAACACCACTCTTGTAATGCTAATGAAATTAAAAGTCACCACATTTTACATAAACTGCATTACCAATGCAAGAGTTATATGACTGAGAAACAATCGATCAAACAAATCTACTTCTCCATCTTATTCCAGACATAAAATGCATTATACAAGGAAAAATGCCTTCATTGTACTAAATAAAAGGCTTCATTGTTTGCTCTTTGCTTTCATTCAGTTGTAACTACTTACAAAATGTTGATGTGAAAAAGAAATGAGTTAAATAAGGAAAGACAAATGACAAACATTTTATGAAAAAAAAGGGTTCTCTTGAACAAGATGTAATAGACTGAAGGACCGGCACAAAAAACCCATTTTGAGAGAATTGCTCTTTCCAGTCATTCCACTTGAAAAAAACAACAACAACAACAACAACAATTGAAGCTCGCTTGGTAAATTTTCCCTCAGTTATCTGTTTTCTGCTAACGAGATGTCACTAATATGTTCTGGAATGCTGAGTGAATGGGCAATATGATTGGTTACAAGGAACTTAATGATGTATACTAATGTGTGAGGACAGCTTCTTCGTTGATTTTTTATTTTTCTTTTTCTTTTTGCACAAACACATTTGTTGACAAGCTTTTCTAGAAGAGTTTGCCATTTCACAAAGGCTTTACTATCAAATTAGAAGTGATGAATCGTTTCTAGGGTGCCAAATCCTTTTACTAATCAAGCAGCCTAAGTGTTTGTTAGATTGCGCATTTTCCCCCAATTACATAAATCGTAATAAGGACAAGACGGAATAACTCAACAGGCAGAATAATTAAAAGAAAAGCGGTTTTCCTGTCTCCATTTACAAAGAAAAACAGCTGATTGTTTACCTGTGTTCCTTTCATCTAATTAAAAGAGAAAAGCAAATATTGTAAGACGTCTGTTGACGTAAGTGCATAAGACAATTGTGATGTGGATTTTGCTTTATTGGTCCTCTCTCCAAACAGCATGCAATTCTGACTTAATTTGCACTAGTGTGCCATCCTGAAAGCATCTAAAGCCATCTTTAAACAGTCCCATTTAAAATTCAATGTGATTAGCAGCCAAATTGCTAGCAAGTCTGCAGCGTAGGGATAGGGTAAAAATTTAATTAGGATTCGTACATAAAAGAGAGGTCTTTGTCACATTTTGCAAAATGCATCCCAGAATGACCACTATGTTCAAAGCTCCTTTGCTCCTGTGAATCGAAACTAATCGATCTGAAGGGAGCGGAGGAGAGAAAGTAGGGGGAAAACACACACACACAAAAGCTCAGGGAGGATCTCTGTGGCACTGCAAACCCACAGGACACAGCATGTTTAAATAATACAAAACTTTTCTTTAATCACAGTTTAGAAAACTGGCTAAGATCTTCAACGGGAGACAACTGCAGAGCCCCACAGCAATTAATAAGACTCGCTGAGGGTTTCCCCTTAAAATATTTACACCATCCCATGGCACCGCAATACTGTCTTAGAATGAGGAGATTAAGAACCGAGGAGGTGTGCTGACGTTCTCCTAATCAATTCGCTAATTACTGGAGTGGCTATAGGAGAAGGAAGGAATTCCTTCTGGCGATGCCAAATACTAATAAATGCTTAAAAATGTATTTACTCAGGCAGACAAGTGGAATTCTGAAGTGGAATTACCACACAAGCTGATTGAGATGGCAACCGCTGAGCTCTCGGTCAAGGACGAAAAGGAAGCAGACAAATAATCGGTCAATAAGGTTGTTCCGTAAGATAAGAGGCTAAGGATCCAAGCGCTGAAGGTGAGAGTAAAAACTGAGACGTCAGTGCTGACAATCCACTTTCTCTTTTGAGAAAGAAGCAGCTTTAAAATCATTGTCATTGAATTTAGAATAACACCGTTTAATTATTACGGGTAATTGAATATAGATTTTTTTATTTAATGTATATTATTTTTTAATATCTATTTTAAAATATATATATATTTCATATACTTCAATCAATATATTTAAATTAACATTTAATTCTTGTTTTTTCTTATTATTTATTTTAATTTGATGCTTTGTTTTATTTACGCTCATTGCATAAATGAATCACACATTTCTTCAATGACATTGAAAATGTAAGACTATTTTTTTCACACCACTGATTTTTACCTCTCAATTTTTATTTCAAATATCATATTCATCACAACTTTTGTTGTGTTTTTGTTATTTCTTATAAAGTCAATTGAGTTTTTATTTCGTTTTAGTTCAGTTAGTTTTATTACATCAAAGTAAAGAACTTTTAGCATGTTAACTGCAGGAGATTCAATAGATTGTAGAGTTCACTGTTTAGTTCAATGTTAACAAAACCCATTTCTAATCTATGTATTCTCTATGTAACCAACAAGAGAAAATGTATTTGCGTGCACATGATTAATGAAGAACAGAGAAGAACAAAGTCTTTGGTTCAGTGCAGCACAGGTCAGAGAGGCGGTAGACTTTGTGCTTTGTGTTTGAGTCCCTCTGCACCTTAGGAAAGCAGCGGTCCCTTCCCACCCCAGAGGCCAGGCTCAACACTGAACCTGTCACAGAATGCAACCCAGATCCTTCTCGAGGTTAAAGTAGGAGAAACCAGCACCTTCCTACTGCTCAGACGGGCTGATTGCAGCCCCTTCTTCTGACCTGTCCCTCGGCCACGGCCTTCCCGCCCCGCCTGTCACACCGCACCGTATGTGTGCTACTGCACGAGCATCAATTAACATAAACTAAATAGCCCAACAGCACATGATAAACAACACCACAGAGGAAGCTGAAGAAACATCTTTAACAACAACACAGAAGCGCTTGGAGCATGTATCCCTCAGAGTTCTTTTAATTTTCATTTATATATATATATATATATATATATATATATATATATATATATATATATATATATATATATATATATATATATATATATAAAGCAATAATGATAAAAGTAAATAAGGAAAACGTCATATATATGCATACGCGTGTGTGTGTGTGCGCGCGCATTTAAAGAATTTGAAGCTTGAGTAAATGAAAAATGATGACAATTAGCAGTAGTAGTAGTAATAATAACAATGATTAAAATATTCTTATTTGTATTATTATGACTAATCATATGACATATCATTATTTCTCACTCTACTATCATTTTGGAAAAAACTAAAGGAAAAAGAAAAACAAATCTTTTACAATATCCAGCACTTTATCAAACAATAAAAAATTAATTGTGATAAATTATATACTATTAATATTATATATTATATATTACATATATATATTTAATGTGTGCATTTAGCTCCAAAATGAGAAAAAAATATTTATAGCATGCTTTCACCATTTTTTTTTTTGTTTGTTTTTGTTTTCTTTATGGTGTGCAAACTTTTTCTCCCTTGTTATTTTTCAACTTAATTAAGCTGCTTCTTTTTTATTGCCTGTTAGATGTGCATACTTTTTTTTTTTTTTTTTTTTACATTTTTGCTAAATGTTTGCATTTAAACTTTATTCTTCTCTCTAAATTAAATAAATGTAATATATATATATAAACATTTTTATTTATTTTTTTATCCTTACATAGGTACTACAAAATGTTTCTTTATCAAAGTGAGCCATGGCCACCAGTACAGAATGACACACTTCTGCAAAAAATCATTATCAAAGGATGTTCACCCAAAGCATTTTAATTCCGTCATCATTTACTCACCCTTAATGACACGCAAATAATGAGTAAATGATGACAGAAGTTTCATTTAGGGTGGACTATCCCTTTAAATAAGAAGAGATTTATGTGGTACTTTGCATAAGTCTTAGATCAGTTCAGCTTGAGGTGAATCTCAGCGGTACCTCAGGTTTCCCGAAATAAGTGAGCTTTTTTTCTCTTCAGTAATTGAAAGACTTTGCTGTTCTGCGAGGGGCTCCCAGCATCAGTCTACAGCAGGATTTAATTTGTTCTTACTGCCCCTAGTGGAGAACGACCAATCTCATATGCTCAGTGCTAAAATAAGACTTTTTTTCAACTCCCATTCAGAAGAAGATTAAAGTGGGGAGTTCAAGTAAAATTAATCAACCTGTAGTTTTGCTAGAATCTCACTCTAAGTTTGGTTTGTGAGCGCTGGGAATTCACTTATGATCTAAGATTCGTACTTGACTAATACGTCCTGAACACCTGAGGACATTTTTATTGAAAAAAAAAAGAAAAGAATTCACATAAAATAAAGTTTTGTCAAAACAAATTATTGGAAAGGGGGTGATAACCATCTCATGATAATATGCTTCTCTCATCCTTCTAAACTGATGAACGCAAACTCAAGTTTGCATTTGTTTTTACTTCCTCCCGTTGCCTTCTACAGTGCACCCAAACAGATGACTTAAAAGAGGCAATTAACAGATATCACAAACAACTCATTTAGCAGCCGGCAGCACAGATGAATCAAAGGCTAAACAAACCCCTACGGGCATTAAAGGCAAAAACAACAAAAAGAAAAAACCTGATGATGTGAGATTTTGTTCCTCTCACCTCGACGAGCACCAGTCACAATGGACTGCTTTGAGGTTCTGTGCTCCGATCACCATGGCAGTGGCTCTCTGTCTCCCAGGCTGCCCCATGGGGCGATGAGAGCAGGTCGCCATACAAACCCCAACCAAGCCCAGGGAGGGGTTGAGACTACAGGGAGCAGTGGAGCAGGAAAGAAGCTCCTCCAGGACTGGACCGATGCTGTATCACACAACCAGCAATCCCAGAGTTTCAGCGCTCCACTTTCTCGGCATTTTCCATCTCTCAGCCAGAAAATAACAGTGGCACAAACACAGACAATTATGGGCCGAGGGTACCGCTACGGAGGCTTTGCGTTTCATTCATAACCTTTCAAAGGGCAGAAAATAGAACAAACGGTACGAGTCGGAACATCTGTTTGGGGTAAATCATCTTTAGGTGACAGAGGGAAGCTGAGAAAACGTGACTGAGAAACAGACAAAGGCCAACAGCTCTGCTCAACAGATCTGACTGAGTTGAGTTTGTTCATTTAGCTGATGCATATTCACTCTGAGCTTTTCAGTCAATCAAGAACTGCTTTACATTGATATTCATTATAACATTCATGCACTGCATGATGAGTATAATATTTTAAGGGTCTACAAACAGATCAGGGAGACGTCCAAACCAGGAGCATTCAAAAGAAGACAGGCAGATGATGCACTAAACTCACCAGTAAGCTAAACACAGCTTTGTCCATGCAATCATTTAATCCTCTCAGTACTGTAATAAATACCTGACAGCAAACAAGTACACACAGCAAACATAAATACTGGTTTAATACTATAGGTTACAGTATTAACAAATGTGTGTAAAAAAACTGCTCTCATGCAAAAACAAAAATTAATTCAACATGATTCAAATAATATATACATATTTGTCAATTTGTTGCAAATTGCATTTGTAAGAAATTACCTTTTTTATGTAGTTGCTATAATTTTCCCCTGAACTAGATTTTTTTTTTCATTCATGAAGCTATTTTCTAAAGCCAAATAAAAACACTGTGCCATACTTTAATAAAAAAAATGTCTTAATTTAAATTCATAACTAGCTAGAATATATACATCTTTTAAAAATAAAATTAGATTTTGAGGTTTTTTTACTTTCATGAAGAATTTTTTTCTAACCAAACAAAAACACTGTGAGTGTCATTCTTTAATGCCTTAATTTCATCAATTATATAAGAATAATTATCTACAATAATAACTAGAATATATGCCTTTAAAAAAATCGAATGATGATTGTCACAGAGATTTTCTGTGGCATTTCTGTCACTTTAATTTTGCCCCCATATATTTCTGACCCTGATTGCAATATTATCAACCTCAATTCAATGAAATTGTAATTAAAATAAATAAATTAAAGTCTGTTGCACATACAGTGCAAGAAGTACATACATGATCTACCTCTTAAGTTTACTTAACCTAATGTAGTCAGTTTGATCCAGTGTAATTAAACAATATTTTCAAAATATAATTATATTTGATATAATAAAATGTTTTATTAATATTTTTATAACCAGTTAATTTAAAGATTTATAGCTAAAGCCCAAGTTGCCAGACAAAACATTTTTAGGAAGCATCGTTCATGCACTTCTAGCAGGGCTCTATAAGTGCTGCTGGAGGTACGACTCTTTCTGTGTCCCAGTGCAACCAGCAGGGAGGGGTGTGCATGTGCCTTTGTCCCCAGTAACCTTGGCCAGTGTTAGGATTACCTTGCATTTACACTCACTGCTCCTTCTTTCCTTAAGACTTATTAAGAATGATAATGAGCTCTGTCTTGTTGTTAGCGCTCTCTCTCTCTCTCTCTTACCCCCCCCCCGCCCCGCCGATTCTCTCACTCGCCTCCTCCTGAATTGAAAGGACCCAGGACAAATTACCAAAAAGGCCATTTTCATCTATGAAGTGAGGGCTTCAATCGATACTTATTCCATGCCTTCAAAATCAAGCCCATATTACTGTTGTCAGTGTGATTTGTTTATTTTTGCTCTAGTATACAGTATGCATGCTCTTTCTGGCAAGGAGAAATGCTCTGGATGCAATTCACCTTGAACCTCAATTATTTTAGATTTCCCTACTGGTTGATCAAGCATTCAAAGAGGACATTTCCAATGCACTAAAACAAAAATAATAATGACTAAACATGTGGCCTATGCATGCCTGCGTGTTGAGAACAGAATTTATTTTTACAAGGATCACAATAGTGCGAATACAGATACCAAATCATTACAGCGAGCAATTTACAAAGTGGTGGTGTAAAAAAGCAATTGCATCACATCTCGAGAGCGGTCAAGCATAGCACAGAATCATGAATGCATATTTTTACACAAGGGTTAAAGGTTTAAAGCCAAGGTCAGAGAGACAAAGAAAAGCAGGTAGCACCAGCTCCTAGACACTAGCAGTAAATCAGCAAAACCTCAAATAAATCTTTGTTTTTGACTGAACCAAGTAAACAGAACAGATATGGAAGAAATTTTGCATTACATCACTTGCTCACCAGTGGATCCTCTGCAGTGAATGGGTGCCATCAGAATGAGAGTCCAAACAGCTGTTAAACATCACATCCATCAGTTAATGTCTGCTTGTTTTTAAGAAACAAATCCATCAAGACATTTTCTAAATTCAAACTAAAATATGAATCCTCCATACATTATATTGCGTTCAGGACTGAAAAAAGTAGTCCAGTGAACTGGAGTCGTGTGGATTATTATGATGTTTTTATCAGCTGTTTAAGCTCCTATTCTGATGGCACCCATTCACTGCAGAGGACTCTGCAGTAACGCAAAAATAAATATTGGGTGAACTATTCCTTTAAAGACATAGCAAAAACTATGCAAAAATGCTCTCTTCTGCTATTTACATGCACAATGTGTTACATTCAACATTCACAGCCTAAACTCTTTAGAGCAAATCAAACACAATTTATCAAACGTTACAAATTACAAACAAAAAGAGAATATTCGAGGCAGATGGACCCAGAGACTGATCAACACCTGTAAAACTGCTCTTGTCCCTGACAATTCCCCCATTAATAACCAACACGCAACCTGTGAAGATTTCAAATATGTTCAGTGCTTTTCAAGAAGCTTTAATAATTTGAGTTTAAGCTTTTTATAACACAGTGTATACATTCATTAGTCTAATAATCAGACACAAAGCCTTGTCATTTGAATGAGACCCAGGCACACACAAAAAGGCTACCTCGCACATTAATTACTTATTAAATATGTATCATTTTTCAGAATGCTCAAAACCCTCATGTATGATACGCAAACACGCATAACAGATAAACCCTCAGACAGTGGGCACACATCACACACGAAAAGCTCAAAGCACAAAAACATTCTAAACATCAAGGTTTCTATTTACCTTCTCTCTGATATCACAGGCATTTTAAACATGAGATGTTTCCCCTCAACTGATTGGCTTACTAGAGACATGGAGGGAGAAAGAAAAGAGAGTAATTAATTACTTATGTGAACCATTGCATGAGAAAGACAATAAACCTGCCTGGTCGCCATGGATATGACATATTTGCCCAGAAAACAACACAATAATTAGCAAAGCAGAAAGATCCGGCGAGAATATGCCAACTCTGGGGTTTAAAGTGGCAGTGATCTTTTTACACACTATTGCCTTAGACACGACACAGCAAACAGAGCACAAACAAACATAATAAAAGGAAAAATATCTTATTAACTAATGCCACTAAAAAGTGAGACAGTGCAGACTGTAGTAAATACTTATTATTACAGTCAGTAAATACAAAAGGAAAAGGGAAAATGCTATGATTTAATTTATAAATATTGTATAATTATAAAGTTGTAGTGTTTTCTTGAATGTTAAGGAACAATAACTGGATCACACACAACATCTTTATGAAACTGTATAAATCTGAGTTGATACTAATTATGTAGTATTGTTTTTGTAGACATACTGGTATTGTTATTGTAGCATAATTTAAGCAAAATGTGTAACATGTAAAGTCCTATGTCTGAGAAAAAACTGAATGGACAGTGAAAACAGAAAACAACTGACTGCCAAGCTGCTGTCCTCTAATGACCTACAAAAGTTTCTAGATTTAATATTTTATATTTGACAGATCCACAACGACTCGTCTGCCAACTTTGCAGGGATTATATGTAGTCCATCATAATAAAAATCAATAGCTTTGTCCAAATGACGCACTATACACTATCCACTTATACATAATATACTTATACACTATGTTCTCAACCATATAGAGTATAAATTATGTATGGTTATGTTGTCATTCAAAATGCATTTAACCCATCCAAGTACACACACAAAGTGGGCAGCTTTCACAGGTTAAGAATGTTTTGGTTTGCGTTTTAAACTAAAGCACCTTTTAAATGCTTTGTTAGCAGACAGCTTCATCTTTGTATTGTGTTAATTTAGCAAAAGCATCTTCTGAAGTCTACTGACGGTAGTCTATAGATATATTCACATACAAGTGTATTGCTACAGTTGCAGTGCAGATGCACTTGAGAGAAAGGCTTTGACATTGCAAGATGATAGACAGCTTGCCTATAGTAGCCCATAGAAACAGCCGCTAAAAGGAAATCTAGATATAGCCTAAATATCTATGACTGCAACCAATTGATAGTTTTCAGGTGATGTCACATCCTTACGGGAGCACCCACATGGAGGATCAAAACAAGGCTTTCCTCCACTGACTGCCAGTTATTTTTAAGATGACTGCATTTAGTAGTAATGTAGTCAGACAGTGATATTTAAAGGCCAAATTCAGTATACACCTTATTGATGATGCATACTTTGTACAGACAAGCAGATGAATCCAGAATATAAACACAATGTGCAAAGTTTAAAGGGGTCATATGATCCTTTTTTAAGATCATTATTTTGTGTATTTGGGGTAACAGAATATGCTGATATGCTTTAATGTTCAAAAACACATTATTTTTCAAATACTGTACATTATTGTAGGTCCTCTATGCCTCGCCTATCAAACGAGTCGGTGTCTACAAATCCCTCCTTCTGACAAGAGCAGTCTGCTTTAATTTCCCAACTGACCCAGTGCATTGTGACTGGCCAAACAACACAAGCACTGGTCAGAAATGTAACGCCCCTTTCCATAACCAAGAGCTTCATCTTTCAAAATAAATGTAAAGACCGTTTTAATAATTTCCTTCATTTTACCATTAGTTCAAGGCTGAAAGGGGAACAGAGTCAGATAAGACAGCTGTCTCCACTGTATGATCGGTCTCTCTCTCTCTTACGCACACACACACACACACAACGCGCAAAACTCTGCATTTGAACAGACATTTAAACTAATAACAAAACATACTTCCGGTAGCTGATTCAGAAGCGCAAGATTGTCGTTGCCAAGTCAGAATGACCTCCTCTTCCTGGGTTCAAGAAATGGTTGTCCATAAAATGCGTTGCTGTTCTGTTATAAGTAATCTTAAAGATTCCTAAATGCATCTATTTCAGAAGACCAAATAAAGTGCTTCTGCTTTCGCCTAGAAAAACACAGCATGTCCCTGACATGGCTGCTTCAACACTAACGGTGGTTACTGAAACCACGCCTTCTTTTTTTGCATGAACATTTGGGTGGCATTACGAAAATATATCCACATAGTGATGTAGACATGTGGGGGCGTGTTTGAAATGAGCTGTTTTAGGAGGGCATGGCACTTAACTTTGATAAAGAATATCTCTTTGGATTTGAGACTCTAGTCTTTGCAACTTTACCGGTCTTCTTTGTGCACCAAGAGCTTGTAACACTCCAAAGAGAAAGGAAAAATAGAAATAGCATGATATGACCCCTTTAATATTAAATGTTTTCCCATAGAAAACCATTATAAAGAAGACACTTAACCTTTAGTGCATTGCGTTCGTATTCTGGGCTCATTTGCTTGCCTGCATATGCACGCATCATCAATAAGGTATGATCTAATTTCATATTTTAATATCACTGTTTAACTGTTTTAAGACACTTTAAGTGTTATTTAAATTAAATGTTTTTTTAAACCTTTAGTGATTGAAATATTGCGACAGCTGCGTTATATGGATTGCTAATGGCCAAAACTTGAATTTTGTTCACATATCTTTGTTTTAATCTTTTGAGAGGTAATCTAAATACTTCTGGATTGGAACAGATAGAAAATGTTTAGTCTTGTGCTGCAGTTCTATGGATGTTTTGCCCGCCAGGTCACGTGACAGGAAACTATCAATTACGATTTAAACCCCTTGGAAAACCAACCAAAAAAAAAAAACACACACACACATTGCGGGGTGTAAAATGTGCTATTATTCCAAATATCAATAATAAATATTTCAACTGATTGTTCTACAGTTTAATTAACAAAAACAAAAAAAGTTCAGCAAAGTTCAAAATTGCCTTTGCGAGTGCAGATAACTATAGCAACAGTTTATACAGTGATATAAACTTAAAAAATGGACTATAAACCCTGTCATAAAGTACTGGCATTATTTATTACTTTATTATATACATTTACGTAACACAAACATATCACAAAAAAGAAGGAACCACACAAAACAATAAATTCCTTTATAAGTCATCATTAGTCTAAAAATTCAGTTATTCTATTATGTTATATATGTATTCATACAGTATCATATCTCTCACACACACTTCGTAACTTACATACTTCACTACTGCTTTCACTTTGCACTCTCGTTGCTAACACCTGTTAGGAGCCCGATCACGTTGAGGGTAGATTTAAAGCTTTTTAGAAAACCTCCAATGTCAAACTGTTTCGTTTTACACTTATATTTACATTACTTCGAAAGAATGATTTCAAAGAAAAAAAGCGCTCCGGCTTGTACTGTATCCATATAGGCTACATTGTGTGTCAAAGACATGAGAGATACACAGCTCAGTGTTTTGAAGCATTAATAACTGTATGACGAGCGGAGAGATAAGGACGGACAAGTCCCGGGTTATCGGGCTACAGCAATCAAAAAGTTGTGATCTGCTTTTAGACACACAGAAAGCAGCGCACGAGCTCTCTGAACCGGTCCGCGTCTGTCACGCATGTAGGTGATTGTAGGAGCGCAGAGTTTCACTTCTCACTTCTGCACCAAGTGACGCGTTCTATTCAAAACATGACTTTATATTATAAACGAAAGCATCGGATCAAACGCAAGTGATCCGTTCTATCGAATTCAACACCTGGTCGAATTAAACTCACTGGATTCATAAACAAATAGTTACAACTGACTAGTGAGATCTGTAGCTCATCCAAAAACAGTCTTACCTGTAACGTTACTTCCTGGCTTTCCCGCGACTTTCTAAGTTAGAACAAATGTTGTGTATAAGGTGCCTGACAAGGGAGCATGCGTGATCAAAGTTGACACTTTTTTTTCTTTTGTTTTTTTCTTTTTTGTGGAGTGTTGTTATTATTGGATTTTGCTATTTCTAACATAGGGCGGGTCGCTCGGAAGATCTGCCCTGGAGAGCCGCTTCAGAATGGGAAGAGGAATCCTTAATTGAATATCTCAGTTAGCCCAATAAGTGAGTTGGAAAACACGGAATGGATTCCTCACATCCGCCCGTCAGGCTAATTGCACTGACTGTGGTATTGAATGATATGGGACATTTTATTATGTTCATTCATATGACATTGTCGGGGTGTCTTGTGGTCACCTTTTGGATTCAGAATCCTGAGGACACTTGCTTTAATAATATTTATTCTATCTTAAAAATAAGTTCTCCTCTGTTGTCCTATATTTTAGGCATTTTAGCACATTTGTTCTACATTTAAACAAGCAACTGAAATGAGGTGGAATTTTAGACATGAAATATGAAATATGAACATTGTAGACATGAAATATGAAAATCATTTCATAAATTTATCATTTATCATTTTTATCAAAGCTATATTTTTTACATAATACAGAATCAAGAAGGTCATAACACAAAATGACCTCAAAGGACAAAAAGAGCTGTGATAATGTATTTAAAACCTGAACTTCTCCTTACCCAAACTGAACTCTTTTGTGAATTTTTAACAAACAGATTATTGGTAATTAGCAGTTTTTTGATGTGTCCTGCTCGACATAAAAAAAAAGAATATGGGGTAATCAATAGTATAGTCAACTAAGAAAGAATTGCTCTTGCAAATCCAACTTTAGCAAATATTTTGAAACTGAATCAACAATATCTATCTATCTGTCTATTCATCTATAAATAAATAATGTAAAAAAAAATTGAAGTTTGAATTTACTAGAGTATGTTTTACAAGAAAATACTGTCTTTTTACTTCACAATGTCATGTTTAATTTAATGGTTTACTTAACTGTATAATTGCCTTAATGTGAATCCTTCAAATAAAGCATAATAATAATTGTGAATAATTTTGAATTGTGAGAAGTAAATGTCAGTATAACAACTAAATAATAACAATTATTATATCATTGAAATTGTCCAGCTTTTTTTTTTTTTAATGGCTTTACTTTGTTAAAAAAATGACAACATAAGAATAACTTTCCACATTTTTAGCTATTTAAAGTGTAATGAAATTATATTTCATATCTGCCGCTTGATAAATATTGAAAGACATGTTCATAGTTCAAATCCCCATCCTATTATTGCCTGTGGGATACTGTTACAAATGGTACATATTTAATGATGAAACAGCCCCACAAGCCCACAATGTTCAGAGGTAAAGCTCATGTTCTGCGGTTCAGACTGTTGGGTTCATCACTTTTAAATGGTTGGTTTGAACATCATGTTACACAAAATAACTTCTCTGAGGTAATGCAAGAACTTTGAAAGGGACACGTGGAAAAATGGGACACACTGAGAATAGCCTAATGATTGATAAAGCTACATATTATTAGTTGCTTTGCAACTTAATGTAAAGCTTTCTAAAAAATAAAAAGTTGATTTCTCTATTTTAAAAGCTAATGAGACCATTCCAAAATTCAAAACAGATTTTGCTTGCCCTTCAGTCTATTCCCCTGATGGTGCATACTGTGATACAGAAAAATTATGTAGTAAGAAAGAGCAAAAATCAATACATTATTCTGCAGATCATTTGATTCAGTAATGACTTGTACAATTATTGCCATCCATTGATTCATTAGGGCAGCTCTCAAGGGCAGACCCAACCAACCCTTAGCCTTCTGACTTCTTCTTCAGTGCCATCACTAATTATGAAACATTAAAAGCTAATCGCAATGTAGGACAAGGTTAGAAGAACCATACTGCTAGGTGGAACCACTTAAAGCAATTAGTTTCCTTCTGTCCACATATTTGGTCAAATCTTTCTTGCAAGTCACTGGTCCTCGCTATTAGAAAACTAGTGCAAACAGGAACTTCCAGCAACAACATTTTTAGCGTGACATAAACCTGAATATTTTGTCATCAAAAAGGGCAGGTAAAATTAGGTTTCTGTTGTTGTCTAACTGGAATGGGAGGGGAGTATGAATAATTGGAACAAAGAGAATACTTTGAGTTCATTCTATGCGAACCTAACTACACAAACAACTGCACAAACAAATGAGAACAATAGAAATTGACAAACTGATGAATATAACTCCTAATGTCTGCATTGAAAAAGTGATAAAGCACTGGCCCTGCTGACACGTAAGCATTTTTAATGTGAGGACACCTTTGCCCTACGCAAGCAGAAAGCCCTGACACTGGATACATGGAATATATTGGAATACTGGAACATATAATCATTAAGTCAGCATATATATATATATATATATATATATATATATATATATATATATACACACACACACACACACACACACACACACACAGCATATACATCTATATATATATAGAGGTGCATATAAAAAAAACATGGAAAAGGTCTTTATTTTTGTAATTTAATTTTAAAAAAAGATAACTTGCCTATATTCTAGATTAATTTCACACAAACTGAAATATTTCAAGAGTTTTTTTTTTGTGCTTTTTTTCTGATGGTTACGACTTACAGCTCAGGAAAATAAAAAATTCAGGATCTCAAAAAAATTTCATATTCCATTTTGAGCTTGATTAGTTTGATTAATTTTGAGTATAAATACTGGTTACCTCTTGGGTTAGTTTAGAACATGCAACCACAATTATTGGAAAAAATACAGACTTGACAGCTGTCCAGAAAACGATCATCAACTCTCTCCACAAGGTGGGTAAGCCACAGAAGGTCATTGCTGAAAGGGCTGGCTGTTCACAGATTGCTGTATCAAAATATATTCATAGAAAGTTGACTGGAAGGAAAAAGTGTGGTAGGACAAAGTGTGCAAGCAACAGGGATGACCACATCCTTTGGAAAGATTGTCAGGAAAAGCCGATGGAAATCAAGGTCTGGAGTCTGGAGGAAGACTGAAGAGACACAGAATCTAAAGTCAATGATTTTGAATTCAGTGATGATTTGGGGAGCTGTAACGTCTGCTGGTGTTTTATCAAGTCCAAGTCAATGCAGCCATCTACCATTAGATTTTGGAGCACTTTATGCTTCCATCTGCTGACAAACTTTATGGAGATGCTGATTTTATATTGCAGCAGGATTATAGCACCTGTCCACTGTGCCAAAACCACTTCCAAGTGGTTTGATGACCCTGATATTACTGTGCTTGATTGGTCAGCCAACATGTCTGACTTGAACCTCACAGAGAATCTATGGGGTATTGTGAAGAGGAAGATAAGTAACATCTGGCAAACAACACAGAGGAGATGAAGGCCGCTATCAAAGCAACCTGTCCTGGGCTTCAATAACGCCTCAGCAGTGCCACAGACTGATTGCCTCCATGCCACGACACAGTGAAGCAGTGATTCATGCTAAAGAAGCCCCAACCATGTATTGAGTGCATAAATAAACCTGCTTTGGAGATCTTGAACTTTTCTGTTTTGTAAATCTTTTGAAAAAAAAATTGAGATACTGACTTTTTAATTTTCCTAAGCTGTAAGTTATAACCATCAGAATTCAAACAAAGAACTCTTGAAATATTTCAGTTTGTGTGCAATGAATGTAGAATATAAGAAAGTTTGCTTTTTTAAATTAAAATCACAAAAAAATCAATTCAATTTTTTTTGATGTACCTGTACTTTGTAAAAAATAAATTAAAGAAATAAATCAAAGAAACAATTAAAAATGTATTACATTTTATCTGTTAAAATTAATACCCTCCCAAAATCTTCTTATTTGTTTCAATGTATCCCCATTTTTCTTCCTAAGTCCTTCTTTCTGAGACTCGACAGAGTAATTTCAGAGTTCATTTGGAATAAAAAGAATGCTAGAATTTGTAAAGCACTTCAACGACCCAGTCTCTTGGAGGCATGGCCTTACCCAATTTTCAGTATTACTACTGGGCTGCTAAATTCAGATTCTTTCAATACTGACTAAACCAACTCCAGCCTCAGTGTTCACCCATATGGTTTACCACAGAAGTAACCTTTTGTTTGCCCACTACATTAACAGCCCTGTTACATTCCCCTATTAACTGTTCGTATTCTCTCTTTACCAAAAACGTGGTTGTAAAAACTTCACTGCAAATATGGAGACATTTTAGGTGCTATTAAGGATTACAAGCTTTATCTATGTCTGCCCCTATAGTGTCAAATTTAGATTTTCCACCAATAATGATGGACAGGACCTTTTCCCAATGGGCAATGGGATATCGACATTTAAAGATTTATATTTAGATTATGTGTCTGCATCCTTTTAACAACTCTCAGATAAGTTTTCAATTCCCTAAAACAACTTTTTCTGGTATTTGCATGTTGGCAGTTTTATCTGTGATACACATCCTCAATTCCCTAGTCTCCCCACTACAACTCCCTTGGACTCATTCCTTGAACCGAGGTCTATTGGGAAAGGGATGATTTCATATATTTATGTTAAAACATCTTCCCTACATATCCAATCATCCCAATCAGTGCCAATCATGGTTGGATCCAATGCAAAATACTCCCCCGTACCCAATGGACTAAGGTCCGACTCTCTAAAATTTACTCTGATGCTGATCCCATCTGTGACCGTTGTCATCCCACAACCTTGGCACATATGTTCTGGTTCTGCCCAAGTTTACATGGATATTGAGTTTAAATATTTGAGACAATATATCAGGGAGTTGGGATAATAATCAAACCTGTTGCGATAACAGCACTCTTCGCAACCCTTACCCATCACATGGGTTACAAACCAGATTTTGTGGCCTTTGTATCACTTCTGGCTAGACGTTTGATTGTAATGCTTTGGAAATCATCTACATCGCCTTCCCACTCAATGTGGATTAAAGAGATTTTTCACTTTACACTTGGAAAAGATAAGACATTCACTGAAGGGCTCTTCCAAGAACTTTTATAAAATCTGGGGCTCTTTTATTGAGTATAGGGAAACGTATACCCCCCTGAAAATAATGAAAATAATGATTTTATTCAATTTTCCCCTAGTGGGTGACAACATTTGAATTATTTAGTGTATTTTCTCTTACTAACTGGCACTAGTGCAGAAGGTTTTTATTTTAGGTGGGGTGGTGGGTTGTTGAGGGTAATTTGTGCATTAGTAAAAAAAAATATATATTTTTAATTTTTTGGGGATAACTAATTGTGCTTTACTACTTGGGGACAATTGATTATATCTGTTATTTTGATAGTTTCAAATGTTTTTATTCAAATCCCTTTTCTTTATACCTAGTCACATATGAAAATGTTATCTAAACTGTATTGTTGAAATATAAAAAAATTGTAATACTGGAAAATTTGTAAATACATGTTTTACAGTTTTATTTTCAGATCAAAATGTGCTGTAGTTGTTTTTTAGTTGTAGTTGTAGTTAAGTTTGTTATAGTTTAGTACAATTTGGTCACGCCTATTAAGGTGTTATATGAACCCTGTTGGCTTTATGAAAACATCATGCCTTAATTTTTAATATATCATATATTAAAATGTATTAATAATACCTGAGATTGTACAATGCAATTTATTAAAATATTTTTTAAATACATAACGCTTAACAAAACTGTGATTTAAAAACAATTTTCTCAAACTCGACAAGGTATCCAATTCCTAGAATAACCATTACATGACTATGTACTACTGTCAGAAAAAAAGATCTCATTTTTTTCTGTTTCTACACCTGTCCTCAGACATATCCCTGTTAGAGAGTAATTAAGGTCGACTTTGAAACTCACTGGCATATCGTCGAAGGGCAGGCAACTGGCATTTACTTTAATTAGATAAAGATATGTACAAGCAATGTCCTCTAGAAGCAGACGCCTGTCTTCCAACCGGAAGTTAGGAGTGCTGGCAGCTGCCTGTGCTCTGTAAATAAGGAGCAGATTTGTGAGTTGAGGGGTGAATAGAGGAAGGGAGAGAACAAGGTAGAGACAGAGAAGTTTAACCGTCTGGGCAGCTGTTATAATTATATCCCTTCTTTGCTGACTTGAGTTAATGTCCTCTTCAGCCTTTGTGTTGTTTTATTAATTTCACTAGTCTCCATTATGCTTTAGATACATACCTATAGAATTAAGCATGCTGGGCCTTTAAAAGGTATTTAAGTAACCAAGCTTATAAAAACACTAAATACTGCCACTAATGTTTGGGAACCCCCCTGTGTAACAATGTGTTCTCCCTGTTCATTTATTTGTCCCAGTCGTTCACAATAACAGGTAGGTGGTAACTTCCTTAATCACTTACTCAGGAAATGAAAGTGAGGAGCCTTGTCTGCACATTATAGTATCAAATAAAAACAAAACCACTGGCATGTGTGCACTGGAGAATGCTTTATCAAATTATTTTAAACTCTCTAAACGTGCATATTATTAAATGCAAACATAAATCAAAATCTTAGCACTACTAATTCAGAACTCAAAAGGGCATCTGCAGTCATTCGTCTACAGTATAATATAAATCAGTGATTCTCAACTGGTCATGACCTAATAAAAGGGAGTATAAAACACTTCCAATACCTTTTGTTATTGAAGTCAATGGCTGTGAATCCAATCAAGCTCTACAGCAGAGGTTCAACTGGTACACAGCAGCCCAAAATGGGTTGCTGGTACTTTCTGATAGAGTCACAGTAAAGTAATATGTAAATAATAAATTGCAACTAAGCTTAGAATAGTGCATAGTTGGGATAGCAACATAAACAGGCTTATTGACTTTAAAGGGAGAAAATACTTTCAGTATCTTTTGTGTTTGTCAACAAGCATCCACTCAAACTCTACAGTATTTTGGTCTAAACTCATTGTAGCCAAATTAGGCAGATGCCGAAGTAGAACAAATATAAAACCGTATTGCCCACACCACATAAAAATATAATGCCTAGTGTCACTAGTGTCACCAAACAGATCTGCAAAAATGATCCCTAAAGGCGGTCGCACACTGGGCGAGAAGCGTCGCGTCGCACCACATGTAGGACAACTCGAGGTATCGCACACCGGACGCGCACATTCTATATGCGCAAGCTCAATTTCGCAGCAAGATGGGTGAGTTTTAACTTCATCTATTATTATTATTTTAATTGATAAAAGCTGAGTTTTGACCGTTAATTAATGAAAAGAATCTGTGTTATAATAAGTCTGTTATTGTTTTGTTGTATCTGTTGTCTAGGCAGCTATGTTACAATATTGTTTCGCTAACGTTAGTTAGCCAGCCTGAGTGAAAACGTAACCAGACACTTTGTAATGTTTTATTTCAATGAAACAAATGTACTGTATTTTAGTTTAAGTCTCAGTTTAGAACATCTGGGTTTTTTAATATAAAACTATGCAGATGGTGCTCTGTGGCGCGGCAGAAATTTGAACATCGTTCTGAGTCGTAGCTGGGCACCGCGGACAGACGCAGAATGGCACCGCCGGTGTGGTGCGACAAAGAGGAGTGTGACATCATATACCTATGTAAATAAATATAATTTAAATTCACATCTCACACACTTTAATGCCCTTTGAATAGAACATATACACTAGTTTCGAACTGGAATCATGGTGGAATATCCAGTGATGTCCACTTTGCAGACCACTTACGGTCAAATAGAACAAATATGTGGAAAAAGGATTAGGATTTGGAAACACTGCCTTACCATACTGTGATGCCATGTCCCGACGTGACAAGACAAAAAAGATTGATCCATTATAAACAAGGCATTTCTTGCACCAAGTGGGGATGCGAATCACACCAGGTAAACATAAAACCATGTCTACTGAAACCACAAACAACAAGCTCTACTCTACACTGTTTAAAACTAGCATTTGAATCATCAGTTGCAAATTCTTTAAATTCTTTAAACATACTTCGTACTTACAGACTGTGAGTCAGAAGCACCAGACTGTCCTCATCCTCTGTAAGATGCACTGCACATATTGGAATGTTTGGGTTGTGTTCTCTTTTGGAAGGCAAACCAAAGTAGCTTCGCTTTCACAATGAAACACTCACCGTCTCCACAACATGGCGCCGGAGGCAACAGCGAAAATAAAAAGTTACGCATTCTTTCTTTGAGTGAACATTTGGGCGCCGTTATGCAAATCTCCCCACATCGTGACATAGACATGTAGGGGCGTGTTAGAATGAGTCATTTTAGGAGTGAATGATTATTATAACATGTTCATATTAACTTTTACTAAAATAAATAAATGCTTTAGAAGCATTTTTCATTGTAAGTTCATGCTAATTAATGTGGTTAACCCTCTGAAGTTGATGAGTCATTTTCTCCTGATAACCCCAAAAAGAACTTAAATTACACTTTCAGTTTTTCATAACTACAAAACTTTGTGCATTTATAAAATAAAGATAACAAACAAGGTGTGCTGTTTTTTCTTGGAAATCAACCTACAAATGGCTTTTAAGCTCGGAAAGCATAAACTACTGTTACATGCAAATTATGACATTCGTTCGTTTTCAAGCACCATTTTGTACGATTTTGAGCATGAAACAACTTTGCATGTAAAATCTCTGCCCTGAAACAAAACCAGTGAAAAACCAGTGATATACTGTAAATAGTGGCACTGCTTCAAAAGGGACCAGTGCTCTGTGTTTATTAATGCTGTCTACAAACAATGCTCGTCATACAGCCATATGGTGCTGATAAGATATCTGGGCGCAGAGTTAAAATCTAATTTTAATCAATTCTTAATCAGCTTGTAGGATACTGAAACAACACAGTTAATGGAAATGTGTGGAGTCAGCGAGGTCTTTTGCAATCGTGGTCTTTAATAAGATTTGAGAGGCATTACAACAACACAGCAGTCAATGTCACGTTGAGCTGCTCTCTCTGTCTGTAACACAAGTGTGGAAAAAAAGGAAGAGGAGAGCGGTGAGCGGGGAGGAAAACATGGTCATCTGTTTCAAAAGAGACGTAATGTGATCTCTGGGGGAGAGAGTTGCAGACGCTGTATATCACGTATCATCTCTGATCATTCACGCTTTCTAATTACTGAAGGTGAGGAGGGCCATAATTTTATCGTATTTGTTTTGCATCACTGCAAAAATAGAAAATGAGGGCTTGCAGAGCTGTACCAATTTACTTCATTTCGACCTTGATTAAAAGAAAATTAATTGCCACATCTCTCATTATGTTACGAGCGGCATTTGATGACTGGAATGAAAAAAAAATATATAAGAAAAAAAAACAAGATGCACAGCCTCACTGGGAGTGCAAACTCGACCCGCGTGTTCAGGAGACAACACATTCTTTTAATGATGAAAATAAACAGGCCTTTTAACACAAGCATCACAAGACAATGTCAAAGATATTAGTCCTAATATCACAGCGGTTTTCTTCATGGTGCTTAACAGCGGAAGAGACCTTGTAACTTTGCCATTCTGTCTAGCACATCCTTTGCAAAACACAATTAAATCTTTGAACCGAGTTGCACTAAGCTTTGTTAAGCTAAGAAGAGAAGCCACTAAGCAGAACTTTATGTTGACTGGCAAAATAAGAAAAGATGAGACCGGATCTAAACAGATCATCATATGAAGACTATGAAACAAGACAAGCTCTGCAAGATACAGAGTCTAAATCTATAAATCATGTTTTATCAAGCATATATATTATATATAAGCTAATAATAACAATAATTATTTTGAAGTTATAGCAGATAACCAACTAATGTTAAATAAAAAGTGCTAATATTAAGATTAAATACTAGTTGGGCAAAACATTTTTTTTATAATAATTGTTATTTTAAACACTCCAAGTGAACTGAACTGGCATCACAACATTGTAGTGTGCATATGAACATTTGATTAATTTTTTTAAATGTTCAGAAATTTTTATTTAACACTATTGTTATATTATTGTTGTTTTTAAAGATTAACTTTAGATTATAATACGGCGATGCAAAAACAGTGAGGACACACAATTCAATATTTACAGATAGCAATGAAGTTAAAAAAAGTTAGTATTCAGAACAGTGTTATTATAGTTATCTAAAATTAAATAAAAATGTTCAAAAAACTAACTTTTACTGAAATAAAATACAATATTCTTAAACGTGTTTTATTTCAGCTACTTGCCAATGTAACATTTTCATTTAGTTTACTTGATCTACTAAAATAACAAACTAAGACTGAAAAAAAAGAAAAAAAAAAAAAAATATCTATATATATATATATATATATATATATATATATATATATATATATATATATTAAAACTATATGCATATAAAAAATATTAAAACAAAACACTGATTCAGAAGGTCATGTGATCTCAATATGGTGGCCCCCATGAGGTGACCTGCTCCGTTGAAGCCCAATAAAAACATACTGCATAACATGATTATAAGGTTAAATGAGACATGTATAAAGGAGAAAATCAAAATACTAAGAAATCCGTGTATTTTTCATATAAGGATGTTGAATACAAACACTTTCAGATTTGTGGACTCAACTATAAGCCACTTTCTGGGTGTCCTTTTTTCTTTGTCTGAATGTATAAATCCCTCTTCACCCCATTTCCTGCTATCCTCTCCTTTGGATAAGCCACCATATGTCTCGGAGGATCAACTTTGAAAGTTTTCTGAGAGCATGGTGTATGATTACACGAGAATTTCTCACAGACAGGGCTCTCCAGAAGAAGGCTAAAATGCTAAATGCTATTTTAGAAATAAAATCCTCTTTCATGCATCTGCACCTGTCTTTCTCTGAGAACCCAGAGAGCAGATGCCTTATGGGGGAGTTTTGCCAGTGCGCACACCTCATTCTGAAATATTTATACACTTTTGACACTCTCCGATATGGGGTGAGACAAAGGGTTCTCTGTGCCACATGCATCTGGTCTTGTATACTAATCTCTCATTTGACGTGGAGCTATTTAAACTGTTTATCTCCTCACAAAATCATTAGCAGCATTCAGAGTTTTGTCCAATCAAACTCCCATCGAGCTCCCAATGTAATAATTCATAACACACTTCAATCAAATAATATATGCACCCTTAAATTAATTAAATGCAAACTTCATTTATTTACTGCTAATGTTACTGTATAAAGAAAGTACCAAGATTAGACAGACATGGCTCTGATGTGTATCCTGATGGAGGAGGACTAGCAAAAAACACTGAGCGCTAGTGCACAGCGCTAGCAACTCCAAGATCATGGGTTTGTTTCTCAGGGAATGCATGTACTGCTAAAATGTATAGCCTGGGGGGGCACTAGGTAAACATGTCTCCTTAAATGCATAATTGCTAACTGATCATTTTACAAGCTATAGTTGTGGTCATAATACTGTCTATCCTAAAATATATATATATATAGAGAGAGAGAGAGCAATACAAAACAATTTGGTTCACCATAGAATCATGTTCAAATGTTTACATATCCTTGATTCTTAATATCCTGTGCTGTTTCCTTGGATCTCAATATCGCTGAGCCACTATGGGGAACGTGAAGAGCATACTGGGAGAGAAAGATCTTAAGAATGAAGGAAATTATAGCAAGATATGCAAAAAATAAAATCTTATGTTATATATATATATATATATATATATATATATATATATATATATATATATATATATATATACACGTTACGTATATTAGGGCTATGAGGGGCCGTACAAGCCATAATTCATTCTGGCACTCTCACTCACATACATTCTCCATTCACATACATATATTCTTGCTTTCACACACATACATTCTCCATTCACATACATATATTCTTGCTTTCACACACATACATTCTCCATTCACATACATATATTCTTGCTTGCACACACTTACATTCTCCTTACACATACAAACATTTCTACTCTCTCTCACGCACATACATTCTCCTTTCACATACATATATTTCTACTCTCACACACATACATTTTCCTTTCACATACATACATTTCTACTCTTTCACACACACATACATTCTCCTTTCACATACATATATTTCTACTCTCACACACATACATTTTCCTTTCACATACATACATTTCTACTCTTTCTCACAAACATACATTTACTTCTATTTTTTTGGTATCCATTACTTCCTGTTTAAGCAGGAAGTCATTCTCAGACCAGGAAATACATGTGCAAGACCTTGTATTTTAAGTTTTTAACTTGAGCATATCATTATGCAACCTATGTGTTTTACAGATCTGTGTACAAGTGTTAAGACACTGATTTTGATTGTATTAACAGGGCTTAATGCTAAATAAGTTTTCTACTGGTCCGGTTCGGTCAGTGGTTTAATTTTTTTACTTGCCCTGGCAAAATTTTCACAGGACTTGCCACAATCAATCAATCAATCAATCAATCAATCAATAAGACTTATTTTTTTCATTGTTGACTGTAACATTGTATTGTAATAAATAATAACTATTTTGCACAAATAGGTACAATAGTTCAAAGATAAAACTAAAATAAACCATTTCTTTTTCAGGCCTAACTATTCCAGTTAAGGATGCACTGATCAGGATTTTATTTATTTTACAATTAAAATGCCGATTCCCATTCGAATTGCCAATTTATTTAGTTCTTATTCTTTTTCTCTTTTTTTTCGTTTTTACATTTATTAAATGTTTATTTTGCTCTGTTACTGGCCAAACTAACCTTGAGCAAACAAACAAACAATATATGCAACATGAAGCAAGTGCACAAAACAAAAACATCAGATGGGCTGAATTAATATTTTATTATTACTATTTATTATTATTAGTTTTATTTCCTTAATTATGTGTGTGTGTGTCTGCAATATGTTTGTACTTTCTGTACTGGAAGCTCCTGACGAAATTTCTTCTGTGTGTAACACTTGGCAATAAAGCGCTATCTGATTCCGATGAAAATGCTAATTCAATCTCTGACAGCAGGTGGCGCTTATAGAACACTAGTCTAGCACTGAGTTATTGCTGCACGCAGAGCTGTGCAATTGAATAAATAAGTAAATAAAAATCAAAAAATAAATAAACCGCAATGAGTCTTGGGTTATTTAAATAATATAAAGATATCGCTGTCCCTAAATTGCTGCCTCCCACTTAATTCACTTCCTAAATTAAATTTAAAAAAATATATATCCTTGGACGCTTATAATACGTCTATCTGGCAACATGACTGAGGCTAAGCTCGCGTCCTCAATCACAACTTGCTCAAATGACAAGGCCATGCAACCTTTTCACGATGATAATATTTATGTATGTATTTTTTAAAACCCAGATATAGCTTGCTGAAATACTTCTGCGGCTGCCTCATCTACCTCAGCCATCCTGATCAAGACCTGTCACTGTGAGTCTGATCGCACCTAACCTGCCTTCCGTTTCAACTAAACGCCTTCCGTTTCCACTATACTCTCTCTCGCACATACATACATACTCTCTCTCGCACATAAATACATTCTTCTCTTACATAAATACATTCTATATATGTATGTGTGTATATGTATGTGAAAGGAGAATGTATGTGTGTGAGAGTAGAAATATATGTATGTCTGTATGTGTAAGGAGAATGTATAAGTGTGAAAGCAAAAATATATGTATTTGTAAGGAGAATGTATGTGTGTGTGAAAGCAAAAGTATATGCATATGAAAGGAGAATGTATGTGTGGGAAAGAGTAGAAATGTATGCATGTGTAAGAAGAATGTAAGTAAGTGTGTGAAAGCAAGAATATATGTATGTGAAAGGAGAATGTAAGTGTGTGAGAGTGCCAGAATTAATTAAGTCTTGTATGGCCCCTCATATAGGGCTGTGCAAAAAATCAAATGCGATTTTCATGCACATCTCATCAGTAAAGACGCTTCTTTAATTAGAAGTATATCTCCAGCATGTGTGTTCAGATCAGGGTTGCCAGGTTTTCGCATCAAATCCTGCCCAGTTGCTTCTCAAAAGTCCAAAACTAAAAGTGATTCCAGGAGGTTACCAGATAAAAAATTGCTTCACGGGGTTAAAATATACGTATTTATACGTATGTTTTTTTGGCATGGTTGTCTTGGTAAAATTTGCATTTTAGGGGCTAAATATTACGTTATTTATTGGTATTGGGTTTGCTTCGAACCGCGGACATGAAAAACAACCGCAGACTTGGCAACACTGGTTCAGGTGGAGCGGCTGTTACTACACAGAGCCGTAGTCTACCGACAACTAACACAAAATCGCATTTTGACCACAACTCTAGAAAGAGAAAGAGATTATGACATTTTATTATGTGATATATGAATATTTTATAATGGGTATATAACATATACACTTTCGAGCAGAACTCTTTCTTTCTGACATAGTGTCCTAGAAATGCTTGCAGGTTGTGTAAATGTATCATGTGGTGTGTATTTGCTCAAGTTCATGCCAGTCATTCAGGTTAAGTTATGACAGCTTGCTTCTGACCGTAACATACCAAGTCATTACGGGCAGAATGGGAGGCATCTGAATAATTAATCTAAATAATGTAAAATAATCCAACAAACCTTCCCTCTCTCCCTCAGCTGTTTGCTGCCCTCAGACTGCAACAGATCTGCTGCGAGGAGAAAGGAGATGCCTTTCAGGTTAAGTATAAAAAATAAAAATCACTCTGAACTCTGGACACCTCTTTTACAATTGAAGGGACTGCTGTTGGCCAGCTTTTGCCACTTTGTTCATACAGTGACAGATGAGGTACTATACTTAGCTGAACAGCAGGAAATTCTCTAGTGGGAATACTGAACGTTTTCTTGTAGATTAAAATGGAAAAATATCATCAGAATGCAGAGAAATCGTGTGCTTTGAGCATACACCACATAAAAGAATATGTGTCTGTTTTGTAAATGATGCAGAGATCGCAATGTGGTCAGTAGTGAGCTTTAAAGGAGTTGCTCATAGAACTTACTGTCCATCTGCCATGGCCATTAGACTCCTACTGAACAGTCCATGAGTCTGTTAAGAGAAAAGGGAATCATTTTCTTCTAGTCCGTAGATGGGGAAAGTACACGGGTGCTTTTAGGGAGGTGGTTTGGATGTCGTCATGGAACATATGGTTTAAACGCAAGTGTGTATTCGCTACAAGAGAAGGTCTTCATTGATCCTGGAGCTTTTCTCTGCAAATTCTGTTTATTAATCATGACAACAGTTGCTGCACTCTACAGTGCCCAACTTTAATGGGCTGACTAAAGGCCTGATACACGAGTAAGGAGAAGCAAGGACAAGCATGTTTTGTGTAAAACAAACTAAGGCCAGGAGTCATGCTCCACTTTGGAAGGTAATAGTCAGTGGTTGATGAAGGTCTCTATTTTAGATAGCAGTAAATCCCCTCTCCTTTGCTCCCAACCCCCTCTTTTCAGATATCAGCCCTTGAAAGTGTTCAGTTTTAGGACACAGGGAGGTCACACCTGTTGTGGAACTTGATAGAAGGCTTATTTATAAACTTTCAGCCCTCCAGATTCTTCCTACAGAGAAAATGCTGACATACACAGGGGAGGCCGGAGGGGGTGTGTGGGGTGAAAAGCGTGTTTATGAAAAGTGCACCAACTGGAAAATCCATAAAATTCTGAAATGATGAAATCAACAAGCAGTCTGATCGGGTTTCCACAGGACCAGAGAGGGAAAGTGTGGCTTTTTAGTCTCCCGTTGAAAGGAGAATGACGGTAGAGAATACTGGAAGTACCTATTCATTTCAATTTAAGACATCAGATTACTATTAACCTTTTTAAAAGAACACACTGAGTTATACAAGGGATGCCTTATAACTGTCGGCTGAATAAAGTCGGCCAGTAAATGACAGGACTTTCTGAGACTAATTCACTATGAAGAATAACTTCAACAGGAGTAGTTAATTTGTCAGTTTCTTTGCCAGCAGTGTTAAATGTCCCAGCAAACGAAAAAGCAAAGCCAGTTGGGGCCAGTTTAAGGTTCTCCTAATATATTGCCTAAATTTAGGCTCTGAGTTATGTCCTATGGGGCCTTTGGGTGGGATCATTTGACGTATGAAAAGTTGTGCAAATGCTGAGTGGATTTGCAGTATAAGGGGTAATATTATGGTGGTGGAGAAGACCTCGAGCCCGTGACAGATAGCCTGACAGGTGCTAGAGGAGGCAACACAGTGTCACATGAACTTCTCATTTAGAAATGTGAAAGTTGCTGACTTTTTTTTAAACCTCAAGTAACATGTTTGCTAAAAGGAAGTTCCGGTAATGACTAAAAATCTGCTTCCGTCTGTTGTGATCTGTTACCCCAAACTCTGCTGAAACAAAGAAAGACAGATGGATATACTTTCAGACATGCAAAGTTTTCCTTTTCCTTCCCATTTAAGACAGAAAAAGAGGCATAGATGCCTGACTTTGATACATCCAACTGCGTAATCAAGCCCGGTCAGAGCTGATCTGATTGCACCTGTGCAACCATTTTTAATATGCTTGATTGACTTTAGTGGATTAGTGTTTAATTGACTTACAATATGTTATCACATCACATTCAAAGGAAAGAGCAGACTGATAATTTTAAAAGGAAAATATGCAACATTTTTGTGGATCTATTTGAGCCCCTTAGGAGGGAGTATAATGGAACAAATATGAGTTGGGAAGAAACAATAATATTTCAATGCATTTACATTCCATAGCAAAAACAAAAACAAAAAGAAGCTTTTAGGGTTTTTTTTTTTTTACATTTGCCAATCACTTGCATTCCCATGCAAAAGTATTGATTTCTGCCAACAAGCACTCTCACAAAACAGTTGCATTCTCTTGTAAAAGTACTGCGTTCCGATAAGACACTTTGCTTTCTCTCACAAAACAGTTGCGTTCTTTTGTAAAAGTATTGCGTTCCCCAAAAAAACATTCCATTCTTTTGCAAAAGTATTGCATTTCCCCACGAAACTGATTTTTTCCCCTTCCACCTCATATTTAATGCAAAACCTTTAATGTACTTTTCTCTGTATGAATTTGAATGACTAAAGGATATATAAAAACATGTTCTTTTTTTGGTGCTCAATGCAACTTCCACATTTAGCAATGGGACTAAAAGCACCTAAAATATCTCTGTAAAAGATATTTATGCAAACATTAGTAGACTTCTTATCAGTTCTAAGTTAAACTTCATATAAGTGCAGCATAGACCACAAGTAGAAGACGCAGTGACTTTATTATGGATATCTGGATATAAAATGACTCACCTGTGTCAGGTAACACTCAATTAAACAGATATTCCAAACAACATGACATGATACTTCACAAACCGATGGAGCAAACCTGATTGCATTGCAAGGATTTCTCTGCTGACAGCATGCAGGATAGTTTTGGCTTTAAAAAATGGTGACTCCCTTTAAGGTGACCCCCCAGGATGCACTTTATGAAATTACAACAGACAGAAATCCATTTGCAACTGTGCTCTATAACACCAAGATTACACTGTTACTTAATACTTCCTGCAAATTAATTTGGAGGTTTATTTCATATATTATTCGAATGGAGAGTGGTAGGAAAATTAAATCTCTGCTTCAAACATTCCTGTTTATGTTATGTTATTTCTGCAGGGGGTTATGGGAAGAAAAATCGTCAACGCTCACATATAATGCAAACCTGTGGCAGTTATGACGACTTCTGAATGGCACTTGCCAGGGTTTCCAGACCAGTGATTGCAGTACAAATCGAAATTATTTCTCACAAGATCCTAATGTTTCATTCCAGTCAATGTGCAATCTCACTTCCAAGGATCACTCAAATGATGTGATGACAATACATGATTTAGGAGTGTGTACTGGTACGCTTTGCATGTGAAGAAAACGGCTCAGTTGCTTCAAGGGCTATTTGACCTTGGATAAATGTGCTATCAGTTTTACATGGACCTTAATTACTCTTTCATCGACCAGCAACCCCTTTTCATCTCCAGATTTTAATGTCAAAGTGAGAAATTCTCATTGAAATGCTTCTATAGAACTACTGGTGGAATGATTTTATACTAACTTATACTTTTATACTAAGAGACAGCATGTTAATTAAACACATTAATGGTCATCTGACATGTATATTACACATAAAATTTAGGATATTCTATCTTGCAATGATTCATTAAATTGATCAAAAGTGACAGTAAATGCATTTAAAAAGTTATAAAAGATTTGTTTCAAATAAATGCTGTTCTTTTGAACTTTCTATTAATCAAAGAAACCTGAAAAATGTTTTCCACAAAAAATATTAAGCAGCAAAATGGTTTTCAACATTGACAATAATACTAAATATTTCTTGAGCACCAAATCAGCATATTAGAACGACTTCTGAATAATCTTGTGACACTGAGGACTGGAGTAATGACTGCGGAAAATTCTGCTTTGCCATCACAGAAATACAGTAAACGTTTATTCAAATGGAAAACAATTACTTTAAATTTAATTGAATTAAAACAAACATTATGATACCTAATGCATTTACTTATGTTAAAGACTTTATGAACCTTTTCATAAAGTGTTACCCATTCATCAAAGAAGTGAAGAGGCTTAAACCAAAAAATATATACATCTCTATTTCATATTTGTGGAATAAAACTTATTGAGGTCTTCTTGTGACACAGGCCGTGCATGTGATTCTGGAAGTGAAGGCACTCTGTACCCTGTGGGAGGACTTGGGAGCCATGTGTCGACATGTACCACACTGCTCACAACATTGGCTGATCTTACCTGGAACAGGAAAGAAGGGGCTGAACAGAGGCTCTCCAGATGTTCCCCGTCTCAGGACCACGGGGGAGAACTGCACCGAGCTGTAACACCTGCTTCTGCAAGAACCGCCACAACCGGGCCAGCTCATTTTATAACACACTAACTCCAGAGCCGCTTTCCTGGCAGCATTTCATATGTCCTAAGCTTCATAACAACATATCTATCGGTTTACATGAACACAAGATCAGTGCCAGACATTAAAACTTGCTCACGAACAGCGTTCAGCTGAGATCGGAGTAGGTGGTGAAGGGGAAAGGCAACTGGCATTTATAGACTGGGGGACTGCTGTTGGATAGTATATTATTTAATTTCCTAAAACAGTAAGTACACAAGTTGGCCGACTGTATGTACCCATAAAAAGATTCTTTGTGGACTGGCTGTTTCAAAGATTTTCGATACATGCATACAATCAAAACTGGATCAATTAAACCAGAATTAGCATTTAAAGAAATAGTTCACCTGCTGAAAATGTACTCACAGATTTGGAGAAATTTAGCATTACATCCCTTTCTCATCAATGGATCTTCTGCAGTGAATGGTTGCCATAAATTATTTAAAAGTTAACAATGGATTCATTTCTTACACAAACACAGCTTTTAGTTTCACAAGACATTAATTGATCGACTGGAGTAATGTGGATTATTGTGATGTTTTTCTCAGCTGTTTGAACTCTCATTCTGACGGCACCCATTCACTGCAGACGGTGTATTTGTGAGTCAGTGATCTTGAATCTATTTTGATGAAGATTCAACCTCATCTATATCTTGGAAAGGCCTATAGATAAGCACATTTTCAGCAAATGTTAATTTGAGCGAACTATGTCTTTAAATGTATGCATGATATCGCAAATGTCCTTCTAAGAGAAGAAAAAAAGAATGAAAACACAATTAAGCAAGCAAACCAACAAACTAAAACACTGACTTAAAAAGTCCTCAGTAGGTACTGTATAGTACCGTAATTACTTTTAGTCTCAAATCACATTCTGGTGATCTGTTCGTCGTGCACGCACACAAGATGCAAATGAGCAGAAAACAAAAGGGAGCACGAGAGCCGCGGCAGGTGAGAGCTCAATAACACCCATGTTAAAATCTCCTTGACCTGTGGGTCACCAAACACCGACCCCAAATCGTTTAATATTTTCCCTTCGAGATCAATGGCGGCATAAATTTGGATTCAATGACAAGAATAATTTAAAGCAGATCTATAAATGATAAAGATGCAATTCCCAGAAGTGCTGCATGCATACAATTAAATCGACAGTATTGTTTTGGAAGCTTTAAACAGAAACCAAGTTCGTACAGCGAAAGAAGCGATGTGCTCCTCTGCATTAATACAACTGCAAAAGTGTTTCATATGCTTGATAAAAGTTAGATGAGCCTTAGGATGTAATATAGCATCAAAATATTAAACGTTATAATTTACCTTATTTGATTTACAGTATTCATTACAGGTAAGAGCTAAAAAAAAAACAATCCGAAAATGCAATAAACACTTTCATGTGTAATTTACTCTATGAAACTTGGCAGATAACTGTATTTTGCATGGGTAAGATTGCATATTGTAATAGACATCTTTTGTATTCTGCATCCACATTTGGTCTTGGGGATACAGGTTAAAAATATCCTTTCATCTGAAGGTAATCTACAATAACTGATCTCACCACGTGTTTAATTCGAGTTTAGCGCTAATACTGTTTTCATCATAAAAAAGGCTCTCACTGATAAATATTAATTTGAGCCTTCATGATGTATTTGAAAAATCCAGCTAAAATGTCACCACATGGAACATTAATGTAATATTTCAGGGCCTGAGAGCAATGCTCATATTGATTGCATTTATTTGACTCAAGGGATGAGGAATAATTCTTCAGCCTGGGACACATCTGGCAGCCAAAGATGCGAGGCAGGGAATGAGAAAATGCTAAATAACAATAAAAATAATAGGACTCGGATTTAAATATATCACCTCAACATTGTTTTAATGTGAATGGCTTAATACAGAGGAGATGCACCTGCAGTTATGCATCTATCTCTGAAAGACTTATTTCTGCATAGTACATGATGGGCTACAGATTAGAAACTAAGAATTGTTTTCATCTCCTCGCGGGGAGAAAGCAATTGCACTCTTCTACATGACACAGGTAAACAGTCAGAGTACTTGAAACCTCACCTTTTCCTTATATTGACAGTGCTCTTCAGTTGCAAATCAGGAGACTGTTCTTGAAAATAAAGCCTGTCTCCTTCTGGCAAGTTTAAGCAGACACAAAGGAGTTTGAGTATGCCTATCTCCTAAAAGTCATTCATAATATTGACTATCATTAGGGAAGGGCGTCTCTCTGTCCTGGTGCAAATGAAACGAAATTTGAGTCACCGCTTGACACACACCTGAACTACTATGAAATTTATCAAGAATTCCTGGATTAAATACACAACAACACAATGTTGTAATTTTTCATCCATTGAGGCACTGGGAAATATTTAAATGAAAAAGAATTGTGTGTCCTCGCATTCAAATCATTTGATAAAAAAATGTAATACAATACTTATTAATAAAATAATACATATTTGTAATTGTATAGTAAAACTACAGGCAATGAAGATATCGAAAATATTAATTATGTTCATATTAATAAATTGATATTGTAAATATTATTATTATTATAAGTCTTTTTTCAATATATTTGAATAATACTACTTCTAATAAAATTTGATGCGAGTACACTAGTCCATCAGTTCAAACGTACTATTTCCATGTATACATTAAATGAAAAGTACATCTTCAATAAAGGTTATCCGTTTATGTTCTAATGAAAATCATTATTTTCCTAATAAAAAGGTTTAACAGGTTTCCCCTATCCAGTTTTGCATAGTAGGCTTGCCAAAATATTGTGATGACTCGGACAAGATCCGCTCGGTACAAGTTTCCTTTCTGGAAGTAGAGGACGTTTCTCTCTGCTGAATGGGATATATCAATTATGTATAGCTAAAGCGCCACCTACTGGCAGGAATAATTCAGGCAGCGCAGCATGAGGCAGTGTGATAACTTCACTGAACTGCTCAAGACATTTGAGATTTTCTCAGATGCTATTCCCTTTTAGTTAACAGATGGACGACTGATGCTTTTAGAAAATAACAGTAAATATGTGATAAAATAAATACTTCATTTTTGCGCATTTGGGTTTTATGTAGTAACATTAACACTTACACTGTATTACTTGTTTGGAGAAATGCATATAATTTAAAACAATAATAAAAAAATATATATGTGTGTGAAATATACAGGATTTTGAGAAAAAATAATAATATTGAAAAACAAATGTTCTGTTAAATCTGTGAACACTGATATTGTCAAAAAAAAAAAATAATAATAATAATAATAATAATAAATATATATATATATATATATATATATATATATATATATGTGTGTGTGTGTGTGTGTGTGTGTGTGCGCACAGAACAAATGAAAGTAAATTAAAAAATAAATAAATAAAGTAGATATGGCCGAGCAACATGAAATATTACCGTTCCCCAATTCATCAATCAGCATCTGTGACAAGATTTTGGCTGCTGATCTTAGCATGCAATCTTGAAAGGCTAGGCGGACTTGACTGTCATAAACAATATACTTATGGGATAACATAAAACAACAATAGTTTTTTTCCCCCATCACAAAGTGTTTCACACATGTGCACAAACTCTAATGCAAAAATCCAAGACAAAAATGGTATGATATTGATACTGTATACGGTTAGATGAGCTAAAGGGATCTCAAAACAATTTAGTTGTATCATTACTTGATCATTTATGGCATTCAGAGTGGTCCACATATACTACATAACTTACAACGAATAATAAACATATTAAAACAGTGATTAAAAAGTGTAATTACGGATGGCATTCTTCTTAGAAGTCCTACATTAGTGTAACCCATCCTTGATTTTTTCGGGTACACTGCAATATTACAACTTTACATGTCTGAATATTGAAGACGAAGGCAAACATTTTGAGTAGTACTGCATCACTCAGAGCTCAAAAATGGATATTGAGCTTATCATATTTCAGCTCTGATGCCATTGCCTGTTCACCAGTGTGTCATTAAAACTGAAAAACCACAACAAAATTAGTCAACAATTTCGCAATTACTTCAAAGCCATACACCCAAGCTTTGAAGTATCCTGTGAACTGGTGGAGGTTCTCTCCACTTCATTAGACAGCGTCAAGACCACATGATGTAACTCAATCCATTGAGAAGTCTCAATTACAATGTGGTCCATTACATTGCTGGAAGCCGATTCAAAACCTGTCAAAACCTGAAAGCCTCATTTAGTCTGGGGGTCTCTCGCAGTCCTGGATGTCCGACCTCACTGTGCCCGACACGTACAGGCCCTGTCTATATTGCTTGTTCAACTTGACATGTAATTACAGAGGAAATATTTGTGTATTTTGTACGGGTGCCACAAAACTGCAGTCGTCTCACTGCCAAGGCTTCACAGCTCTCGCTGCTGCTGCTGCTGCTCCAGCCAGAATCACTGATTAAAACAAGATGGTTTCATTTGGGCCAGCTTTGCAAGGAATCACTCCCAGAGATCTGGCGCACACTGCCAAATCTACTACTGCGAGGAGCGCGAGACACTGCGGAGAGAGTACAGCGCATTAAAACACTACAGGGTTCTGGCTTTTCATTCTGTACACTTGCAAACACACAAGGCCATTTGCTTGCCTGTGATATTCAATATCTAGATAAAAGCCTAGCTTTATTGAAATGGGACTATATTTCTAAGGTGAGGAGACATTTAGCACCTGAAAAAATATTGGCTAAAGTTCAAAATAATAGTGAGATTTTAAATAACAATCTACAGGTATTTGAAAAGTGTGGTATGAAAGGACAAGCTCAAAAAAACATAAATGTGCTGTCATTTTGCTCAAATTAATTCATGTTTATCCATTAACTACAAAAGAAAGATCTAGAAACATTTTACAGTCCGTCCAAAATTTGTTCAAATCATAGGAAGAACTTTGTAAAAGAGTATATTTTATCTGAAATAAACATATTTAAACTGAAACTTTACCAGAATGTTGTACAGAAGCTTTCATGAATATGAAAAAAACAAAACAGATGCAATATCCAACGGCTCAACAAACCACAAAAGCATCTCAAAGGACTTCCCAAGACATGAATATTAACGATGCGAAATAAAGAATCTACCCTGTTCAATTATATATATGTTAAAATAAATTAATGTCTCAGATGATACCCAGGAAATCTATGGAGGATAAATGGCAAAGTTGGGTGGTTTTAAATTTTTGTCTGGTCTATTTTTTATGTATGTGTAATATTCTTGCTCTTATGTAAAGCACTTTGGTCAGGAGGCTGTTGTAAATGCGCTATACAAATAAAATTGAACTTGAACTTGAAATCTATGGAGGATAAATAGCAAAGTGCAACTTTGAAGAGCTTTTTCCTGCTTCAAACACTGCATTTATCATATAAAATTCTGAAATCTATAAGTTTTACACACACACACACAAGCACGCGCGTGTGCACACACACACACACACACACACACACATATATATATATATAAATATATATGTAAATGTGTAAAAAAATATATATAAAAAAACGGTTATAAAGATTATATTTCACTGTGCATAGAGAGACAACAAAAAACTATGTGCAGCAGTTCCCTAAAAGCAGCGCAGTCTTTTTTTTTTTATCATAATATTGATTGTGAAGGACTGTAGACAACCCTCTGTCAATAAACTGTGCCATAATGCAATGCTTGCATATAAACCTAATAATAATCATTATGAAATTAACTCTCAATTATATCGGTATGACCTTGTTTCTATAAACTTCTTGGACATTGTCGAACTCATTAAGCTGTCAAGGTGTAGTTTATGAGACAGTAACAATGAGATGGAGAATGAACAATGTTAGCCAGTCCAGTTAAAATATTCCTGAAGGATTATTTTATGGTGTAAATATTAACTTCACTATTACCCTATGTCTATAACGCACAGACTGTAAATTCGTAACGTATCCTTTATTGATACCTCTTAAAATTAATAAGCATACAAATCATTAGACACACTTATCAGCTTCACACCAAATATTAAGTCTCGTTGAAGATGCAAAGCTATGAAGATGTTATTCTTGGAGAGCGTGGTGTTAAATACAGTGTGGCTGTAGAAGACCCACTATTGAGATAAGCTGTCAGACGGCTCTGTGCTGAGTAAAGAGCCCTGTCTAATCTAACCACTCCGCTCCCAGCACTTAGGGTAACGTGCCATACTGGAAATCCTCAGACAAATAAAACAAAGTGGGGCCACATTGATGCTCTGTCTTCTTTTATATGATGGCTTGAAATAAATGAACTTTAAATGGAACCTTGGCAGCAACGTGGACTATTGATCGATCTGGACAGAAGCTGAAGTTTAAGGGCAAAGCTTTCCCCGAGCTGGACTGTAACTGGAGTAATGAAATTGATTGGGCACAGAAAGGTGACAAGCCAGTAGAGTCAAGCCCTTGATGTAGGGAAACAAGAGTGGCATCTAATTGGGGCGTAATATAGGTCTTTAGAGGACATTAAGCACTCAAGTGGAGGGAACCAAAAGGCTCCTTAGCAAGCTTAAGAATAAAGACTTTAAGCCCTTTCTATCACGCCGACATTTTCTTAGTGTGAGAACAACAACGAGATGTTTATTCACCCATTCAGCAATACAGAAAACACCAAAACATCTTTACGTCACTGTTTGAGGGAGTATTCAGGTACAATCAAAAGAAATATTACAGAAAAAGTTAAGCTCTATTGACGGCTCTTATGGCAGAATGTCCACAAAATTCCTCTACCCCTAATTTGCTTTGAACCCGGAATATATTTTTAATCCATATTTTTAATCCAAAAAAAAAGCATTTTGGTTCATGCTGCTGATTTGATCCTCCACTGCACTGGCGGTCTAGAAAGAAAAAGACATTTGTCACCGATGTTAAAATGGCCTTAGTGGCCACACTGAAGAAAAAGTTACAGCACATTACAAGCACTTAGCGCAGTGATATCAAGGTTCACCTCTGATTTCCAATATTAGGCCAGAAAGGGGGTGAGGAGAGGGTCATTAAAACGCCATTACAAGCCCATATTTCATTTTCAAGCCCTGCCTGTGTTTCAAGGTGTTAAAAGCTCAATGTATATTCCACTATATTTAAGCACCGGGACAGCAAAGCCGTACAGACCTCACCGGCAGCCATTGACCTTGGCCTATCCAGCCTTCATTAGCTTTTAGACACTTATCACTCATAACTGGGTTTGTCCTCATTGCCACACTTCCTCCTTCACTTAGGCCGGCAAATAATGGCTGGAAACCATTTATCTGCCATTTCCAACAAGTGCGTGACATTAACGAATTATCTGCTTTTCTCTAAGTATGCCCAAGGTACCCTCCAAATAAATCCCCTGCTCCTGGGTCAGTCTTTCAGATCTGCCTTTCTTCATTAGTGCCATTTTCTTTCCTCCATCTTTTAAATATTCATTCTGTTTTTTCGCACATGTTGATTTCGGTTTAGGAGCGCTATTGGGTGTAAGCTCTTTTTTCTTCCCAAACACATATTTATTAAGTTATGATTTTTTAATGCTCTCTTCTACTTTATAACCATAATCCTTAGGAAAAACATCTGATCTGAGTTGCAAATGAATCTAATTATGGCTTTCCATTCTCTGCGTGAGATACTGACTTCTGGTTAACGGTGTTCCTCTAGTAGCGCAGTGATCCCCAAGAAAGTCAAACTGTTGACATTAAAAGTATAATCTGTATCAGAATAAATGCTAATAATTGTATGACTAAAATGCTTAACAATGTACAATTGTTTCATTAACCATGTTATGATGATAAAAATTCTGCATTCAGAGAGTAGGAACAAGTAATGTGTTTTTGTTCAGCCTTTATCTATCAGGATTCTGTATTAAGCTAAAGGCCCAGACAGTGATGTTCAATTCAAGCAAGAAAAAAAAAATCATTGCTTTTAACACAAAAAACACCCTTGTTTCGTCTCCACTGGTGAGAATATGGTCTAAGCGATGCAGATGTCATTTTGTATTCGTTTAAACTGCACAGTACCGGCTTTGATACAAAGCCCTGACTTTCAACTATTTCCAAAGAAGCCGATTTTAAATATTCCATTGCATCACATGTCGTCGATCTCTATGTAAAATGGTCATGATTATTTTATTTTGTAACATTAATGGAAGAACATGGGCGAGTGGGGGGGGGGGGCTTGTGCATTTGCAATTCATATTCCCCCGCATGATTACATTAAGAGAGTGTTCTGTCATTTTTGATTAATGTATCTTGTTTTCCTTAAAACCAGATTAAAATATGAAAACTGACAGAAATGAGGCCATTACAAAGAATTATCAATTTTTAATAATCTACTCAAGAGAGGAAAAATGAAGTGCCGTACACAAAGGAGCTGCTCAGAAATTCAGTAATCAGGATTTTGGTACATTCATAATCAGTGTTATGTGGCAGATGGGGACTAGGCGTCTGTGTTTTAAGGGTCTTAGCTGGAACACAGACACAATTAACATGAAAGGTTCCCGCGCTAAGTGTGTTCATGTGTCAAAGTGGGAATGAAAAGTGTTATTGACTGTGTAAAAGCGCCAGCAGAGAATTTCATATTTCCATATGTACATAACAGAGGCTGACAAGAATGGACTTAAAAATATTAAAGGGACAGTTCACCTAAAAATTAACATTTTCTGTTATCCTTTATTCATGCTCATGATGTTATATGAAAGACTTTCTTTCTTCTAGAGAAATAAGAACAAAACGAAAGTGTACTGGTCACTTTTTTCAATGGAGACTAAGAATTTAGACACGCAAAAGTACCATTACAATGTGTTGTAAAAGTAAAACTTAGAAATTTTTCTAAAAGATATTATAGCTTTGTGTGAATAATAGACCAAAAGTTACATTTAAATTACGATTTATCTTACCTTACAGTGAGATCACTGAGTCATAATCATTCAAATCTGTCTGATATAAGAATGAATCATTTAAACACTGAACAAGAACAGATTCAAAAGAATGATTCAAATTGTTCTTTTATGAACACTCATAAACGTGACAACAATCATTTATGTCACCCATAGCTATCATATGAATGAAATATAACGCTTAAATCATATGGACCACTGTCATGGTGCATTTATAGTATGTTTGTAAAAAAATTTCCATGGCAGTCTCAATATTCATTTTAAACAAGGAAAAAAGTGACGAGTCCAATTCTTCAAAATCTATCATTTTGTGGTTCACACACAAAAAAATAAGCTAATTTGTTTTAGGAAATATCTGAAAGTTTATATTTTTTGGTGAACTATTCCTTCAATTTGTACAAATAAATCACAAAATAAAACTATCCTTGTGATTAAAATCGCTGTGTAATCTTTGCATTGGCAGAAACTAATAGCATTGCATGTCGCCATGATATACTAATTGTGTACACAGTTAACAAAATTTGAAATAAGGGGGGTTTATTCATAAGACACGGACTACAGCCGCTGCACAAAATGTTTAACCTTGTGAAAATGAAGAGGGGGAAAATGTGCCTCTCTTGAACCATCAAAGTTAATGGCTATATTTGGAACAAAGAGTGTGTGTATGGGTATAAACTAGGATTTCAATTCCAGTATCAGCCATTTAGCATGACCGTGGGTGACTGTGAATTAAAAAGGTGGTCCTTTATGTGTGACCCCTCTGCTCAAAAGGGTACATCCATAACTTATGTAGACAGCCCGGCCATTAGCCACCAGAGCCGGACCACCTTTACATAATACACTTTATACTAATCACTGACCACCGCAGTTACACACCTAATAGATCACACAAACCCCAGAACATATATTTTAGGATACACGCCATATATCACACTCCTTTACATAAAATCATCAGTTATATGATTGCAAATGAGAAGACTGTATGATATGAAAGGAATAGAAATATTATACTGACATTTTCAATTCTGATGTAGCAGGACAACAGCATTAAAGGGGAAAGTTTTTGTCCTCGTTTTCATCATTATTATTATTTAACTGTAGTGTAATGTATTTAAAAAGTGGCAGAAATGCTCAAGTTCTTATTTTTACATTACATATGACATCCATTGCAGTGGAATAAGAAGACATGTTGAGAATAAGACAGCCGCCATTCATTCCCTATTGATGTCCTTACTTCACATTGACACTGAGAATGTAAATATATTGACAAAATACCTCTCAGCAGTGCTGAGGCGTCTCTTTTATTTTTACTTTCATTATTCAACAACAAGCGAGAATGACAACGTGTGATTTTGTGAATAGAAACAATATGGGTTATAAATGTACACAAAGGCTTTTTCTAAAACTGAAGCAGAATAAGTGGTTTCATCTGAGATGGTGTGAAACACAGAGCCGTTGAAGTTTGGATGGAGCCAGCAGTAGGACTGCACACACTGCACACACTGAACTGTTTAAAACTCTGTAATGTGTTTGCGTGCACTAAAGAGTGGTTCACATAAAGGCTGCATGTGCTTCTAGAATGCACTGACGCTATAAACAACAACATGTGATGACATTACAGACATGTGGACAGAGGAGAATGTTTTAGTTATGTTGACCTTTCGAAAGTGTCATCTAAGATTCTGTTACTCGAGCGATTGTGCAAGCTGTTTCTTTGACTCAATCACTGACGAAACCTTCAACCACTCATTAGTTTCACCTCATCCCCGATCACATCCACTAGACACCACAACATCTCTCAAGACACCAAACCTGGCAATATTACAGACCATTCTAGAGACTGCATGGGAGAGATTCTCATTAAGCACTAAATGGACACATTCTCACAATGAGACAACTTGTGGAAAATATTGCTATGAAGCCAGTAGATCGTTTCTGTCATGCTTTGCAGTAAAAATAACTAAATACTCTTAAAACAAGTTACATGAGAACTGCTTGAGAAAAAAAATATACAAAAAATAAATACATTGTTGAAAAAAAAAAAAAAAACTCTGATTAAGAAAATTATTTTTGATTATGGAAATGCCATTTTCCCTCCAGAAATGTACATAAAACTGATCACAACCCCAAACCCAGCACCCCCCACCCCAACTCCCCTGTCTCTACTTACATTTTTTTTTTTATTCCAGACCATTGTGTCGTTTCTATAAGCTAAATGCTTTAAAAGGTATAGAAGTCCCTTGAAATGAGAGCAGGAGGGTAATTGAACAGCTTAAAAACAGGAATCTAATTGTGCGGGCCCCTCCGGGGGCCAATATTGAACTACCTTATAATAGGTCTGAGATATTCTCTTCATGATTTATTGCCAAATCCCTGTATTTTTCAATACATTATAGTTTCTAAATTGTGTTTAAATTGAGTGTGGAGAAGCACAGGCCATTAGGAGATGCAGAAATGAAGATCATATTTAAATATTCATGCACCCTTTACCTTATTACTGAATCTGAACACTAACAAAATCAATATTAAGTGCAGTTTGACATAAATTTATTTATGAATTTCGACTTTCTAAGTAGTGTATTTTTTCACTTAAAAATTGCCAGTATAATCTAGTAATGATATCAAAACAGAGTGTCAGGGTGCATTAGACAGCTAGGCCCATGAAGTGCCACGAAAAAACTCCAGAGCATCCATGTAAAACTGCTTACTGGGCACAACTGTCCAGTTTTACAAACAGCACTCATTTTACAGCCCCATATCGCACGCCACTGCTTCACTGGATGTGAAACTGAGGGAAAGATACAGTTTCTTGTTTGTCCAAACGATAAGCTCATGTTAAGCCCGATTTTATTAGAACCTTAATGTGATTCAACATAACAACCAATCAAAACGTACGCCCTTCCGTTGCTCCACCTGTCCTTATAACTCACCGTCCTTTGCTCTCAGCCAGTGTTCTCATTTACATAGAAATACCATGAATTAAAATGAACCTGGAGAAAGAAGGGAGAGGAACGCTTACAAAAGCAAATCACACAATAGCTTTTATTTGCATACGTTCTAAGATTTTGTTTGTGAGCGCTTACTCTGAGAGAACAGATAACACATCAATGATGCATGGAATGGCAACAAATGTTCTTTAACTAAAGCGAAAGATGCTTACATTGGATTTTTTTATTTTTTTGGCCTGCTTCTGCAGTCTTGTGTACAGGACTGTGATGTGAACAGCCTTGTCAGCTGAGACATTAACTCACAAGGTGAGGTGGACGAAGGCCGAGACAGGTCATAGACACTCAAGATCCAACTAGAGATCAAGACGCACAATAAAAACTAACTGTGTACACTCCTGTCCACTCGGCTCAGGTCCAAGTTACTTTAGCTGAGCTTACAAAATGACCTCACTAATGAAAGGCACATACTCAGAACTGAGGATGCAAATCTATAAAGAAAGGATTTGAAGCATTATTAAATATCATATCATGAAATAATCGGGTAGAATATTTGTTTTCTACACGAATTTACAAAATCTATAATAAAAATAATTAAAATAAAAATTTTCATTGGGTTGACATTACATTTTCCCAAAGTCTCAATTTTTTTTACAAAAATTATACAATATTTATATACAATACTTCAATCCAAAAATGTTGCTTAAAACAGGTTTACATTTTTTGAGTGAAATATAATTTACATGAGATTCATCCAGCAATACACAATACTGAGGTGATATGGCTGCAATTTCCAAAATATTTTGTATTAACAAATCATCTCAGTATTGTATGAATAATAAACATTACAGGTAAAAAAAAAAAAAAAAAAAAAAAAGTAAATAAAATTAAAAAAATATAGAAATATAGAAATATATATATATATATATATATATATATATATATATATATATATATATATATATATATATATATATATATATATATATATATATATATATATATAGTTTTTTTTTTTTTTTTTGAGATCATGACATTTTCCTGCTCAAAAGCTCATTTTGATTTTATACATTATATATATATATATATATATATATATTTATTTTTTTATTTTTATTTTTTATTAATTACCGAAAATAAAGAAAAATGTTTAAAGAATTACACATAATACATTAATGAAAAAATACTATGCCAAATTGTTGCTAATGCTGCCTTGATGTTGCTAAAAAAAATCTGCTTTATATAGATTTTTTTTGGTGAAATATAACCTAGACATTTCTTGATCATTTTCACGAGATTCACCCTGTAATACATATCTTCTCACAGAATACTTAGATGTGGCTGTCGTGTTCAATATAATTTTTTTTTTAATCCAACAGTATGACGTCTTCCTTCCATTCCTCCCAGTTAGTTTGTTTTTTATTTTCTCATGAATACAAAAAATTTCATAAAAAGGTGTGCAAACCCGATGAAATAGTGACATCTTAAAGCTAAAGCCATTATAGAAAGATTACCCACCCCATTCTGAAATATCAAGACAGACCCAGTTCCCTTTTCATCATGTTGCTGCTCCCCCCCCCCCATTGCTTTATACACATTAGAGAGAGGAGCCATATGTCATTACTGTTATACAAGATAAAAGACAAAAGTTGGACTCTCCAAAGCTGCTTGCTAGGATTAGTAATAAAGAACTGTATATACTTCTCAGAAGAGCTTAGCAAGCAGAAACCAGGCCTTTAAACATCAGTCAATTTATATTACAATTTCCATACATGCATTTGCTTGTTACTGTCAATATGCAGAAATGGTGCTTACCGACAAATAAAGCATAATGTACTCAAGCCAGAGCATCAATAACTGCATCTGAGCTTTAAAAGAAGATGCAAAAAGGGGAGAGAGCACAAAGACGGCTCATATGAAATATATATCGCATTAAACACGAAAACGTCAGAAAAATAAAGCTGGCTCTTTGCTCGCACGACAGACCCTCTATTCATCTAAGTGGAGACTATAGCTCAACAGGAAATAAATAGCATCCTGTCAGCTCCCGTATTTCACTGAGTTACACAGTCAGGTTTTCATGTTATGGACGACTCTCATAGCAGAGACCTCGTAGAAGAAGCATAAGCCTAAGAGGCCTGTGAGAGAGAGAGACAGAGAGAAAGTGTTATGAAAAATGGAAGCAGAAACCACAAGAGCAGAGCAGTTCAAGCTCACAGTGGAAGATCAATAAAATCAGATTGCAGGCAAACAAAAACTAGCGAAAACTGACAGTGTCTTGCCTTTATCATGATTTCAAATGGTCATATATAATGCATGAAATGAAAGCAGACAAGGTAGACAGATGTGGCGTGTTAACCACAAGGGAGCGGCTATAACTGAAAGATGATTGACCACCATCCTGGACATGAACTACTGGAAAACAGAGGTCAGCTAAGTTGAAGGAGTGATGCTAGAGGAACAGTTAGTGGTGTGTGTGCTGTTGTGATTGGCAAGAATATCAACATGTTTCTTTACAATACTTCACTAGGAGCCAAATCCCATCCTACAGGCAAAATTAGAAAAAGGTATCACATCTCACTTAAAAGAATGATGAATTCAAACAAATCAAAAGTAACAGTAAAGTCATTCATAATGTTGGAAAAGATTTCTACTTTAAAATAAATGCTGCTTGTTTGAGTTTGCGGTTTCCCAAAGGATCCTGAAACACTCTTTCAATGTTTTCAACATTGATGATAATAAGAAATGTTTCTTGAGCACCAAATCCGCACGTGACACTGAAGAATGACGTAATTCTGAAAGCAGAAAATTCAGCTTTGTCATAAGAATAAATTATATTATTTTTATTAGGCTATATTACAATTATTTATATTATTTTACATTTTACATATAATATAAATTATACAATATATAAAAGAAAACAGTTATTCTAAATTCTAATAATATAATATTTCATAATACATTTCTTTTTTATTATTATTATAATTTTTGATCAAATAAATGCAGTCTTGATGAACATAAGAGACCTACAAAAAAAATATATATATATATATATATATATATATATATATATATATATATATATATATATATATAAACACACAAAATATTATCACTGTTATTTCTCCAAAACTAGGGGTTTTACAAACATTTGTGAAAATCAATTCATATAAAATAAATAAAGTAGGTAAAAGAATTTCATTTTAAAAATGTAATTAAAAAATTTGGTTTAATTTTGTCAAATGTGGGTTACATCAAATTAAATTTAATTTGTTTTTCTAAAAACTGGTCAAAAATCATGACAGTAATAATGTATATTCTATTGACAGTTGTAGCTTTGAAAAAAAATTATATTGGGGGTTGTTTAGCAATGAAGTCCATTTGGAACTATATTTGTTAAAACAAAACACCTCCACTAGCAGAAAAATTAACAGTGGATGTTAAAAAAAAAGAGCATTTTATACAGTAGTACAATGACCTTTTAAAAGAATATGCATATAATCGATAATAAAAATCTGCTTCATTTGCATCCATAAGCAATAAAGTTTTCCTTTGGGTTTATAAGTCAATGTTTAAGGCAACAGTAAACAAACATCCCTTATCATATGAGATCCCAAACCTAGTTCATCTATGACACATGTCCCTCTAGTACAGATATTCAGCATGCAGCAGATGCCACCTGTCTGATGTTGGTGAACTCCAATGCTTTTTCTGGCATTTGCTCCCGCAGGTCTGACATTCAAGATCTCTCAATTATGTATGAACAGCAAGCAATATCCTTTACTGTCATGCCCACACAGCATATTTCATTTTCCTGTGCACAGATGCCCAATCAAATTCTCCACATAATTATGATGACTTATTAAAAATGAGCCCAAACACATTATTAGTAAGACTGCAGTTTGTCTCAGTGGCCAAAATGATTTCAAACAGCTTCTCTGTTAGAGCTGGGCACAATAGATTCACTGGAAGCCCACAGCAACAGGTGAAATCCTGAGAGAATTCGGGCAGCACAAACATCTGTCAGTGTGTCAACGTCTCTGAAATGTCGAGAAAAAAGGCAAAGTGGCTAGATTAAAGCACATATTGGTTTGGGGAAAATCAGTTGTTGTTTTTTGCTGTGATATGAAGCGATTGCATGTCCTCTTTCAAGCAAACCATCCGTGACTTACTGAAACTCACTGAAAATGTCTTTTTTTTTTATTGGTTGTATAAAAAGCCTTTCTGTAGCTGTGGTTTCCCGGTGTATAGAGTACAGCCACATCTTGGGAATACACAGCTCAGCGGAGAGAAAACATCTCAAACACCATGTTTATCTGCTACACAACATGCGGCCATTAAAAATACATGAGGCCGCCATCCATTATTCCGTCTTCGAATGGCAAAATCTGCATTAAGCTAGAAGAATCCTTCTGTTTTAGGATAAATAAATAAAACAGGCACTTACAGATTCCTCTTGCTTTATTATAGAGAGAGGAAATGCATGTGTTTGCAGAGGAGCAAAAATGTGCGGCGCTTTCTAAATATGAATGAATAAATCAAAACGTTTGCAATTAGGACCTCACGTCTTTTCTGTTCATTCAAATGATTTTGCCACTTTTCTGAGAAAAGGCGTTTATTATTTAAATTACTAGTTACTTTTTCAATACCCAGGTGATTTCTGCTGCAATGTGCCCAACAAGTCTTGTCAGTTGCGATTGGGGTGCAAAATCTATAATCAGAAGTGGCATCAATCTGACATGAAAAAAAAAGTAGAAAATTTTGCAACACGAGACAAAATGGAAAAATGCATGCCGAAACAAGGAAAAGCAGCACTGCGTACAGTTTTCCAATCAATAATTCATATCTCTCACATCCAACAACTTCTGTCCTGTTTTCTGGCATCTCTTGTGTAATTTTGACATTCACATTTATGCTTTACATGCTCCAAAACCAGGCCCCATTCACTTGCCCTGTAAATGCCTCACCATAACCTTGATTTTGCTTTTTAGAAATGAGGGAAGATTTAAAATTGGGTTAATCAACATTACAAATTATATATATATAATTGGCCTATTAATTAACTTGAACCTGGAATATTCCTTCAATATTATTTTTAAACCTCAGACTGTTAGATATCCTGCTTCTCATGAAGCTCTTGTGACGAAGATTTCAGAAAGACCTGCATTCCTGTAAGCTGTATAGGATGCAAAAAATTGCATTATTTAGTTCAGAGGTGCCGGCTGGATTAATGGTAAAACTTAAGTCTGAATCAGGAATGGAGGTCCTCCTCTTTGACACAGCTCCCCTGCTCTTGTCATTACTGGGCACACTGTAACCTATAAACAACAACTTTTCATCCACTGTAATTGCTACATAATTAAACAGATGCAGTGGAAGGACCTCCAGGTAAACTTAGATTTACATTGCAGCTGTTAATGACTAAAGCTTTGATTAGCTCCTCTCTTAAGAAGATGAGGATCCCAGGCCTCTTTGTTTTGTTTTGGAGTCAAAGGAGAGCTTCATACCCACTGATGCAAGAATGAAATACAAATTTAGACGATCTTCTAATTAAGATGGGCCATTTAACAACCAAAGTGAAGCAATTTATTGAAATATTCATAGTACATTCCAAATCACTGTATGACTGTACAATTCTCTGTCCTCTAGCTTGCTTGAAATCTTCGTCAGGCTTTTAACAGGGTTCTGTATTTAGTCAATTAGAACAAATGTGCTGTAACATTGAAATGCATATGTTAATAAAGTAAGAATGTAGTAAATTAATGGACTGTTTTGCCTAAGGGCAAAATGAAGGACAGACCCCCTCACATGAGTTAATTTTTCACAACTTTGGTTATGCTTTCAACACTCTAATTGAATTTCAATGTACATTTCAACAAGTCTTTAATAAAGTAACTCTTGATGTAAATCGCACCTGATCTACTGTGAGACTGTCGCCCATTAAGAACATTCATAACATGCTCTTTCTGGATTTATCTCATCTGTGTTATTATAATTTTTGCTCAGGTTTTGTACACCAATCGGTCTAAACCAAAAAAAATTCTGTATGCTCAGAATCTCAGCTCCTAGGGCCACAGGACCCTTTGGGTAGCTGTCAGACATCACCTCCACACAGACTAATCATGTCAGAGAGGGGCATCTCCAGCCATTAGAAATTTATCAGCACATATTGCCCCCTGGAACATCATGACCATCCCCCAAAAGCCCACAATACAACAGGCCTGCCTCTTGGTCACAATGTCACATCTATTCAAATCAGCCCCTTCATTCACAAGATTGCACTTTTGTCACTCAAAATTAACAATCTCTTCCCAAATCCCCATGGAAAATTCCAAAGTCCCTATCAATGACGGCTCACTGACTCACTGTGACGCAAAGGTGCCTCATGTCCAGGATGCCGATTGTACTTTTAAACAGAAGTGTTTTAGTCAAATCTATATTCACCGTTTCCAGTAAACTCCAGAAGGTGGTCAAAACAGGATGACTGCTCGGATAGGTTCAAAAGTTTCATCAGCCTGAACTCAAAAATAGACCCTCAAACGCATCAATATCGGGTTTGAATGTACACACTGAAAGTGAGACACAATCCTCCAGATGAAGTTAGCAGGGAGACGCCTGACCCGATATTTCCTTTGCTGTTTGGTCAGGAAAGGGAAGGTTATTGTAAACCGACTTGAGAGTAAATAACCCCTACGTTTCCATAGCAAAGTCATCAACAACATGCAGAAACAAAGGACGAAAAGACAATAAATCTAATGATGGTCAATTTTTGTTAAGTTTCCAAAGTGTTTTCGAGGGAAATTCTATTTCAAAACAAAGAGGCGCCTACATTTTTCCATGGAGAAGGGGAAATCAGATGTTTCAGAGATTTCTGTGATTCTTTTTTTATTTCTTCAAGTGAATAGCCGTGTATTTTTCCTGGCAGGCCTGCCCTGTGTTGTGACACCTTGAATGGATACTGTTTGTTATTCTGTCAAGAAACTTCCAGTATTACAAAACCTGTTTTTAGGGCTCTGTAACAAGGAAGTTTCAAAGTTCAAGATGTTTGAAACTATAACTTGGCCCACACTCAAAATGCAAGTGCCATTCAGAGCATTTCGATTGTGATCTAAAGGACAAGGTTGAAACAAAATGTTGCAATTGTGAACTTCAGATGAACTACATTTAAACTGTTAAACAGACAAAAAGTAACTCATCCTAGACCCGATGGCCAAAAATAGCATGCTAGGGTTGATTTCAGATCAAAACATTGATGTGTTTGTTTGAGCCTGACACATGACCCAAGTTAAACAAAATCTGAGTTACAGACTTGATTTTGTGCAGACAAAACCAAATAAATCCAACCTCTTGTTGACTGGTTCAGTGGTCTCGCATTGCTCAGAGTAAAAATGTGAAGTTTACTAAAACAATATATATATAAATATATATATATATATATATATATATATAAATATATATATATATATATATAAATATATATATATATATATATATATAAATATATATATATATATATATATATATATATATATATATAAATTAGGGGTGTAACGGTTCACAAAATTCACGGTTCGGTTCGGTTCAATACACTGATGTCACGGTTCGGTTCGGTACGGTTCGGTACGTTTTAGATACAGCAAAAAGAAAAAATTGGCAGATAAATTTCCTTGATTTTTTTAAAAAAAAAATTATTTATTAAAACTAACAAAGTATGTGTTTTTTTTACATTGAACAATGATGGAGCTATTCTTTACCCATCTTCTATGGTGTTTTCTTAGCAGCATACTGTATAAAACAAAAATAGCTCCTTATAAAAAAAATTTTTTTAATTAAATGTAATATTGTTGTAGTGGTTATGAACAAATACAAAGATGTAACTCTTTTTATATGGAACTCTATAACTCTTTATATTTAGTGTGTTTTTACTCAATTGGTTCTCTATTTGGGCTTATGTTTTTTGGAACAAAGCAGGAATTACGGTCTGTCTGAAATGGGCTCGTGAAGGAATATTGTAATGGGGCTCAATTACATTAAGCATGTTCTTAAAACCTGCGTTTTCCACTACAGAGTAAGGTCTCATATCCGCGGCTATAACGTAAATGCACCATTCGCTGCGGTGATGTCCGTATACGGAGCCCGGGACGTCACCTGTAGGAGAAAAAAAAAGCAATCCGTGGCGACGGTTTTGCAATCCGTCCCCTCAGTTTATAAACCGTACTCACGAATTCATAAACTGTTCACTCGATTTAACAAATCGTGCCCACGGATTAACAAACCGTGCCCACGAATTTCCAATCCGTGCACTTAGATTTTGTAAACCGTACCCTCGGTTTTTGAATCCGTACCCACGAATTCATAATCCGTGCGCACGCTTTCGCAATCCGTTCCCTCGGATTTGTAAACCGTACTCACGGATTCATGCAGCAAACTCCTACGTGTTAACATACAGTTTTATTGAATATTATTATGTGGAATAGGTTTACAGCAAAGTGTCTTAAGTGATTCTCTATCAAGTGTAGTACGAGGTGGAATACAAAGATTTAATAAGAAAGATGCGCATTAAAATCTTGTTCAATTGCTGATAATCTATAATAGCACTTGATTATTATTGTGCAATAAACCTGGCATTGTGACTGACTCTGGAGTAATTTTTTCCTCTTTTGTAAGTTATTTTGGATAAAAGATTCTTATGCATAACCTGTTTAATAATATATAATAATGATACAAATAAAAATAAAGTTATTTTTTATAATTTTAATTTGTAGGCTAAATAAATGAGTACAAGACAGTAAAAATATTTGTCATAAAATAATTTGTGAATTGCTTTATTTTTAAATAACCTTTGGACAGTTTTGGAAATGCTTGTGTACAATTCTTTCTTAACATGAAGACTTATTTTTGTGATTTTATTATACTAAGCTCCACCCACCTCACCCCACCTGCCGGAGTTAGATGCATGTTTCACTGTTAAGTGTAAAATGCGTGTCAGTTTTCAAATCCGAGGGAACGGATTGCGTTTATTAATTCATGAGCACGGTTTATAAACTGAGGGGACGGATTGCAAAACCGTCGCTACGGATTGATGTTTTTTCTCTCCTACAGGTGACGTGCGGGGCTCGTAGTACCGAGCCTCCAGCGCGTACTGAGTGAGCGAGCGCCTGACTGAGTAGCCTAACATAAACATATAAGTGTGTTTTTTTTTTCTTCGGGGGTGTCAGGGGCATTGCCTGTTACGTCGTTTGGGTAATTGGGCTACCTTGTTGAACGCATAACATTATATTTCACACACCTTTTTTATTTTCCAAATTTAATTAATTAGTCCAACGAACCGTTCGGTACATAATGCGTACCGCGTACCGAACCGAAAGCCTCGTACCGAACGGTTCAATACGAATACGCGTATCTTTACACCCCTAATATAAATATATATATATATTTTTTTTTTATCTAAAGCTTATATATAATATATATCATATTAATAAATTATAAATGCATTACATGTTTGTAAACTACGATTTGTAGATTTTAGATTTTAAAACTTTTCATATGCTTTAAAAAACAATAACATTTAAAGGAGGAGGTGGAGCGCATGCCAGTACAGGATGCACGACTGTGAGCACCCTTGGCGGATTATGTAAGACACAACTGCTGTCTATTCTGATGATCACATGACAACTAGGGATGTCAAATTTCGATTATTTCCATGATCGATCGTCGTTTAAATTAACGATCAATTAATCGATTAATCGTTAACCATAATACTGCAAAATGCGTCTATTGCAGGCACGCAGTCAGCGGTATGACAGGATGTGCAAAAGCCACACACACACACAAAACGCTTTCTCACTTGAATTAAAGAGGTTTTAGTCTGAATAAAATGCTAGTAGCAGGATTATAAAATGAATAGATGCGATTATGATCATTTGATAAAATGAAGAGAGCGCGCCATACTTTTGAGGTCATTTTACTTTGTTGACAGTTTCCAATCCCGCACGGAGAACGCTGAACGCGCATCTTTAAATGGTTTTGTGGTGCTCGTTGTTGTATTTTAAAGCACAATTGCAATGTTTTCAACTGACATTATTGTATAAAATTATCCGAAATGTGGAGCGCGTGTGACTGCGCTGCACATTAAGTGAACTACATCGGCGCTGCTGCACCAAAACACAGTTGCTCACATTAATTTGATCCTGCTGGATTCTGTCCTAGAAAATGTCAGATTTTTAAAAATCCGGCATACAGCGCATTAGATCGTGACAGTGCATGCGTGCAGACGAGGATGAGCGAGCGCGGCTTTGGCTAGATTTATTTGGAGGTTATTGCTCATGTCTCATTCGGCACAAATCGAAATGTTTCCATATTCGCAATGTATTTGAATGTTAAACTATTATTTATAATGTAAACTAGGCTTGTACTTAACACGCATTCGCATATAGACGGAAAAGATGATCCTCTTCATATGAGCAAAAACGTCCTTGGCATAACAGCAGAGTGGACCGGTATAATACGGTCTATTTAAACTGAATGCTCCAGGAATGTGTCGGTCACAGCGCCTATTAATCGCTGTTTTGAATCCAGCAATTATTTATTTAGAAATTATAAGATCTGATTATGACAAGTGTGGTATAAAAGCTTTGTTTATTAGAGGAATAATAGGTTAACTGGAAATGTTACATCGCGACCATGCTTTTGGACCCCATAGTCTTCATTTACGCGGCTTTGTTCTGGTTTGCCGGTTGGTCACGAATTTCCACAAATTCAGTATATTTAGGCATTGTTTCTCTTCCTAAATCTTCATAGTCTAACCCTCTAATTTCCCAGGTTTAGTTTATTATCTTTCGCTTTTAATAACTGTTTTCGCATCTCTTACTGTGGTAAACATGGGAAGGGAAATTAAAGATTTCATGAATTAAGAATTCGTTCGATTTATTAATTTGTTCCCTTATTTCACTTAAATCATGGGTTATTTAGGGAACAAAATTAATGAAACATGGACAATTGCCACATTAATAATTCGTAGGAATGAATTAACAAGTTGTAGGCATGAACAGACTACCTGTCCTGTCACTGTGTCCCGCAGCCCTGCAAAGCGCACGATATAAAACAGTTATCTGATGAAATGATAAGTAACTACATTTCTATTGCATTTAATGTTGAATAACTTTTATGTTGTTTCTATTTTAATGTACTTTAAAGTTTAAATCACATTAAAAGCTTAATTTGTACATTGTGAATGAATGATGATGCTTTTATATATCGTCACCGTCACTCACAGCCGCTCGCACGTGTTGAGTGCGCATGAGCCGCACGCAGCCCAACATTGAATCGGTTAACCGACCATCCATAGCCTTAATCGATTGCATCTCTTATCGACAATTAATCGATCATCGATTAATCGTTGACATCCCTAATGACAACCCATCAGAGCTGGGAGGAACTGCACCAGGGCCAGGAAAAGCAGAGCTCACAACTCTAGGCTGTTTATGTGCCACGAGAGAAACTCTTCCGTCCAGACACCACAAGCTGGTCTGGGATGCATCCAGTTAGGGATGCATCCTTCGTAATAATTTGGTGACGGCAAAAGGCACCCATCTTGACCCCCTGCTGAAGAAAGAGAGGGCCCTGGTTTGTTGAGAGGGTGTGAAAGCAACTGCATGACACTCTTAGTTGGTGGAGGACAAACTCCTTTGGAATTCATCCACCACAGAAAAGGCTTCATATGAAGCAGCCCCAGGGGCAGCAAGGGACAGGCCAATGCCAAGAGAGCCAGGAGTCTGGGACATGTGCTCACTGAATGGCCTAGCTTGATTCAGGCCAAACACGTTGTGATACCGGAAATCCACGCAGGAACCAAAAGAGCCAATGAATTGTTGTGATTCCATATGGGTTTCTGTCAATCGGTCCACCTAAGGGGTGTTCCCATTGCGTCACAGCTTGAGTGAACCCTATGAAGGAGAACTGATGTGTTGCTAAATAGTTTAGTGGAAACTGTGACACATTTTGTCAGGTCCAAAAGAACAGCATTTATTCAAAACAGAACTTTTTTTTTTTTTTTGCTGTTACTGTTACTTTTCATCAATTTAAATGTGTCCATGCTCAATGAAGTATTCGTTTCTTTACAAAAATAAATCTCACTGTCCCCATACTTTTGAATGGTGGTGTATAAAATTCTGTTTGGTGATGCTAATGACTCAGAAATCACACACTCCACCTTCAACCTCTTTTCCAAGAAGATATGGCCAGTAAAAAGTAGGCAGATTTTTTATCACGCTAATACATGAGCAAACAGAAGAGTCTTTACCGTGTGTCGTATGTGAGGCGCTGTACAGCTTACGTGGCTTTTGGTATCTCAGAGTCATGATTATTCAGAGGTAATATTTTATCTTAGCAGTTTACAGAGCTTTGTTTGCCATTCTTTCAAGCAGGTGATAAAAGAGCAGCCTTGGCATGCTGGCTCTGATTATGATCTAATTGTTAACATTCAGTGTGCCTTATTATCAATCTGGTGCCTTACGATGAGCAGTTAGAGCTTTGTTAGTGTTGGCAGAAGGCTCTGAGAGAGCGATTCTGCTACCGGTGGTGCATTACAGAAGTACTAGTTAGCACTAAGGTGGCATGAGAGGAGCCCCTGCCGCCAACGACAACAACAACAGCAACAACAAACAAGAATTCATGGCAAGCGTTTATTATCTGGTTTAATTGCTCATCATCTGGAGGATCTGACAGTTGTGGTTAATGAGAGAGAGAGGAGAGGCGCAGGCTGTTGGCAGAGGGGTTCATGACAAAGAGGATGCTGGGAGAAGAGGAGGGAGAGTGGGGGAGTTTGACACCGAGATCTGGAGCAACTCGTTCCAGTCGAACAGAAGCAGTGGATATAAGCAAAATCATTTTCTAATCAAAATATTAGTCAGAAAAAGCCTTGGCTTTAGTTCAGCTGATTTCTTTGGAAGTCTGATTAACCTGGATGTCATTAACACACAATCACAAAGAGGAATCGGGCCTACACTAATCAGATGGCTAACACATACAGGATATCAGAAAACTGAACCCCTTCCTAAAGATCTCATCTGGGCTACAGGCCTGGACACAGTTCAAAAATGGGACCTCCCAGACACTGCGACTTCACACACGTCACGTGCATAACAGGTTCAAACTGACAAGAACAAGGCCTTGGTGAGCTATAATGCTTCACATACTGCAAACATAGACTGCTTAATGGACTTTAACTGACAAGACCAGGAAAAAACAAATGCAATATTTGTCAACTAAATCTAAACTTCCAAACTAAACCTGTCAGCTGCGGAAGTCTGTCTATCTTGCTAACTGTAGCATACCTGTCACAGTCAGCAAAGATGATGGAAAACTGTAAATAGATGAAGGATAGATACGCTAAACAGGACTTTTAAAGCCCAGCTGATTGTGTGTGATTTATTTTTACCATAAAAACATAAACAAAACAAAAAAATCTTACCAACGCCAAAACTTTGAAAGGTAGTGTTAGTGGTGTTGAGCAGTGAAAATGTAACTAGTGAAAAAGTTTAGATTTTTGTATTTTTCTATTAGAAATTACTTTATTAGCAACTATTAACAATCTAACTGGGAAAAATAAATATAATTCTTAAATGTTTCTTATTTATTTGGCATCAACATTTTTCTTTGTTTTTAATTAAAAAAAAAAAATTGTATAACCAAGTTTAAATTATATTTGTAATATCAAATTTTCTTTGTGGTCTCAAACTTAAAGCCTGCAGTTATCTTATAAAATAAAATGAAGTCCATTATATGTCTTGGGCTATTTTTGGAACTGCTATGTATGATACTCAAATGGGAAGTTGCAAATTAGGCTTAATGCACAAGCATAAATAGATGTTACGTTAATCTTCATTATAAAATGGTATATGCAGGACATTTTGCGAGAGCAAATGGGCCTCTCTTCATACACTAATAAAAAAAGACTTTTTCAATAATTTCATATTAAATGAAATGATATTATATAAACATTGTAATCAACAGCAAATTGAGGATGAAGAAAACTGCTTCATCAGTGTTAACTTACTGGTAGAGGCAACAATGGCAATAGAGAAGACCCTCCCAAAAACCACTGGATCTAAACTCATTCACAAATATCCCATTAAGAAACTCTGGCACTGCAGAAACACAGCGTATGCCTGCATTCTGCCCACTGCTGCAGATCTGCATTCACACACATGGGAATCATTAGGGCGTATAAGTTGGCGAGTGTCCCTAGAAACCAGCTACATCTGTTTATGTTTACCTTCACGCTCCTACCAGCTAATGCCATGAGTACATCTGCTACTGTGCAACGAAGCTGTGGTTACATGCATGGTTGACCCATGATTCTGTAATTGCCCAGCAAGTAAGATAAAGAGTCAGAGCGTAACCACCAAAGCCTTCCCTTCCAGAGCCTCTTTCCTCTGCCAGCTCTTGTCCTCTTGTGGAAAGCTCATTGCTGAACTGGTTCAACAAATTGAGCTGCAATAGTAACACTGCTTTTACAAACCAGAGCAAGAAATACACCGTAAAAGAAAAAAAAAAATCCACCCATTTCAACTTAAATAGCTCAGTTACTACCTTAAATTTATAATCAAATTGGTTGTAGAAGTCAATTTAAATTAAAGTTTAAATCAAGTTAAATTTCATATAACTTAAAATTGCTCAACTCATTTTGATGAGTAAATGTAAAAAAAAAAAAAAAAAAAAAAAAAACAGGTTGCCATGATTTACTAATCTTATTTTTTTACAATGTACTCATGATTTTTATATATATATATATATATATATATATATATATATATATATATATATATATATATATATATATATATATATATAAGTGTGTGTGTGTGTGTGTGTGTGTGTGTGTGTGTGTGCGTAACACAGACCAAAAGTAATTTAAAACACATTTAAAGCAAAATGCTTTTTTTCTATTTTTTTCAAAGATTCCCTTTATTTCTCTGAAGTCAAAGGAGAACATTATAAATGTTTGTTACTGTAAATATTTATGAAAATTGTTATTGTTTCAACTGTAATCAAATTAAATTAGAATATATTTCGAAATGTACAAATATATACAATTTAAATGTATATAGAAATAAAAAACTAACACTAACTGATTTTTCTTTGTGAATTTGGTTATTATTAGTAGTAGTAGTACAAAGGAGGACTATAATAAATCTCAAATATATATATATATATATATATATATATATATATATATATATATATATATATATATATATATATATATATATATAAACACTACAAGAACAAAGTTTTGTTAATGTGTTTAGCTCATTATCGTTATCAATTGTGACAATTAAAAACATCTCTGAAAGCAATGCAAAATTTAACCAGTGTGTGGTTTCAAACATCTCACAGATGTGCAACTCAAGGAGGGGGGCATGAAAAGAATTTTTAAGCCTACACAAACAATAAAATGCCTCAGAACAGCCACATGAAAGACTTAAGATGCTGGTGTACTTTGTGCTGTTATTGTGTTTCCTGTTCACAACTGCATGCAACAGATGCCAAAGAAAATTCTGGCAGCGTGGCCCCCCTCTGACCCCCTGGGTGAGAATTACACTGTGACAGCGTGCAAAGCACTAGAGGACACAATATCCAACGCATACAAATGTGCTCTTGTTTTGTCATTTAATACAGAACACATACGGTTAGACACTAACAAGATGAGGATGAGAAAGGGTGTTCTTTGGATTGCTCAAATATCGAGACTGTAATCACAATACATTTTATGAGTATCATTTGAGAAGAATATCTTGCCTGGGTTACATTAAAATGACCTGCCCTGGGAAATTGCGTAGTAAAGGCAAATTAACTAACCTCACATCTGAGGTTGTTTTCCCACTAAATCTAAGAGTGTTCATCAACGCATAGTATTTATGTCTTATCAAAAAAAAAAATTAAGCACAAAATGTAAGTCATGTATATGCATAAAACGTATATATATGCGTTTTGAACAACTGACACGGACCTCAAAATGCTAAGTTTTAGACAAGTTGCTCACTGCCTTGGAGTGACCTGGGATCTTTCGCAAAAGCCAAACATTAAACAACACTGACCTCTTCTGGCTATTCCTCATACTGCCACTGAGAGCTAGTCCACATCTACTGTATAGCTAGAACTCAAGAGACCAAAATGTACACTTAAAAATTACAGCAAAAAAAAAAACATGAAAGGAATTAGCAAGAAAGCATCTCTGGTTCACATCATGATCATTCAGAACACAAACTAAGCATGGGTTCTAGTTAAAAATATCAATCATAAGATTATCTGTCTTTTGTTTTATTTTCCCACAAAGAAACCTGCACTATTTAACATACCTATATATCTATATATACACCTAATCTATGTAAGCTATAATGCACAGAAAATATTCCATTAATATGTACAAAACAATCAGATTAGCAGCAAATTGAACACTGCAACAATATTACAGAAATATTACTGAGGCAATTTTTACTAGTATGAATAATTTAGACACAAGATGTACCTGTTAAATATCTAAATATTTAACTAATTAAAAGAGTGATTTAATTGTGTTCAGTCTTTTATTTTGTATTATTATTATTACGATTTATTAAAAGTATATCAAGCTAACAAATTACAATAGGTTTACTTTTTTGTTTCATTGTGTAGAGCAGCTTACAGTAATCAGTACTGTATGTTTTTTTTAAAATAATGTAATTTTTGTGTATGTAGAATAATTATTAACCGACCTATCTGATATAAAGCGATATGAATGTTTTGACTGACCAATTAGAATAGAGTATCTCTGTTAGGAGAGAGTTGCTTAGTAAATAAACCATCTTTACAACTCTGAAAAAAAATATAAACAATCATACACTGCAAAAGATGAAAGAAATTGTACTAAAGGCACTATAGTATTGCATTATGCTGAAGGAAATAAAGTAGAGAGCCAAGAATTTTGCTTCATCTGCTCAACGGCCAGGCACTTTCTGTCTTTCAGTGAAGCGACAGGGATAGTTACTGCACAACCTGAGAATTAGCACCAATTTTTTTTTATTCTAGACACCACATTTATTCCTGTGACGTGACACACACAGCTGAGGGAGCTCTGAGACAGTAGCTTGTATTTAAATGGCACGACAAACACAGTTTTAGATGTAATCATTCCTCACATGTGATGGCTTGTCAGCGGAGAAGATGCATGGGTCCACTTGACTGTTGTGTTGTAAATCCCAGTCTGAGTGAAAATGGTGCTTAAATGTGTAGCTGTATTTCAAACTGTGATTACAACCGTTGTGATTAATGGACAACCATCAGTAATAGTGTTGTTTGGAAAATCACTGACTGATTTGACTGACTGTGCGGTTGGTACCTGCATATCCATCCGTTCTGCACTGCAGCCCCTCACAGTCAATGATGCACAGATCAACTTCTCCAGAGATCTTTGTTGTGCTTTAGACCGTAAAGTGTAGCTGTAAATAGGTGGCTACTATCTCCGTTGATGATGTACTAAGTGCATCAGATGTTTGGAGTTGTTGGATTTGTACTGAGGTTATACTGGATTCTTCTTCTGCTGTCTGTGATGCTGTAGACATCTCTGGTTGCACAGGAGGGGTAAACTCTTTGTTGTAATAATCAGGAACTTCTAGCTTGTCTGTTATCCCCTCGGGTGAAAGTGTTGTCACATTAGCTTCTTGTGCGTCATCATGTGTTAAAATCGAGGTGTGATTTTAACATATCTGAAAAACAATTGTAGCAATTTGTAGTTTTAAATACCTGATTGAGGACTCAGACAGTCGAAAAGTAAATGACCTAAACATGGCAAGCTGTTTTGTTTTTTTTAACACCTTGAAGTGATTCAGGAATATTTTGACAGACACTAACCTGAACAAAGGGATTTTTCCATGGTCCAGTGCATTTTCTGATTTGTCTCTTTAAAGGTGAGAATAGCATCTATCTTGTTGAAATTTTGCTGAAGTTTTTCACCTGACTGATCGATGCACTCCTAAAAAATACCAAATTATAATCAAAATTCAAAAGTCATTATTTGAAAGCTCTAAAAGGCAAAACTATTTACATATGAAATTGCTTTATATTAGGAAACAAATTATATATATATATATATATATATATATATATATATATATATATATATATATATATATACAAACATATACACACATACACACACACACACACAAACACATACAGTATGTATAAAATAATATACTATTTGTATTGCAGACACTTAAAAAAAAATGTTTTTTTAATTAAATAAAATAAAAATTCACAGTTTTTCTATTTCAATATTTGTAATTTATGTAATTAATTTTCAGCAGCCATTACTCCAGTCTCCAATGTCATGATCCTTCAGAAATACTTTGAATTAGCTGATTTGGTACTTAAGAAACTTCTTAGCAATTTTGAAATTTTCTTTGATGAATATAAAGATTAAAAAGACTGCACATTTGAAATAAACAAAAAATCATTTGAAATACCTTTACTGTCATATTTGATCAATTAAGCCATCATTGCTGAATAAAAGTATTGATTTCTTTCAAAAGGTCCTTTGAGGTCCAGTAATGTGTATATATTTAAACTATACACGTCTAACCTTTTTCTGTTGAATATGGGATGTGGGAATGATGAGCTGCACAAAGTCATTTGTCTCTGACCACTAGAATTTGTCAGTCTGTTCCACAATAACAGAGCTTACACGCTATTCATAGACATGCAACACTGTGTCTTTTTAGATGACGAATTGTTCACTGAAAGAAACGCGCAGAATGGCTAGCCAATTCAAATATGTAAGATATGAAAAAATAAAGATGTGCTTAGATATATCTAGGGCTGCAACTAACGATTATTTTTACGATTAATCGATTAATCGGTTTATGTACTTATATTTTAGTTTTTTCCATTTTTTCCCCAAGTAAATTATTAATAAAGGGTCTTTATCATTCAGCATAGATTTTTAAGAGATTTTAACCATTTTGCATTGTCATATCCTCATCAAAAATATACCTGGAGTTGTTTTATTATGTTAGTAATCCTTTGTCGAACTCTTCTGCAATCAAAACACTGATCCATACTCTAGCAAAATTCACAAGGAGATTTCAAATATTGTTTTCACCATGGCAGTCCTTAGAGCTCCTAAAGTAGTTTAACATCCCAAACAAAGCTTAAGGAATCTTTGAGAACATATTTTCACGAAGTATAAGGATAAAACAGAATAAAATTGCAGTGCATTGTATTTTATTATTTACTGGGAAAAAGCTTTATAGCTTATGCTGTGAAATTGTAAACAATCCTTCGAAAAAAAGTGCCAATGGTATGAAACCTGAATGGAACTCACAATTTAAAAGTAAAATCCATCAGAAGGTTGTCCAGAAAAAAAAATTGGGACACACACAAAAAACCTGCTGTGTGAAAAAGAGCAGTGAATACTTAGAAAAGAAGTGCATTTTAAATCTACTCAAACATTTACCTCTCTCATTCAGTCATAATTAGGCTGCAAGTATGAATTATGAACTGGTAAACGACAAACTGATCACATAACATGTTTGTAAAGCTTTAAATGTTAACTGTTAAAAAGCAATGTTATCAGCTTTTACGACTAAACATTTGCAAACAACCTTGTACTGGAGAATCTGCACAAATAAAATTCTTAGGGGCCGTTCACATATCGCACCTAAAAACGCGTGGAAAACGCTAGTCGCGCCGCTTTCTCCTTCTTTCCAAAGCGCTCGGGCAGAAGCGCCCCTGAGGCGTCTGCCTTTGCTAAGCAACCATGACGTGCCCTCTCCATGAAGACCCGGAAATTTCAGCAAAGGATAAATGGATGCGGTGTGGACGCGCCTGGAAAAACGGGCGCATCGCACCGCGTGCGTGTGGCGACCGCGTCGCTTCCATAATGAGCGTGCATACTGCGCGCCTACATAGGAAATAACGAACTTGAGCACGCAAAAGACACGATATGTGAACGGCCCCTTAAACAGTTCAGTAGTGCAGAGTTTACAGGTTACTCTTCATTTTAAAGGCTCAAAGTAAAGTACTCCCACTTCCCGCTGAATGCTGCAGAGACGCTGTTCGGGAAGCACGTGACATAAAACGAGGCCAGCTATTGGCTATTCGCTACTTCACCTGCTGTACTGGCTGAGTAAAACCTCCGGTGGCTCATTACTGCCACACTTTGGTCACCGCAGATTTGAAATATGCACGAAATGAGCCGCTTATGGCAAATAAAAATTATTTAGCGACGAATCGATTACTAAATTAGTTGACAACTATTTTAATAATCGATTTTAATCGATTAAATCGATTCGTTGTTTCAGCTCTAGATATATCCATAATAACAAACTGTTTGGACAGGCCACTTCCATGCTGTAAGCATAATGGCCACTGACCAGTTTGACAGGAAAAGAAATGTCCTTCAGATTTGAAAACCTAAAAAAAAAAAAAATTGACTTTTAATAAAAATAAATCTCCTGCTATAATATTTATAGCACACAATGGATTAAATGAGAGGTTTACGGACAATTCTTTAGCCAGTTTGGATATTTTTTAACTCAAGCACAAAGCCAAAAATACACTATTCAATTACATACCATTAGGTGGCACAGTTTAGTAAATAATTCTAGTTCAAGCAGGATCAGAAAATTTAACAAGGGCTTTCAGTTGCAAACATGCAAAAGAAAATGACAAAATACTCCTCAAATTGAAAATAATGAATACCTCCTTTTCCTTTTGGTATATAAAAGATGCATGTGTGTTCTGTTGCTAAATGATTTCACATTTTCACAGCCACAAACTGACAGCACAGTATTACCTGCACTTAAGATGGTGTCTTCTCCCCTGAACTGTTATGTTTGGTTTATGCATTTCAACATTTACTCGAATAAAACTGGACTCCTCCAAAGCCACCACCAGACTCCCTCTCAAGGCCAGAGACCAGTCGAACTGATTGGACAAATCATTTGAGGAACATTCCACATCATAAACAGTTCATTCAACTGTTCATAACCTCACATATCTACACATTTATTCAAAATTACCTCATTATTCCAGTTATCCACAGGGATCTCTCTGGTAACCAACACCAAAAAAAAAAAAAAACTGAAAAATCCCTACAAAATGTTAATGTAGTTCTGAGATACAGTGAAAAAAAGGGTAAGATGTTTATATTAGCAACTCATTGCAGAAGCAAATATGTTTCAGTGATGAACAAGGACCAAACCCACTGAAATGAGCAAGAGACTTATAAAACTAGTACACAGAACATATTTTGCAATATCTTTGTTACATATTATTTAAATGTTTTTTTTTTTTTTTCTGTCTTACTGTGTGACATATGGGCTTCTTAAAGTAATTTGATTAAATATAATATTATCATTATATTCGTATTTTTATATACTATTCAAATATTTTAGAATGTTTCAAGTTATCATTTTGTGCAACATGCTTGAGAGAACATGCTATCACTTCTGTTATAAAAATTATTTTGTTCATTTATCAACATCAAATTCATTATTTAAGATGCTTAATATGCAATCTTAATCAAAATTGAAACTGTCGTTATTAAAAACTACTTCTAGAATACCAGCACAATAACAGTATTTCCTGAAAGGAATAATATCACTACATTCCAGTAAGATGTTTTACAGACCGAAAACTCTGTCATAAAGTTCAAAAAGGGGATCTTAACCAAATAATAAAGAATAATCTGTCAGTCTTATCTTACAATTAGTATAAATGACATATCAATTACCTAAAAGTGTAAAATATGTAATGTGGATACTATAACAATTAGTTTTTTCCAACAAAAAAAAAATCTGTTAATGGTGGCCCACAGATCTGTTTCTTTCTTCTCTTGCGTTAAGGTCAGATATTCAGTGCCCATATATCTCACCTTGAATCCGTAATATTCCAGACAGCCAAAGCCTTAGTCCCTCAATTCTCATTCTATGAATCCAAAGTTCCATGTACTCAGAGAAACATTCCACATCACCCTCTAGGAAAATAAATCGAAGTCAGTTTTCATTCTTTAACTGCAGTATAGAGTAACAAACTGCAAAGTAATTATTACCTATCATGCTTGCAGATGGACTGCCCACCCATTCTCTCTTCTGAAGTCCCAAAACATTTCCCCATATGGGCAAAATGAAGTGCCTATGTGAAGCAAAGGGCAACAATAATTAGCAATATTACAGGAGAAAATACATACATCATCAGCATCTAGTTACTTACACTGAAATAAGTAAAACCCTTGTGAGCATCAGCGCCATGGCTCATTTGGTTCTTGAGGACAGAGAGGAGATACAACTGCTTTTATAATGCTATCAAGTCAGTTGTGTTTGGCCTTTTAGGTTACAAGTGAGTGTTAGAGCAAGGCTGACCCACTTCATCATCATAATAATTATAAAACACATGCACTGTAAGTGTGAAAAAGCAATGGATGGAGGGAAACCTGCACGGCAATAAAAATCTCTTCCTTTCATTCACTTGTTTTAACTCACAAGGTCTTACCTTTTCCAATAAAAATGCCATGGCCACTTCATGAGTTTACAGTTGTTATCAAGACCTATGCAAGATTACAGCACAGTAAATCTTCATTCAGTTGTGATTGTGCTATAAGACTGCATGTTTAGAAGTATAATTAATATTGATTAGCCTACATTATGTTTGGCAGCATGATGTAAACCTTGTTGTGTCCTTCTTGGCCATTACAAAATGATTAAAAAAAAAACAACAACAACAACTGTAGGTCCTAACAACACCCATGAGATGGCCTATCAAACCATCCCGGGTTCCAAAAGTGAAATCAGACATTGTATGATAAAGCCTTTCAACTCCATTTTTTAATTTTAAGCTATTAAAGTATCCAACATTATTATTATTATTTATTAAACATTGTTTTGTCATAAATAGATTATTTCACTCAATCAACTAAGGTGCATACTGGTAATATTACAGGCCTTTGTTTTGTGTTCCAGTGCTTTTGTCTGTTCTTAAATCTGATGTAACAAACCTGTAAGATGCGATATGAGCAGAAGCTTTTAACACTACAGTGGATTCTTGTATATTTGACATCATTTCAACCTCCTGAAATATAAATAACAACGCCACCAGTCCACCAAGAACATGAACAGACACGACAACATTACACCATCTTATAGAGTATACCACAAACTACGTTGGGCGTTTAAAAAGTAAGAATATTACGTGTACAAACCCCTCCATGTGCTGGGATGCGACGCTCCAAACTGATGATGTCATTCCTCCAGTGACGCATCTGGTAGCCATTTTATCAGTTTAAGGGGTCGAAACGGCAACTGGATGCATTAGTCCACGCGTTTTCGTTATTTTATTACTTAACGTTGCTTGTTTGAATCACAATCGGTAGATAATCAAGTACAGTCGATGACTAGGTGTTTGTACACCGTGAAAATTGGCGGGAACAGGGTGCGACGCGACGCGTCATTCATTTCTAACGTGCTAGCTTAACTAATTGCGCCCCGCTTTATTTGACAACAGTCGCACGTAAACAAGAGACATCAGACTTGTTGCCAGCCAGTTTGTGGTTGTGTTTACTTCTGAGGTCTTTCCGCTGTCTTAGTTTCTGTTTCGGCACCATTTGTGGTCTTATAGCTGAATTATTGATCTTGAAGCTGTTAGCACAGCTCGCGCTATTGGTATAAACATGACTGAGTGTTATATTCGCGTCGCGGAGGATGAGAACGAGGAGCCGATGGAGATCCCGTCCGAGGAGGACGGCACCGTGCTACTCTCCTCCGTCGCCGCGCAGTTTCCCGGAGCCTGCGGCCTTCGATACCGTAGCCCCGTGTCTCAGTGCATGAGAGGGGTCCGACTGGTGGAGGGGGTTCTTCATGCACCCGAATCAGACTGGGGCAATCTGGTGTACGTGGTCAACTATCCAAAAGGTAAATTCAGATGTATTGGGTTTATTTGATTGTAGTGACTAAATAATATGGGGCTTGTTGATGCATAGAAAATATGGTCTTATATAATTCACCCAAGTTTTCCCACTAATAATGCATACTGCCTTTGCGATTTAAATCTAATTGATTTGTCTTAAAATAAATCAAATAACTATAATTAAAAAAATGTCATACAGATAATAAGAGGAAAATGGATGAAATGGATGCTGCATCAGCTGTGAAGATCAAGAGAGGTGTGCAGAAGACATCAGATTTGATTGTGCTTGGGTTGCCGTGGAAAACAACAGAGCAAGACCTTAAAGATTACTTCAGCACTTTTGGAGAAGTGATCATGGTGCAGGTTAGTATGAATACTAAATAGTTTACCCCTAACAAATACTCACCCTCTAATATAATGACCCTTATACACAGAAAAATGTGAACATGTTTAGAGAATGGTGGGGTAATTCACTTTCATGTATGGAATTAGAAGCTCAGTATTCTGCTTACTTTGGGGTTAGAAAGATATGAAAGTTATACAGGTTTTGAAAAGTATGCATAAATAATGACAGAATTGTCATTTTTGGGTGAACCATCACTTAAATATCATGCATGACCTGCTCTCTCAGGTGAAAAGAGATGCAAAAACGGGAAATTCCAAAGGATTTGGCTTTGTAAGATTTACAGACTACGAAACACAAATGAAAGCCATTTCCCAGCGGCATATGATTGATGGAAGATGGTGCGACTGCAAACTTCCAAACTCAAGGGTATGTCAGCAACACTAATGTCATGTAATACTACACATAGTTCACATTTTGGTATATAAGTTGCAAAGGGTTTAAATTGGAACATATACACATTTCATGTTTCAAATGTTTTGTTATGCCCTTGCTGTTGTGAACCTTGCATGAGTAGACCCTGTTTTCTTTTAAATGATCTAGTATTTCCTGGAACAGGCTGGCCCGGATGAGCCTATGAGAAGCAGGAAAGTATTTGTGGGCCGCTGCACCGAGGACATGTCAGCTGATGAGCTTAGACAGTTTTTTATGCAGTACGGCGAAGTCACGGATGTGTTCATTCCCAAACCTTTCCGAGCCTTTGCCTTTGTCACCTTTGCTGATGATCAGGTTGGTCTTCTGGTCTTTTTCGTTCTCTTTACTTGACTTGCCGTTATTCTCTTCTCAATTCAACACATGGTTGTCTTCCTCCAGGTTGCCCAGTCTCTGTGTGGTGAGGACCTGATCATTAAAGGAACCAGTGTGCACATATCCAACGCTGAGCCTAAGCACAATAATAGTAGGCAAATGATGGATCGTGGGCGGTTTGGGGGGTTTGGGGGACAGGGCTTTGGCAGTAGTCGCAGTCCCAACAGCAATGTGAATTTTGGGGCCCTTGGCATGAATCCAGCCATGATGGCAGCTGCTCAAGCAGCACTTCAGAGTAGCTGGGGCATGATGGGAATGCTGGCCAATCAGCAGAGTCACACAGCCGCTTCTGGCGCCACCCCTAGCGGACAGAACAGCGCTAGTAGAGATCAGAACCCGAGTTACAACGCAGGCAGCAATAGCTACAACACCGGCAGCTCAGCTAGTCTTGGGTGGGGGGCGGGAACCAATTCAGGCTCGAGCGGTGGGTTCAACTCCGGTTTTGGTTCTAGCATGGAGACAAAGTCCAGCTGGGGAATGTAGAGAGATTTCAATTGGGTCTCGAAGTATCCTTATATCTAGATTATATGGTAAGTATTTTGAGAGAAGAAAGTTTAGTCAGATATTGTGTCCCTTAAATGTTTGCCTTTTGATTTTGTAAAACTGAATGTTCTTTGAATACATATAATGATTGCTCTTTAAGATTAACTTAGAGTGGTTGAATTTGTTAGAAATGAAATGAACACTATAAGTTTTTTTTTCCTTATAGATATAATTTATTTTGTGTCAGGCATTCAGTATGCCCACATATCTGAGCATCTCTTACCATTTCAGTGCCCTCTCAGCGTACTGTACATTTAAATGTCCTTCATGTGGAAAGCCATTTGAGTTGTGTTCTCTGCAGTTTTTTTTCCCTCAACGTTTTTTATGGTCAAGCCTTGATAAATCTCTTCTACAGTTCATCACCTCTTTTCCAATTTCCCGGGAAGAAGCCCCTCGTTGGCCGCAATGCTCGAGCGATCTCAGTATCCGTTCCCTTCTTCCCATGTGTAAATGCTTTGCCATCAAAGAGCACAGCTTCACTCTGCATATACTGTGTTAGACGGTGGGTGTTGTCTTTTTTTCCCCCCTTTTCATGGATGAAATCTTTTTTTTGAGAGCTGAGAGTGATATGGTGATGGATTGTTGGTGCGTCACAAGTGAGAGACTGAATGAGCGAACGCGCTGAGAGAGAGAGAGAACTTGAACGCAAGTGTGCGATGCCGAAAAGCGACTTGATGACTGTGAGAAGAAACTGTGTGAACGAGTGTGAACGAAGGCAGCGAGTGTCTTTTCTGTAAGACCATCAGAAGGACATTCATTTACATTCTTCTGTCCCTCTTGTTCTGTCTACCTTCCTCTCTTTCTTATATTGCAATCATATCTAAAAAGCTGCATTTTAAAAAAATAACCCCCCCCCCCCCCAAAAAAAATGATGTAGTGAAATGTTTGTGACCTACTGAGTATTTGTGTTCTTGCTTAATAGTTTGATGTGAATGCTCTGTATGGTGTGCGCTCTATCTCACTGTTACTGAACTCATGTGTGAACGTGATGTGATGCTGTGGGCGGTGAATGAGGGCGAGCGTGAGCTCTGAGTGGCTTAATAGGGGTGATGTATTGATGAAAGTGAAGAATGCTTTAAGAAGAGGTTGCTTTTGTTGTGTTTTGAATGCTTTTTATATGTTTTGTGACTCTAAGGGAACTCAAATAAAAAAAATAATTTGACTAGTTATTTTGATAGTGGCTTATTTGCTTCAAGACATTAATTGAATTGCAAACACTTATTTAATTCACATGTATAGGGACGTTGGACTCGGCTGGCCCAGGTTTACCTCAGAACCATGAGTGAAGTCACTAACGGGAGAGCTGAAGACTGAAGTTCACAGTTCATCTGTGGAGACCGCTGCTGTATGCCTTTAACATGAAAAGGGACTGTATCACTTCACTGTAACCAGATTTCCCTGGATCTCCTTTTATTGAAATTTCAATGGACAATTCCCAGTTTGCCGGAGTGCATGAGTAAAGACAGTCCGTGTGCAATCTAAAAGCCAAGTTAAACCAGTGTGTTTATGGATCAGTCCCATTGCAAATGACTTCATGTTCATGCTTGTGTATTTCCGGCTGTTTTTACCCAGGAAGTCAATGCAGTTGTTGATCTTGCTTTTTAAAGCCCTTCTTTTGTTTGATTGCTTTTACATGATCTGTCACACTGTAAATATAGTGTAGTTGAAGTTGAAAAGGCCTATTTTTCATACAGTGTTCTGCTGTGGGTGAGCCGATAGGATTTTGTGAAAGGGGTTTGTGTTATCAATGACTTGAATCACTTGCAGGATTTTTTTTTTTTTTAAATCAAACTTAATAAACATACACAGAGGAAATGTATCTCTTTTTATTTTTTACCTGAAATGCTGTGTAGTTGTAAACATTTCATTTTAGTGATTTTAAGTGTATAAAACATGCATTGGATATAACCTACTGATTTAGTACATTGCAAAGTAGCCTACTAGTTTTTAGTATATCGCAAACATACTATTTAGCAGTTTTGCTGTTTTTCTTGTTTGTGGAATATCAGTTTAACACGCAGAACTGTAGATAGTTTTACCTTGGAGAAAATAACTGCTGAAATATGATAATAAACAATTACTTTTCTTACTAAACTTTAACGATTTAATAATAAACTGTAAAGTCAATGTTTATTGGACTTAACCTGCACTGTTGACATCTTTTTTTTAAGATCTTAAATCTTTACGTTAACATGCAGTGGCGTAGCCAGGGGAGGGGCCATGGGGGCACTGGCCCCTCCTGAAAACTGATTGGCCCCCCAGTGTGCCCCCACCCTTCTACTTGTCTGTCACTCACAAATTCAAATCATCTTTCAGTTTAGTAAATAACTCCTGATTGCGTCGCGATGCTTCTCAACGAGGACCAAGAATAACGAGCTGCTGTTTTCCAACGAAATAAAGCACACGATAAGTTTATCTATTTTATATAGCTTATGTTTTTGGATTAGCGAGTTGTTGCAGTGCAAGAAGTGTTTGGTACTAACGTTAACGTCTTTCGTTGTTAGACCAGGTTCGTTGACGATGTTATCTCCTAGAGCAGACCAAGATGCTAATCATTATATTTACTATGCCTCTTGGCTGAACGCACCGATATAGGCAACAACGCAATTTAAAGCAATAGTTTAAAAAAATATAATTGCAGTTCTAATAAAGTCATTATTGAATCATGCAGTCGATTGTCGACTTTTTTTCACTTAAGTGAGGTGGCGAAACAACTCGTATGATGTTTAACGCTCCACACTTGAGACTTTTTTTTACAGTCTATGGGTGAGACACATGCAAAAACATCATTTTTTCACTGGTCATTTTTTAGATTTGGGGCTGTTTGTCTTCAATAACATGTCTTCTTTCAGACTCGTGGTGAAAAAAAAGTCCAAAATACACATAGCTCTTTATTTTACTACACCTTTAGTCTATATGCGTCTGTAGATTTCTCATAAATTCAGTTGGTGTTCTAAATCACCATGGTGCTCCGCGATTGCTGTCTGCACCCTGGAAAGCTCTCTCTCTCTAAAATGAATTGTATGTAATTTCTATAACTTGATGTTTACTTGCTATACAATATATTGTAGTTTTATTGAATTTTGTGTCGATCAAAGTAAATAAAATGAGTCTCAAATTCGGCGTGTACTGTGTTTTCACAGAAGTTATTGACAAAACGTCATTTGATGACATCCAGAAACATTCTCAAAAAAATAAAATAATCATGCATAAATATTTAATGCATGATTAAATAGCAAAATAAATAACTAATACTAAAATAACACTGGACTAATTAAGCTATTCTAAACTGTTTCTATAGGATCCACATATTTTACATGTTAAACTAAAGCTACCTTTTTGAACAAGTAGCTATCTAACAAAGTATGGATATATGATATTTTAAATCAATATGCTCAAGATTAATTAGCCTTTACATAAGTAGATTTTGTTTATAATTCAATGCAAATTTACTACAACTGCTGCTATGCAAATTGAATGGGATGTGGATAATAAACAAAAACAATTTATTATATTAAATTTATATTAGTTATATTAATTCATTATTTGTGTATTTAGTTCTATGAATTATTAATATTATTCTGCATTTATATAAATAAGGCTATTATATATATATATATATATATATATATATATATATATATATATATATATATATATATATTATATTAGGCTATTATAAATAAATTCTATTATTATTATTATTTGTGAGTTGTACACTATTCATACATTGGATTCTTTTATTTATTACAGTTTTTCTTTCACTTTTGTAAAGTGAAAAGTTGATACAAATTGTATTTGATTGTTTTGATTTAGAGCAGTGAATAACTGCAATTAAAACTTAATAGGGTATCACTGTTTATTACTGATTTTAAAGGTTACTGAACTCTTGAAATGATTTGGATATACAGTTCAAACAACACAAGATTGGCCCCTCTGTATTAATCGTGGCCCCTCTTGTGCCCCCCAGTTGAAAAAATCCTAGAATCGCCCCTGTTAACATGTATTTGAGTTAAAAAGTTTAATTGAATGAAAGCCGTTTTCGGTGGGACTACTGTCCTGAGCGGATGAAGATTTTGTCACAGGTAAGTACTACGTATGTCAAGGTCAGATCACCTGTGCGGAGTGCTTGAATTACCTGGACTACTTGCATTAAGTGCTTACCGCTTACCCACAGCTTGAAAGCGATTCTTTTTCTCTAGTTTAATGTCAACATAATATTTGTCAGCAAAATGAAACTTTCTATTGGGTCCTGTTTACTTCTACTGTAAGTGACCTACTTTAAAAACGTATTTGAATAATTTGTGTATAAATTTGGTATAAGGTAACGCTATCGTCTATGATTTAACCCAGAAAATTCCTTTAAAACCATATCTCCGGTCTCAAGTTAACAATTGCTTTCGATATAACGTTATATGTATCAAAATATTACATACCTGCCAGATGACTTTTGCATCCTATACCTGCAAGAAGAAATGTCTTTGTCTTTCCGTTAGGTGGTGCCAAACCTTTAATTAACAGTGACTACACTAAGCAGTTTCAAAGTCCTTAGACATAAAATACAATACTGGAACAGCAGAAGCCAATGCATACACAGTGATTTTAATACAGTGTATTAAACTGCAAAAGCAGGACTGTAGATTTCACCAGACTCATTTGTGTCTGTTCTGTTTTCCAGTTCTAACACCAGGAGAAGGTCTTCCAGAAGAAGAGCTATAGCAAGGAGATTTATCTCGAGGGGTTGGACAAAAACAGACTTCTTCCAGAATATCAGGGTCAGCTAGTTCTTTACTAGTGAGGTTCAGCTCAGCCTTATCTGTCATCACCTTCTTCAAGTCCTTCTGGTCTTTTATCTAGTAGATGAGGAGACATGTGGTCTTGAGTATTAGATCACTGCTACAGCCTAGATCTTTACAGCATTAACAGTATTGCAACACTGCAGTCCAGTTATTCTTAGCCACTGACAAAGATATAAGGAAATACTAACAAATATGGGCCCATGCACTTTTTTCCATCCTAAAACCCTTTAAATAAGAGATGCACCTCATTGGTGTGTGATTGTTTGTCTTGTACAAGTGACTCCTCACCATTCCAGACCACAAGAACCAGAGGAAACAGGCTCCGCATCACCCGCATAATGAACATGCTTCTCTACATCTAACTCCCATCATCATGTTTAGAGAGGTATCTTCACAAAAGATACTGACGCAATACAGGGGAAGAAAGCCATTAGTAAATGACCTTAGATAGTGATATCTATTATAGGTTATTGAAAAAATATTTCGGGCATGATTCGAAAAAGCTAAGTGGTCGTTAAAAAACACACTCATGGTCAAAAATGACGACAATAGAAAATGAATGGGAAATGGGAAAAAAAAAAGTCAAAATACAGAATATTTTTATCTATACAATCTACAAGTCCCCTACAATGCAGAAAAAAAAAATTGCACAGCAATGAAGGGGTGAAACTCTAAAACATCTAGAGTGCAAAATTAACACACCAACTCACACACACACCTATAAACTGGTGTGACTGTAAAACTGCAATATGTCAAATAAAATCAATAATTCGACTACAATGCAGAAAAAAGTGGACAGCAAGGAAGGGGTTACACTCTAAAGCATCAAATGTGTAAAACGGATACATCCACCAACACTCACTCACTTACACTCACAGACACACTTGTACAGAATTATACTACTCAAATGAATTGGTATAGCTCTAACCATATAGCCAAAATGAGTCAGATGAAATAAGAGGTTAAAATCAGATCAGATCCAGAAGGATTAAGCTCTGATAAAGCATTCCTGTTCATTTTTGTTACATTTCTTTAGAATTGTTATGTTTTGTGTAACAAAGTGCTTTCTTTGTTCAGGTTTGAATGTAGTAATAATGAAAAAACCTACACTTCAAATCAACATTTAAAACAACATAAATATAAACCTTGACAAAAAGTAGTCTTTGAGAATGCCTTAATATACAGTTAAATCCACAACCTAATAGAAGTAAACAATTATGTATAAAAATAACTAGGAAATTCACAAGCCTCTCTATAGAGTCCTATACAGGAATCTAGTGCAGGGTTATTCAAATCTTACCCTGGAGGACCAATGCGGTGCAGAGCTTGGCTCCAACTCCGATCAAAGTCAACTGCCTGTGATTTTCTAATGATCCCAAAAACATTGATTAGCATGCTCAGGTGTGTTTGAGTAGGGCTGGAGCCAAACTCTGCACCGCATTGGTCCTCCAGGGCAAGATTTGAACAGCCCTGATCTAGTGGTTACACCATGAAATTACAGATTTTTCTTTTTTGCTCTCACCAGCTTTTTTAAAGGCCTAGTCTCTATTTTAATCTGAAATACTGAATTCATTTACTTTTCCTTTTTTTTTATTAGAAAAAAAAAGTACTATTTTCAATGGGAAAACAATTATTGTAATAATTACATAAATATAAATTAGTACCATGAAATACAAAGTTTTATATATATATATATATATATATATATATATATATATATATATATATTTTTTTTTTTTACAAAAATATTTCAATAAATTTCAAGTGTCCGGTCACTTAACCGTGAAGACCATGAGTGAGACTCTCATTTGAGGAGTGAACAAGGGTTAAACAGGTTGGATGTGAATTAGGTGTATTGGTGCAGTCAGTGTGTCTTAACCAAGAGGAAATCCTATCTTTTATATTACATGTGTTATCATTTCATCCTGAAATAATAAACACTGAACCCATTACTAGAGAAACAAGCTCATTGCTCCAAAAAGTCATTTCTGCCCTCTCCTGGTGACAAATTGGAAGTACATACAAATAAACAAGTTAAATATCTAGCATTACTGCTAAAAAGAAGCAGGAGTAAATCCTATTTGCATGTGAGTGAAGAAGACAAAAGCTAATTAAAAAGGGATTGAAATCTTTATTTAGCCTAATGCAGTGCAATAGTTACCCATAATCCAGGGTTAACTCTTTGAACTCTGGGGGTGAAGCATGACAGGTCTACACCAAGAAGAATCTCAGAAACAACACTCTTACTCAGAGATGAGGTGTTTGCAACAGTGGACCTTAAAACTACAAGAACAGAGCTTACAAATAGTGTACACACTATGATCTAGTACAAATAGAAATATGAATTTGAACACTCTTCAATAAGAGCTCTACTTTGGGCTGAAGTTCAGCTCTTCGGGAGGAATGTGCTCAGCTGCTCTGGTCCTTCATTAAGAGGAGATGATGTTCTTCAAAGTTAAACCTAATAACACTCTTGATTTTAGGCATTATAAGATGACGACGACACTTTTCCGCCATGGCCCGTCCAGTTAGTGTGGATGAACTTTCCAGGGTTTGATAGCAGCTCATATGTGTGGGCACCAAAGTAGTCCCTCTGTGCCTGAAGAGTGACACAGTGATGAGGTCATATTAGCTCAGCCAATGAGAAATACAAAGAGAGAACAACTGCTTGAGTATTAAAATAAATAGGAGAGACTGAAGCAAGAGTACTCTTATTCTAACCGAAAAGCCTAAAAATATTTATTTATTCTAATTTATTTAAAATAAATAATAAAATAAAACCTCTACCATATGCATACTAAGGGCTTCAAATGCCTAGAACCATAAGTGCCCAGAAGTAATCCCTGTGTTATCCCATATGGTTAGTTAGAGAGAGGGTTTATGTGTTGAAGAGAGTTTTACCTGCAGCAGGTTTGCTGGGAGCATCTCGTGCCTGTAACCGTCATAGAAAGACAGGGCGGTGGTGAAGCACGGCATGGGGATCCCCTGCTGCACACCTGTACTCACTACCCGACGCCACGAGTCCTGCAAAACACAACCAACGTACTGCTAAATAAAACTCATTCTACATAGATTATTCCCAACAAACCTTTAGATCAGTTTTTAAAAGTAAACCGCTGTTCATACATAATTTCCATTTCAAAATGACATGTATTTCCAAACAAGACCATATTTAACATCTGAAAAATGACTTTAAAATCCAACTGTTAACATTAATGTTACATTCTGACATGCATGTTGCCAAATAATTGCTGAAATATTGTAGCTCATACAAATCAATTACTACCAATGCACAAACATCATGATTACGCTTGACTCGACTGCATTGATCTTAAATCATTTAAATTAATTTCATAAAATAATATGAAATTGTCATTAAATACAGCATATGCCATCCATAAATGCTACTTGTAACAGTAAAAATGTACTGATGAATTTCAAACTTGTTCGTAATCCTGGAGAAACACACACACACACACTAGTCTGTACCGTATATGGTTTCGCAATAGTAGCTGCATGCAGTATTGAAATAAATATAATTGTATGGCTATACTATGTAAGATTCTATAAATAATTAATCAAAGTGGAGCAGGTGTCATATCAGTTTGGACTGTGTTCATGGAGTATATATTTGGAAGGCACTAAGTAAACATTACTTTTTAGAGGTACCTTACATATACATTTATATAAATGCATATATACAGGGGGCTATTAGTGCTGCTGATTTCTCTCTGGCATATTTAGTGGCACTATTACAGGAAACAGAGCAATTTGTGGCCACTCTTGGCTCACTTCCTGTACCTGACAATCCTGTACAGCTTTGCTGAAGAAGTTATCCAGCAGCAGACTCTGCAGCTCAGAGTTCCGGTCAAACGCTTCCTTGATCTCTCCCAAGAAGACACTGAGAGTGAAAGATTTGTGACCTTTATTCAGAACGTATCTACAGTCATGATATAGTAAAATGAAACAGTTCTGTGCATGTGGGAATATTTCATCAGACACTGCCTTAACCGACAGGCAATCTAAATAATCGCATATAATTGTATGTAATATTTTTTAAATATCTGTGACAAATCCTGCTTACCTGCGGATAATGCAGCCTCCTCTCCACATCAGAGCAATAGCACCATAGTTAAGAGACCAGCCGAACTCTAGTGCAGCCTGTCGGAGCAGCATGAAGCCTTGAGCATATGAAATGATCTTTGAGGCGTACAAAGCCTGAAAAAGAAACAACAGTAAATATTCATCCTGTTAAAAACATCCCATTATTAATAAACTCCATTTAATTCTTAACATTAACTGATTAACCTGAAAATGAATGCAGAAAATTTATGCATGGATATAATTGATCCATATTTTAAAGTCCATCCCACCTTTCTGATATCTTCAAGAAACTGTGCCTTGTTTCCGGTGAACTTGACACCCTGGGGGCCGCTGAGGCTCTTACTGGCCTGAACCCTCTCATCCTTCAGAGAGGAGAGACATCTGGCGAAGACAGCTTCCCCTGTGAGTGTACGACCCCACACACACACACACACACACACACACACAACACAAACAGTCATCTCCAGTTACAGTCTGCATCTCTGCTCGCATAATAAGATTATAATCAGTTAGACCACGTCAGAGAGACCACATGAGGAAACATTAATACATTAGATAGTCGAAGCACACACACACACACACACACAACAACAACCTGATCATATTAACTAACTAGAAAGATTGTACAGGAAGTGATTGTACAAAATAACTTTGGATTTCTGCTAAATGAATATCTATTACTGTGTCTGTCATTAATATGTCTAGAAATAAAAATTAAATACATTCTCATATTTAAAATAAACATTTTTAAATATGCATTTAAAAAATGAAATACATTCTTGTTTTTCTTTCTTCTTGTTTCATTTCTGTTTCAGTTGTTTTTTGTTTATAACCAATTCTTACTATGTGTTTCCAGATCCCTACTATCACTACCACTCGTAAACCATGCATCACACAAAAGCTAGCATCAAATTCAAGGCATTGATGTTTGCCTACAAAACTACCACTGGCTCTGCACCCATTTACCTAAATTTGTTACTTCAGACTTATGTGCCCTCTAGAAGCTTGTGTTCTGCAAGTGTACGTCATTTGATTGTGCCATCCCAAAGAAGCACAAAGTCACTTTTACGGACTATTAAATTAAATGTTCCCTCCTGGTGGAATGACCTCCCCAACTCAATCCGAGTGTGTGTGTGTGTTTATAAAGACCTCTAACACTAGCTTGCTCTATTCTTTTTTTTATTCTGTTTTGTTTTTATTTATTATATTATTTAAAAGCCCTTGCTACGTGTACCGTGTTAACCTAACTGAGACTTGTTATAGCACTTATATATCATTGCATTTTTGGTGGTTTTTGATTGCTTCCACTGTCCTCATTTGTTAGTCGCTTTGGATAAAAGCGTCTGCTAAATGAATAAATGTAAATGTAAAAATAAATACATTATTATTATTATTATTATCATTATTATTATTATTATTATTATTATTATTATTATTATTATTGCAATCTGGTGACTTAGATGTTTTCTTTTTTTATTAGTACTATTATTATTAAAATAATAATAAAAAAAATATTTGAGATGAGTTACAGCTCAAATTTAAAATTGCATGTCTAAGTTACCAAATTGCAGTTTTTTTATAAAATAATATATATATTTAGTTTTTACTCAAATTTTTTAGAAATTATTGTGCACTATGACATTATTTTCATGAAATTAAGCACATTTCCCTCCAAATTCCCAATACTGTAGTGCAAATATTTTTTGATATATGTTTCACAGTAATGTGAATGTTAACATTTTTATTGGTCCTTAAAATGTATACATTTTTATTGTGCAAACTCTTTTTATTTTTACTTTTAGATTTTGAGGTGAAATATGAAATTTCTTCTTTTCTATAGAGCAGTTGTAATATTATAGGCCTCTATTCACCGTGTCTTCAATGTATAATTGACTTCATATCTGGTGCCAGACCCTGGCTCTGATGACACTGGTGACGTAGCTCTCTTCAGTGTACAGAGTAATCAGCTAGAGTATTGTGAGAGCAGATCTTACTACATTTACAAACATGAGCGGCTGGAAGCAAAACCCTGAACTCAGCATGACTTTGTATTATATTTTAACCCAACCCAAGACCTACAACTGTGGAAAGAGTCGAGTGGAGGAAGGGCAAAAAGAATCAAGTGGAAAACAGCCGACACGGTGAACTCAGCACTGATTCAACCTTCTGAGGGAAGAAAACCCTCCTCTACAGCCATGCAAATCATAGCTGCTATCCCACGCTTCAGTGCTGCCCTTTTAACAACAACTTTCTAACAACAGCACATTAAGTTAGGTCAAATTTATTTACACAACATTTTTCGTAATCAAAAATAACAGCTGTATAAAAAGATATGCATCAATCTGTGTAATTATTGTGTAACTGATTTTTGTGATTTGAGTGATCCTAAACTAACATCTGAAGTCACAATTACAAGTTCAAAACTTCAGATCTCAATAAGATTTTTTTTTTCCTGCTGGACCAGGCCAATATTTCTTAAAATAATTTATTTGTTTCCAAATTTAGAAATACACTACACAATACAAAACATTTAAATACGAAACGTTGCTTATTTGTCGTTTTCAACACATTAATTGTGATCTTAACTTGCTCACCTTTATATAAAGCTGTTTTGAAACAATGCACCGTGAAACTGCAAATACATAATAACTAAATCTGATTTGATGATCAAAAATTGTGCTTGCTTATTCAACAACGCCTCAAATACATATGAGCCTGCTAGATAACATTATTCTGATGAGAATTTGCAAAAACAAATGTAGAATCCATTGCATAAAACCAATTATTTAAGTTTGAAATGTATAAAATTTATGTGCAAGATTAAGTAATGGTACATTAATAAATAGCAATCAATCACTGGCCCAAAACATTCACAATAGGCCCGGGACAGCGGGCCATCCTTATTGTTGAGGCATACACCAAAAGCCAGAACAGAAGATCCCACTTATGTCAAATCAGCTGAAGAGGTGAACAGCAAAGCTGCTTATGGAGACACTTCATTCAACATGTTCTTCTAAGGTCAAGTGACTTTTCTCCTCTATATCAACAATAACAGAGAAACACCCGTATCTGGGAAATTACACAAGATTGTATCTTACCTATCAACGTTACAGGTGTACCGTACTCCAAAGCGGAGATGGCCGTCCATTTCCCTGTGCCTTTCTGCCCGGCGCTGTCTCTGATTTTGGGCAGCAGGTGAGTGCCGTCCGCGTCCTTGAATTTCAGGATATTGGCAGTGATCTCAATGAGGAAAGAGTCGAGCTCCGTCTTATTCCACTGATCGAAGGCCTGACAGGAAAACCAGACAAAGAAATTGAGTCTTAAGAGGAAGCAGACCCAAACAGTCCTTCAGAAGGAACAGGGTGAGGTGGATTTCAGAATACAAAAGAAACAAGGAAGGAGGAAACAGAAAAGGGACAATACAGACGGGATTTGAAGAAGTACAACAGCATGGACCGTTCATCTACATAACCAAACAACAGTATTTAAAGAAGTGGGCTGATGTCTAACCTGAGCCATTTCTGCATGGTCCATACACAGCACATCCTTCATCAGATGATAGGCCTCACAGATCAGCTGCATGTCACCGTATTCAATACCGTTATGGACCATCTTAACAAAGTGTCCTGCTCCTTCATCTCCAACCTACACAAATATACAAAGAATTTGGAGACGTGCATTCACAGGCTGTATAAATACATATACATCTGTTGATAACTAATACTCACCCAGTCGCAGCACGGCTCTCCTGTGCCCACCTTAGCAGCAATGCTCTGAAAGATATCTTTTATGTGTGGCCTGAAGGAATCAAATAAAAAAAGATTCCAGAAATGTCAACCAATGCACATGCATATACAGATGTATGCGTAGATTTTTAGGTGGACTTCTTTAAGTCCTTACCAGGCATCCTTATGTCCTCCAGGCATCAGTGAGGGTCCATAACGAGCCCCTTCTTCTCCTCCGCTCACTCCACTACCCACAAACAGAAGGTCCTTCTCCTTCAGACTCTTACAACGTCTCTGTTTGTGAGGAGCGTGAACATTTAGATCAAATACTGTTAACACCTCATATGACCAAAAGTTTGGATGGTCAAACTCACTGTTGTATCTCTGTACTCTGAATTTCCACCATCAATGATAATGTCACCAGGTTCAAGAAGAGGAACCTACAATACAGGGTAAAAGTGGGTTACTTGATCACTTTGGCTTGGTGACAAAGCAAACTAGGACCATTGATCCATGGTGATTTTTACCAGTTTATCAATGAAGTCATCGACAGCTTGTCCTGCTTTGACGAGGAGAATGATGCGACGGGGTTTTTTGAGTTTAGACACCATGTCTTCAAGGGACTCGGCCCCGATCACCTTAGTGCCTTTGGCTTCATTGTTTAAAAAGTCATGGACCTTGGACACCGTCCTGTTGAACGCACACACCTGAGGAATGACAACAGTTGGAACATCTTACACCTGATGTGAGCCAACAGAACAGGTTGTGCAACAAAATGTAGAAACACAACTGCACGAGTGACTTGCCACAAATCCATGGTCATTCATGTTAAGGATCAGATTCTGACCCATCACAGCCAGACCAATGAGAGCGATATCTGCCCTGTGAAAACAAGAATATGGAGATTAGGAGAAACAACATTCATGGTATTTGATTATAGAGTGCACATTTATTGAAATCAGTGACTGTGACAAGTGTCAATCTGATTGGATGACATAAAAGGGACTTCGACATTGTTAACAAGCTGTGTTTGAACAGAAAAAGTACTGGGATAGTAAGTAGATAGATCAGTATAGATTCAATTAATGCTGATAATGAGCAAGAACTCACACTACATTAGATTTAATTTGAATAAAAACAGACAAAGCCGTTTTAGGAATTTAAACCAAGCATTTTAAACGTGAAATGTGTACTTACTGAGCCATGGTTGAAGGCTGGTTCCGTGCTTAAATGACTCTTTGGATCAGGGTTCTTCTCACTACAGCAGTCTCTACTGAACTTCCTCATTCACGGCCTGAGCACAGCGCTGCAGCAGCTCCCAATGAACACGCCCGACGGATTACAGCGCTCGTGGCGTCATTCTTTAGCCGTCTGTGATTGGCGGAGACATTCTGAGCTGAGATTGGAGGCTGTTCATTGGCTGACTGGGTTTGTCCGCCCACGGTCTCAGAAAAAGATTAGGAGTATGGAAGTAAATTGGAGTAAAAAGTAGATTTGCCAACGTGAACTCTGAGACTTGCCCATTGATTTTGTAGAGCAATCTGTAGTGATGTGTGTAACGTATGATATTTCATCACATTGATTAATTAAATAGATTACTTCATTTACTCAAAACGACTATCCTCCGAAATTTAACGCTAGCCTACCTTCATAAACGACTTTCTTTCTTTTTTTTAATACAGCTTTTGTAATAGTACATAATAAAATACAAATAGTTATAAGTATTTGACATGTAATTATTTCAAAGATTATTTATATTAATTATTAATTATGATTAATTATAATAATAACGTAATTAATTCCAAGATACTCTTTCTTCATATACGTTAGCTCAATACTTTATTTCATTTAGTAAATGTTCTGGTTATTAAGAGATATACAGGTGAGTATAACATTTTTTTTTCTTTTTATAATAATAATGATGATGATTATATGTTACTTATCAGTTCAAATAAATAAAATATAAAGGCATAATCTGTCAAATTTTATTTTAAGGTGTCCTTGTTACACATGGTACATGTACTTACTATTATAACAATTAATTATGTATAATTACAAGTAACCCTAAAATCAAACCCTAACCATATAATTACACTGTAACAAGGACTTCTTAAAATAAAATGTAACAACATAATATTGTACAAATTTTTGCAAATTATTTTATAGCATACTATTTTTATAACAAATGTGGTATTTTATGTAATCAATTCAGTGGATAGTATTTGTTAGATGCTTTGGTCAAGAGGTTAAAACATTTAATAAAATCAACAGTTATCTTTTTATATATTTATTTAAAAAACAAATAAATACAAAATAAACAAGATAGCTTTGCTGTGCTTTAAGACAAAGTAGCCAAATACCATGAAAAAATATAACAAATAATAATAATAATAATTACATTTTTCACAATTACCAACCATATCAATTCAGGAAGTCAAATAATGCATTATCATATGAGATATAACTGGCACAATGTTACTTGAACTAAACAGCCTTTGAAAGAAAATAACCAGCTGTAATGCAGATATAGGTGCAACTTAAATGTATAATGCAAAGTGTTGTGTAAAATGAAAGAAAGAGACAAAATGAGATCCATTCTTCATCTAATGCACTGGCTGTAATTTTATTTTTTACCTCATTCACTAAACAGGTCAATGGTGCAAGATTACCATACACAGAATTAAGATATATGCATTACACATCTAGGCTATACAGCGAATGGATTATAATTATTACAAATACAGAAGACATATTTACATTTTAATCCAAGTTCCATACAACATGAAATATTTACAAAAGTATGAAAATGAAGCCAATCTGACAAAAAAAATGTACAATGTTAAAGCCATGGCTGATCTGCTTTCTGTTGTTTCATCACAATGAGAGGGAATGATGGGGTGATACAGCGATGCCAGGGTTGCTTCAAAGGCAGCGTGGGGGAAAAAAATGCATGAGTGAGCACAAAAAACAAAGAGGTTACTGTGTCAGGAAAAGCAAAAAGTTATATTCTAGAAAATATATTCCCTGATGTTAGAAATAAAAATGAACACGCCTCATCATAACTCTGCCCTCCATAGACTAAATGTGAAAAGTGCCCATTGTTATTAAGATATTCTTTTTCTTCTTTCATCAGATAATTCCTGCATTTTTAGTGAAACGCAAGGTACATTCAAAGTCCACTTCAATGAGAAAAACACCACAACCTAAAACCTTTTTGAGGAAACAACAAAAACATTGTTCAAGCTTTATTTGTTCTGTTGTTAGTTGTATAAACACATGTGCAAAGAGCTGCAAACTAATATATACATTGCAAAACAATAAATACAGTTAATGAAATTCATTATGAATAGTCACACACAGTCAACCAAGCCACTCAACAAAGATGGTAAAAAAAAAAAAAAAGATGCCAAAAACCTTTGCTCTGGCAAAAAATTCTAACATTAACTTACACTTAAACCTTCAGTGCTCATTACGCACTCTATGTGCCGGATCTGAATATTCAATGTGAACATTTTCACAGATGCCATAACAATCAAACGGCTCAGATGAAGCCTAAAGGCTGGCTGACCAAAGGACTTGACTTTCCGAGCCATTTTCATGTGTTTGTTGTGAAAGTGCACTAAAGTTCTTTGATAAGAGAAGATGCATTCTATGATGAGCAGCAAGAATATTGACTTCATTAGGATTGACAGTGCTCAGTCTGACAGTGTGATAATTCCTGCTGGTTGTCTGGCCAGAGGACTGTTAAATGCTCAACCAAATGGCCGAAACATCACCATCACACCGAATCACTGCTAACTTCAGCACGCGTGTCTAGACTGCATGTCTTCAAATGCACAGAGCAAAGATTTTCAAAACAAAACCATAAAAAAGCAGAACATTACCATCCCTTTTTCCTCACTGCAACTGCAGTGAACTGCATAAATGGCCCGATTTCTACTGACGGTGATCAAACTGTTTTAGTGGCCAAACCTGGTCGTTTAAATAAGTGAGGAACAGCTGAATAAAAAGGAGAAAAGTGCCCTTCTTGCCTTCCGTTGTCTAATGTAAAACACTGATCAATGTTAATAAAAAATAAGTTAAGATAATCGCTAGAGATACATGATAAATGTTCAATAATATTAAAAAGTGATCCTGCCCATTCTAAAGGGGAACAAAGGCTGGTTTAAATGATCCTGCCGACTTTAGATTTTTTCCCGAACAGCAGAAATAAACCACACCAATAATTCAATCCTTCACTTCGTAACTGTAACTAATCGCAATCAGTATCTCCCCCTCAACCGTCTGGTCTTCAGAAGAGGCCACAGCATCAGATCTTTCTCGCCAAAAAAAACCCCGAAAATGGTGTTTCAGGAATACAGTAACAAGGACAGAAACCCATAATGCATCATGTCTCGTCATGAGTAGCGTTAAGCACAGTAATCCTGAACGTTATGTACAAATGGATTCATTCGGTCAGTTGTTCTGTGTCAAGGTAATTCTTTTGCACCATTTTTTTTTTAATCTAATCTACGGAGGAAATCATTTAAATCGAGCCGAATACTCCTGTAGGCTACCGAAAGATCGATATGTGAGGGATCATCACCATCATTTTCTTTCCTTGGTATTATTATATGTCTTATGATTACATACTGTACTTTGCTAATGGTGTGTTTATGACCTTGATATGTGGAATTAATTGCGACAGGCTGTGCGAGTAAACGGCTGTATGTACATGATCAACGCCCAACTATCAAGGCTTGGTTTGATTCAGCAAATCCACTAAGCCAATACTGCGATAACATTCGGTTCAAAGGTCAATTTCTGTCTTGTTTAGAAAATGAAGCATATTCAGTGCTTTGGTCCATTTAAAAATCTTCTTTTTAGCAATATCTAGAGCAAAGCTATTTTTTTTCTGTATATCTTCTTTTAGAGAAAGTTGATTTTGTGGAATATATTATAATATTATATATATATATTTTTATTAATATATTTATTCATTTACTCAATGCATTAGGGGTTTTATAGCAAACCAACTTTCTCCTGAGGGTAAGATGTTCCTGGCAGACAACACCGTAAGATTGATGACGTTTCCAGACGAGAGTACGTCGAGAGAAAGCAGAACCCGCTCTGAAGATTCGTGCACACACAAACAGACTATTACAACATGCTACTTGAAGGAGGTTCAGTTATGACAATGAACAAAACTGAAGACAGAATAAATCCAATCAATAACACAATAGAGAGGGGAGGGAGGGAGGGAGGGAGGGAGAGCGGTGTTTGGGAACTGAAAGTTCAATTGCTGGAGAGGAGAAGAGAGCCACAGGTCTACATACAAGAGAAACCGTCAAGAACCACAAAGATTTAGAAGTGTTAACACATTTGGTACGTTGTAAAGGTAGACGAAGAGAAATGAGCACTATCTCCGTGCGTGTGTACACTCGTTCAGTTCTTCATCAGACTGGACCGTCTCCTCGCCAGCTTTGACCTGAAGAAAACACAGAAAGAGGTGAGCAGAGAAAATTTGGAGGGGAAAAGAAAGACAGACAGACAGACACACACACACACACACACACCCTAAAATGTATTTGGATACTTGAGAAACAAAGTCTGACTATGACTGTTAGAAACAAAACATGGCATCTGTTAACAACAATAGAATTTTTCTTAATATATATATTTATATGTAATAATTTTTTTCAATTGTGGTTATTATTACAGTAATACAAACTTAAAAAAAAAATGTAATGATTATTTGATTATTTTATATAGCTAACTATTTGTTTGTGACATTTCTTTAAAATAAATCCCTATAAAAATATTTATATAAATTAAGTAATAACATAATTTATGTGTGTATTTGTGTAATTTCAGTATCAATGAGATGCACAAGAATTTTAATTCATATTTTGATTTATTTCATTTAGTTTTTTTAATCATTTTTATTAGCCATTTTATAGTTTTTATATTTATATTATTTCTTTATTTTGAAGTGCACCAAGTTAAAATAAATGGAAATGAGAACTGTTGCTTTGGCAACTAGCTAAAATAATATAAGCTGTTTTTATATTTTCAGTTTGTTTTATTTCAAGAAACATTTTTATGGTTTTAGTTTTACTTGTAATAACTCTAGTGTGCTTATAAATTATAAGGTTCAGCATTTGTTTGTGCCAAATTCCTTTAAAATAAATCCCACTTAGTTTGATATTTTATTACACAATGCAATGCCATTTCTTTTAGGGACATTGAATGTTTGCCAGAAAGAAAAACTACTTCAGAGAGGTGGTCAGTTTGGTCTAGACTAGGTTAATTCTAGGTACCGTATTTTCCAGACCATAAGTCGCACTTTTTTTCATAGTTTGGCTGGTCCTGCGACTTAAAGTCAGGTGCGACTTATTTATAAAAATTAATTTGAAATGAACCAAGAGAAAACATTACCGTCTCCAGCCGCCAGAGGGCGCTCTATGCTGCTCACTGCTCCTGTAGTCTACACTGAAAACATAGAGCACCCTCTGGCGGCTGTAGACGGTAATGTTTTCTCTTGGTTCTTGGTTCTAAATAAATGCGACTTATAGTCCAGCGCGACTTATATATGTTTTTTTCCTCGTCTTGAAGTATTTTTGGACTGATGCGACTTATACTTAGGTGCGACTTATAGTCAAAAATATACGGTTATCAGCCAAAATGTCGGGCTGTGTACCTTATTGTTCCTGCTAGCAGTGGGTTGAAGGCGTACAGCCAGTCGTTCATGTCTTTGTCATTGTTGGCCTGGAGGAGGATCCCTCTGTGCTTGGTGCACACAGCGAATGTATTAGGTGTCTGCAAGCCATCAAACAGCAAAAATCAGGCATTTGGGTGACAATTTACAGGGAAAATAGTTGATTTCCACATAGCTGGCGAGGCTTTACCTTGAGCATGGCCTGCTGGTCCTCACTGTATTCCACCTGGGCAGTGGATAAATTCAGCACTCCCCTCTCTACTGGGTCCTTGTCATTGTTGTAGATGAACACGTATGGCCTTCGAACCACCACAAAGTGCTTCACCCAGGAGTTGGAACGGGGCTCCATGAAACTGAGGAATCCCTTCTTTGATACCACAGACCTGAGTGAACACAAGAGGAGATCTCAGACCAGCATGTTACTGTACAATACCAACATCTCTGCTAGCCATTTTGAGGAAACTGCAACACGAGAAAGCTAAACTGAACGATTTCAGTGTTCAAATTCATCTCGATTTTTGTGAGAATTGAATAAACTAAACTAGATTTTGTCAGCTGTATCAAAACTCTCACCCAGGTCTCATTTCCTCAATATCAGGCACAAGGTTGAGGAACTCGTGTTTGCCGGCGCGGGCCAGGTAGGACGTTTCCAGAATGGGCACCATGGGGAAGTTCTCATAGTCTGAGGATGAGGGGCTGGTGGCACGAGAGTTAGCTTCAGGGGTCCTGGAGAAGACAGATGTTTACAGGATACTTCACTTTTAGAATACTGTATTTTGAGCTTATCATGTGTGCTTTTACATCAGAACCGTACCGAGAGTCTGACAAAGAGGGACAGGTGGAGGAGGGTGTGAGTGTAGCACTGCTGAAACTGGTCACGGATGGGTCACGGCCCATAGGAGAGATATCCGATAACTGAAAGAGACAAAAAAAACAAAAAAAAACAGGTTTTATTTGATTTCATTAAAGCGGCTATGTTCCAATTCATACAAAACGGGTTGTTTTTCATTGTTCAGGTCCAGGTTACCTTGCAGTCGCTGATGCTGTTGCACATCTGGTTGTATTCACTGTTAAAAGTGTGTGTCAGGAGCTGGAGGCACTGCAAAGAATTAACATTGACATAAACATACATCCCTTCTAATAGACATCCATTATACGAGTCCACCAAAAAGTATGGGTTCAAATATTATTTCTGTTTTAAAGAAATTACAGCTTTTATTTAGCATTAAATTGATCAAAAGTGTCATATTGTTACAAAATGTTTGTCAAAAAAAGCTGTTCTTTTGAACTGAATAAATAAAAAATGAATAAAATTGTAATCACAGTTACAAAAATATAAAGAACCTAGGGAAGGGCGATATATCGCATGCGATTGTCACGCGCATTTCGTCAGTAAAGCCAGCTCTCTTATTAGTGGTAATTCGCCATCACCTACTTTCAAATAGAGCGGCATTTAATAGACAGATCCGTAGATCACTGACAAGCTACGCAATATCGCATTCATTATCGAAGGCGATTCATCTGTGATAATGAACGCGACATTGCGTAGCTTGTCAGTGAACCGGCTTTACTGACGAAATGCGCGTGACAATCGCATGCGATATATCGCCAATCCCTAAAAGAACCACAACTAGGAGTGCGCGATCTGACAGACTATACAGACAATCGTCTAGTGTATTACAGACTCTACAGACTTTGATTCCATCCAGTCGGAGGAGATCAAACATGTTTTATATTTTAAAACACATCCTGTTTTCATTCGTCACGTGTCTCCCTCTCGCATTTCCGTGTGAGTTTGTTGCGATTGGAACAACTTTAAAGTCTGGTTGTGTGTGATCCTCAGTCGTTTATAGGGTATGATAGCCAGTTTTTGTTCTGTGACTATTACAATGTCTGTAAGTGTATGATGCCCAGTGTTTTAAAATCTGTTCATATTTTAAAAGTTGTGTGGTGTATTCCAGCCTTAAGCTATGCTCACTTCAATTTAGAAAGTCAGAATTTCCAACTTTTTACTTTGAAAAGTGCAACAGAAAGACAACTGAGTCAGACTTTCAACTTAGAAATGTGACTTTCAAGAAATGCAGTTAAATTATGTCACAAACATGGCGGCACCCAGGCAGATGTACACAGGTAATGAGAAAGATTTATTTGTAAGGAGATAAAATGCATTGATGGATTCCAAGGGAGCATGTAAGCAGATAAAATGCACCTTAATGGCATGGATTTAAATTCAAATGCTTATACACTATAAGCTTTTAAACAAGACAAATCATAAATTTCTCATCTGCCTATAAATGGAATGCAGTACAATTTCAAGTACTTGTACAGTCTCTTACCTTAGTGGCCAGCTCCTTCTCGCGGTCCACCAAGCTCTCGATGTCTGTGGAGTCGTATCCGCTGCTCTCACTGGGTGTGATGGCGCTCTCAAAGGTGGTGGAGGAGATCTGGGAGGAGATGCTGGTGGAGGTGCTGAGGGTGCCGCTGCTCAGACTGGGAGACAGAAAGTCACTCAGGCATTTAGGAGGAGACGTCTCTCCCAGTTTCTCACGGAGCAGCAGCAGGTGACGCGTCTTCTCCACCTGACAAGGATAGAGAAGGACATCAGGTCTGGAGATCACCACTGCCTGTCAGATATTGTTACACAAAGAGTGTGGCACTGCTCAGTCATGATCTTTTGTCTGTTGTCCTCACCTCATGCAACTGCTCGAGTTTCTCCAGCTCCCACTGGTGCTCCAGGATCAGACTGTCTCCTCTGGGTCTCCAGCCGGCCAGGTTCTCCTCTCCACGCACATACGCCACAGATGTATCCAGAACCTTCCGTCTCCGTCGCTGCATACCTGAAAATGAACAATGACACTGATTCAATATAGCAGGCCCAATATATCAATATGCAAAATCACTAACATGACACAGGCTAAAGTGGAAAAAAAAATCATAATTCTTTGAAAGTTAGGGTTCTAGGGGTTAGGAATAGAAATCATAACCTTCGAAACTTGTTTATATTTAGTTTTATTTCCAACTATATATATATATATATATATATATATATATATATATATATATATATATATATATATATATATATATATATATATATATATATATATATTATTTTTAAATAATTTACACAATTATTTAAAAAATTGTGGTTGGTAATCTTCTAAAGGAATTTATTTTATCCAAATAAAGTAAAACTAATATTACCATTTTTAAATCACTGTTTTCTATTCACATTTTAAAATATAATTCATAATAGTCTTTAGTGTCATATGATCCTTCAGAAATCAATAATATGCTAATTTGCTACTAAAAAAAAAAATTCTTATTATAAATCATCAATGTTGAAAACAGCTGCTTAATATTTTTGTGTGTACATTGATACATTTTTAACCAAGCCTTTGGTGAATATAAAGTTTAAAAGAACAGCATTTATTTAAAACTGACAACTTTTGTAACATTATAAAAATCTTTCCTGTCACTTTTGATCAATTTAATGCATCCTTGCTAAATAAAAATAAAAACACATTAAAAAAACAACTCAAATTGAACAAACCATTAGTATTTATAGGAAAATCTTACCTGGGCTTCCTGTGTCAGCTATTTTGCACAAGCTAAGCTCATAGATTCCAGTCACTTTATTACTGTAACAGAAACATCAGAAAACAGTGTTAGCAAAGGCTCTATAAAGTAAAATAAAATAAAAATCTGAAGACACAGTTTGTAGTGACAGTTGATGCATAAGATATCCATTACATTTTCTTTGATAAATATAAATTTCATCTTAAAATGTATATGAATCTGTAATAGAGTATGTCCTGCGACTAGTCGCCATTTCGTTTCACCATTTTTAATATGTTGCCTTCACCAATTCATTTTAAATAGTCCTACAATATAAGAAATTAATTTAACAGCATAAATATTCCATTTAGTCTTTGGCCTAATATGAGGCCAAATTTGACAAGACTTCCTAAAATGCTATTTAAAATAGTTTTCAATGAAGTATAACACAGGATATGTCCTTAAAGTATTTTAACCTTCAGAAACATTTGACCTTTCTGGTTGTAAAAGAGATAAAATATGCCTTTTTATAGTTTGATTGTTTTACCAGTCAGGGGTTTTGGAGTAGCCACTGCCGAACAGGTTCCTCAGCGAGCGAGGAGGAGAGATCTTAGCATCTCTGGAGTAGAAGACCATGCAGATGTCCTTGGTAATGATGGCAGGCTGGATGCAGTGATCAAGCTGCAGGGGAGTGGTTGACACGTATGTTAATACTCTAGAACCGCTTTCTAAAGAACTAGTCGAAAACTAAAAGAGTTGAGGCTGACCTCCAGATAGGCTGACAGGGTCATGTAAATCTTCTCTCCGTAGGGAGTGACACGGTTCAGTAAGAGAGAGTTGTGCAGGGAGCTGTCCCACACAGCCTCGAACCGGTAGAACGTCCTGAACAGGAAGAAATACTTTAGAAACCATATGAATCATGTTTTATATATTTACTGGTGCTCTAGTGTTAAATTGTGCCGTATACTATTGTTTGAGTGTGGACGTGCATAAAGACAACATGAAATGACATTCACAACCCATTTTACTTCTGTAACAAGGCATTTCTGAGAGAAACCGAATATATAACGATAAGAAATATAGGGTTATTTAGCATTTATTTAACATCCCGTATTTATCATTCACCAATTAAGCTTTCACAGCAAAACCAAAAATATTAATTAAGTAAATAGGTTTAATTTGGATTTCATGCTGACTTTAAACTGCAGATGGCAGTGAATATCTAGAAGCATCAGGCTACCACGTTAGTTCAACTTTCAGCTAACAGATGGTGCTAATGGAAAGGCAATCTCCTCGAACACTGAAACACATGAGGTGTAATGCCAGCTGCATCACGCGCGGTTCAGACATCTCTGTGCCTAAATAGTTTGTTGATGTGCTCGAGTCACATAGCAATGAACACAACACAAGAGTGTTGTCAGGTGCTACATTATTAGTGATCTGCTGTGAGCGTGTGTGTGTGTGTGTGACTCAGGACTACAGCACAGTGATGACTATAAGCAAAAGGCACACGGTTTACATGAACAGACACCGAGACAGAGACACCGAGAGAGACTGGTGCAGGTGACTCATCCTCAAATATCCTTGCATCTCTTTCTCCACTCACTCACCTCCCTCTCTTGTTCTCATTTCACTGTTTAAATGGCACATAGATGCACAAAGGCTTTCCTGCATCTGTATCTAGACTCATCAATTCAGATGTCAGCTGCTAATAAGCCAAATTTAGTAATACAGTGAATGCAATTTTGATCATTGGGGGGGGGGAATTATATTTTCCAAATCCACCTGTAATACTTCACCTTAACTCTTACTATCGTGTTGAATGAGTTCAGAGAGAAGCAGAAAAACAATGACACGGATACATCATTTTGCTACGGCTACCTACAGATCACAAATGTCTCATAAAGCACTTTAATGGTAAAAAATGCTTTATGAGGTGGTTTAAATACCTAGCAATATCGCTATCAATACAAAGGCTGAGCAAAACCAAGAGTCCAACCGCAGCAGGAAAAAGGACGAGAACAAAAGGGGAGACAAAACAAGCAGAAACAGTCAGGCAACAGAAATATTTACAAATCAAAAGACAAAAAGCAGCATTGGGATTAAATAAGCAAAGGAAATAAATGAAAAAAAGCTAACTGGCATCATTAAAAAAACACAACAAGCTAATTTTCATATTTAGTAGAGCTGTATGGGGCACTATGCACGTTGATTAAATCGTTGTTTCTCGTTTGTTCCACTAGATGGCGCTCTAGATGCTCCCTGCAGGATTTTCCCTCTCACTGAAGGCAACAGTGACTCATATTCAACATCCTCTCCTGAATTCGAAGCAGTTGGGTATATGGATTTGCATTAGGTGAGTAGAGCATTTGCAGACCTTTCATGCCGTTTAGAAACAGACAACCTTCCAATGACTGCACGGATCAATCCAACCAATGTGGCGAGCGAACACAGCATACCTGCTGGAGTTGTGAGAAGATTTCAAGTTTTTAGCTGAGATGATGTTGAGAGACAGGACTGCGTCTGCAGCCGAATCATCCACTTCCGGCTTATTCCGGATTCGACCTACAACAGACAACAATCGATGTTAGTTAGATGGCTGTAGCCTTTGTAATACACTTTATAAAATGGATATTTAAGGTCCTAGCTTCAGATTGGTCAATATAGCAATCCAGCTTCCATTTAGGATTTTAGGACAAAATCTGTACTGACCAACCACCAGCTCTCGGACATCTTTCCAATGCAGCTCACTGCCCTTCTCGTGGATCAGAGTGACTGTTATTCTACGCTGAATGCCCTGAAAACACACATCAGCACAGGTTACTAAAAGCAATCTCAATTTGAATCATTTATACGTCCTTGACTTAGGACAGCGAACATGATCTTTAAGCTAAACTACAGCTTAACAGACTGCAACTGCAGAGAGAACTCCATATTAATAGAACGGAGACAGAACAACATGATGTATGAGACCAAAGTGCATTGCAATGCACAGATCTATGAAACTTTAATGCAATGATAACAGAATTTAATATTCAGATATAACCACTATAATGCTATTCAACATATCATGCATTCACTTTTTACAAATGCCTAAAATTTCCTGGTCAACTGTTTTTACAGTTTTTTGATGTTTCCAGTACATCGCATTTCTATACTCAGCATATTTTTACAATTATAATAAGATAATGTTAGTAAAATAATTGTAGCCATATCAATATTTATACTCTTATTAAGATTAAATACCTGGTGCAAAAGGTATGTGCCATGACAGGGAAGACCTCCTGAGTGATCTACTACAGCTGGAATATAACTACGATAGACAACACACAATTAATATAAATCACAAACACATTCTATAGCAACATATTTATATATATAAAAATACTGGGCCTGCATGTAGATAGAAATATGGTTGACTTACTCTCCAGTGGGCTCCAGTTCACTGATCTCGAACCAGGCCAGCAGGTCATACTTGCTCACACACTGACCCAGGTTAGACTTGGTGATGGTGTTCAGTTTGGTGGCTGGCACTGCAAGGAAAACAGAATGTTAACAGGGCGGGAATATGATGCACAGTATGACCGCTTAATTTAAAATAAGCCTAATTTCCTTACTAAAAAGGCTTGGTTCTATTAATCCATAAAAACATGACAGATAAGCAATATGAGCTCGAGTCAGGTAATGTGAGGAAACACAAAGCATCAGGTTTAAGGACGGTCATTATGTAGGCTCTGGAAAATCAGCCACAAGGAATTCTACCCTACATGGGGAAAATCAATACAGCCTGATTTTCTCCTAAAACTGCAGCTGAAGGGCGGCCCTCCATTTCCTGCAGCCGTCTGCTGTATTTCTACAGTACGATGAGGTGGGAGACAGTGAAGCTGGGGGAACGCTGCAAGAAACCTTTCGCTCAGAGACGGAAGAAAACACTCGTGGAACTTGTGTCAAAAAAAATAAGCTTCATGAAGGAAGCTAGAAAGAACATATGGAAAACACCTAACGTGATTTAATTAGCAGTGCACTTTCAAAGTATCACAAAAGGAAACACCAAGCAGCTGTCGTAGCGTTCTAGATCAACCAGGGAGGGAAAATAAGGGAGAGTGACACTTCAAAACACAGCAACTCAAGGAAAAGCCTTTATAGCTTCTAGATCTTCAGGATCAGGAATATCTAAATTTCAAAGAACGTCCACTGGGATTCTGTCACACTAGTCACAGTACATTAAAGAACAGCACAGCACAGAGCCAATCACTATCCAGCTTAACTACTCGGCGCATTAGAGGCTCTGCACCAACCGTCATGTTTGGGCACTCTGAGAACGGGGCTGTTGGGTACAGGGAGAAAGGGGAAGTGGGACAGCTCATCTGCCCCTTCCTCCAAGCTGGCCACGGCCGTGGAGGCCAGTGCGTTGGCGTGCTCTGAGAGCGTGTCCAACACCTGGCCGTGCATGTACCCGGTCATCAGGTACCGGATCAGCTCGATCTTACGTGTGTGGTCTGGGTGGGTCACACCAGGTTGCGTGTGAGGACGAGGATTGAAATGAAAAAGAGAAAGATGGAGGTAAATGGAAAGATGAAGTATGCAGTTGCCCCCAAAACTATTTGTGCGCTTAAAAAATGTATGAATGTCTCTGCATTATAACAATGTTATATATATCAAAGTGCCATTTATTTTGAAGATAAAATATAAAATATGAACTACCGTTTAACGACTTCGGGTTAGTATGATTTTTTTTCTATATGAAAGAAATTATTATTTTTAATTTAATATTAATATGATTAAAAGAGACAGTTAATTTTATATATATATTAGTGCTGTCAATCGATTAAAAAAAATTAACTAATTAATCGCACAATTTTTTAAAATTAATCGCGATTAATCGCAATTAAAAGACTGAAACTTTTTGGATATGTAAATGTAAAATGTAAATAATTAATGTAAACTCAAGACAAAGAAACTATTTAAATTCAAAATATGATTGTTTATTGGAACTTGTAACACAGATTTTCTCATGTAAACAACATACCTGCAATAAACCATCAATATCCTCCAAATTAACTGTTGGCTTGAAAGCCATATTTATTACAGAAATAAAAACACAGGCATGTAAGTACCATGTGAATTTCAAAACAATCAATGCCAATAAAAAACAAAAATGATTTCCATGTTGAATTCTAAGTGGACTGAAAAAAAATTCCAAAGTATAGTCATTGCCAGTGCTTTAAGTGGGCCAGTACACACAGGTACTCAGTACCGCCACTTCCAAATATAGCTCTTGAGCATACCGCCACCTCTCCATGCGCCCAGAACGTGCTTGTAGCGTACCGGTACGCTCATTTGGACATCTGTTTTAATAGAGGTTTTAATCTTTTACCTGCACTGCCGATTTTCAGAGCGCCCTTCACAATGCAAGCTTCCTAATTCATCCCACCCAGAGCAGAAACTACATTACCCATTCACCCTTAAGTTATACAAGTGAATAGCGCATGTGTCGCTTTTCCCACTGTTAAGTGTCAACAACTCAACGTGGCCGGAGAAGGTGTGTGAAACTCGTTGTGAGTTATACTAAAGCAAAATCTTGAGTATTTATTGTCTGATAAACATTAAAAACTGTCTGCGGAGGTTGAGTCGATCCCCCGCTGGCTGTTCATTGGCTGCAGCATCTTTTTTCTAAGTTCTAAAAAAATACCGTAGACGGCAAGGCACAAATTTAGATATTCATCTAATTAATCTATAGCCTATGCACAAAGACAATTCGATCTTTTTGTCCCCTTTTTGTTTTAAAGCTTGATGAAGAGAGAGAGCGCAAGTTGCTGCAGCTGAGGAGGACAGTGATGCACGCGCACAGGAGTGATTGACAGTTCGCGGCACTGTGTACAAAAAATACTACGCTACACAATTATTTCGTTATTTTCATTTAAGCTTATTAACGTTAGCGTTACAGAAAGGTCTGATTTACGCACTGTTACAGTCATTGTTTTTTTTTTTTTTTTTTTTTAAACAATGACATTTGAGTTCATGATTTTAATGTTTCTTGTGACAGACTAAATGAAGAGTAATGTTTCTTGTGGCAGACTGAAGAGTAATCCGGCAGAGTTTTATACTGAAACTTTCCGTCTAAAAGTCCTTCCTTGGTCTTATCCATATTTCTTTGCACGTTGAACACACATAGGCCACAACTGGAAATAAAAAAAACTGCAACTGCGTTAATTGCGTTATTTTTTTTTAACGCGTTAAATATTTCAAATTAATCGAATGCGTTAACGCGCTAATTTTGACAGCACTAATATATATATATATATATATATATATATATATATATATATATATATATATATATATATATATATATATATATATATATATATATACATATACATATATATATATATATATATACACATATATATATATATATATACACACACATATACACATATATACATATACTGTACCAACCCCAAAATTTTAAACATTAATGCTCTATACATAATAAAACATAACAAGTACATATGTACTATTAAAGCAAATAAATCATATTATATATTATTATATTTACATAAATATAGAAAGAAATTGTAAATATAATGTTCAAAATGCTAGTAAAATTTGAAACTTTCTCGATGTCAAATGCCAATTGGACTGATATTTTGTAATCTTTAACTATATAATTCATATCTTTTTAGGTGATTTAAGCGGCCAAAACTGTCCAAGTATTTTTTGGGCCACTGTATGAGAATATTATTATTATCATTTAAATTCCAGAGTGGCACTTGAAGACTCAAACCTCTTTTAACACTGCTCTCTGGATAAGATTTTATTCGACAGGTGTGAAGAGTTTTTAGTTTTACACTCCGCATCTACAATCTAGAAATCACAAAGAGCTCTACAGCTTTTCCAATTATCTCCAACTGAGCTGTAGCACCTCTAGATTCATATTGCGATATAAAAGACTGACAGCTCGGGGTGAAGATCAATATACCGTCAGGATTGATGACACTTCAAGGCTACAGCCTCGGTTTTGTTAAAAAAAAAACAACAACAGTCTGGACAGGAACGGCTGATAGCTGCGTCTCTCAGACTGACTTGTAGCATAAATGAGATTCGGAGCCTTTTTAGGAGGAGATAACCGTATCGAACGAAAGCGTTACAGATCACAGCATTGTGAACTGCGAGGTGGTTCCTTATTTAATGAATAATGTGATGAATTACAAGAATAATTAGAAAGGAGATAGAGGAGCATATAAGCTCCAGGCGAGGATTATGCAAGGAATCTGCTTTATTATTACTTGTGCAAATTTAAGACCCTTCAAGCTGACTTAATGAACATGTGATGTCTTTACGAAGACTAATGGAGATGTCATTTTTGAGTTCTATAGTAGTTGCCATCATACCTGGTTTAGACAAAGGCATAGGTGGGGGGCAGTACTTTCTGGAAGGCTGAGAAGGGCTACAAGAGAAGCAGAAAATTAATCAGACGTGTAAAAAATCTATACTAATATTAATCAATCTCTAATATGATGATTTAATCAATCCACCAAGGGCTTAGCCACATAGCCAGGATTATGAGAACATTTATTTCAATGCTATATTCATACTATGTTTTATTTCAACAATTAAGATACACTGTAGAACAACTATACAATATATCAGTTTCAGTTACTTATTTAAACACAAATCAAGCTCCATCAACATGTCCATCAACATTATCAAACTATAAAAGATCAAATGTTTCATCTTCATTTTTGTCAAGTGTAAAATTGTATAACATCGGTCACTGACAAATACCAGATTTGAATACTGGAGAAAAGTCACCTTTAATGTGGTTATGGCCCTGAAATGTAAATGGCCCTCAAAATATTGACTGATTTCAAGCTAAACATATGATTATGTTTATCAAATGTGTGATAGTGGACAGCGGGTTGTTACCTGACCACTTCCTGTCCATGGATGTGCAGTGGGTGCTGTTGGTAATGGCCAAACACTTCGAACACAACTGGCTTTGTCTTTATGTACTCAATAAAGGACTCGGTCACCTCCACTGAGATCTGAATGTGAAAACCAGATAAATAAATTGACAACACGTCAATGCCTATTTGCCTAACAATATGTAATAATGAGGCATAATTTTGCAACCGCAGCTAGCCTGATCAAACACTTAAACGAGAGTGACTCTGGATCGGCTATGTACCATAATGTTAAATTAAAAGCTTGTTTCTCTCACTGCTTTCAACACTTACATTCTGTACGTGGTAAAAGCCCAGCGGGGCACCTTTGCCTGTGTTCTTCAGGGGCTCTGTGCTGAACGCCTCATCGTGACGATGGAGGAAACTGTTGGCAGCATGAGACGGGATTACTGAGAGGAGCGTGACTGTGCGATTGCGTGATTTATGAGGAGGTGTGTGCGTGTGCTCTGTCTGAATAAAGACCAATGAGACAGGAAAGAAGGGCTGCCATAGAAACAGACTGACTCACTTGAATTGGCAGAAGATGTCTGCGTACTCGGGCGGGATGCTGCTCGCCTGCAGAACGGTGACGCGGAAAGTGAAGATACTGCCCACTTCCAGATGCTCTGCCAATCCCTCACCCAGTTTTGTGTCCACGTTTCCAAGCTTCAAGTCTTTCAGACACAAAACACATTCATTGATATTAAATGGATTCTCAGCGTGTGTAGAACCATCTAATGCTATAAAAATTCTTTATTATACAAAAAATGCACTCAATCTATATGAAATCATAGAGCTCTGCTAAATGCAGAAATGTTAATCTTGTTTTTCTTGGTCTGTCTATTTTTTTTCTACCGTGTGACATCATCTAATTCTATTTAAAAAAAAACCTATATAAATCATCTAAATCAAGCATTTTATTTTATATGACAATTTTATATAGAACCTAGTGCCGTTACATTTATTTTTATATTACGCTATTTATCAACAATATTAGAGGGGGTTTCTTGAAAAAAATGCAGGCAAACTAGAACAGGCTGATAGTTGTTTTTATATTATTTGATGATATTGTTTCCATGGTCTTCTTTTATGAACCTGCTAGAAGGATCAGTTTGGTCCCAAAGCTTTCGGGTTACTGAGGTGGTGCAAATCAATTGCTGCATAGCAAAACACAACAGCATGGTCTGGACGTGTAAGCATTTCTTTTCACTCGGACGGAGCGGTTTTGTTCAGAGCTCAGGGGCTGCCAGCCGGCCTGTGCATCTACACTCACCCATGTCATTTATTCGGTTCATCTCCTCTGAAGGGGTGAAGACCTCCGAACTCTGACCTTGACCTTCCACAATACGCAGCTCTTCCAAAGAGAGGCCAGAGCGGGTCATGACCACGGAGGAGAAATCACTCTGGATGGTGTACGAGAGAGGAGGAAATAAAAGAAGGAAATAAAGGCAGCAATCACAAAAATGCATCACAACAACTCAAACCTTGTAGAAACTAGTACAAATTGATTTTGTGATTGATAGATGGATGGATAGACAGATAGATAGATATAGAGGGGCTCATACCTTTTTAAAATACTCATTGTCAAAAGAAATTTTAGCGGTGCCCGACTGACGCACACCAGATCCATAATCAGGAGCCTCTTCATCGGCTACAAAAACACAAATACCAAAGAATAAGGACACTGTGCTTAATTAAATCTGAGCCAAGCCTTAATTAATTCATTAATATAGAGCAGCGCTCACCAGCGATGGCTTGGACCCCCACGCGCAGGAATCCTCGCACATCTCCCTTCTCTGTTACTATAGCGACACGGTGCACCAGAGGCACAGGATACAGAAGGTTACTCAGATACACGAAGGCTCTGGAGGAAAAAGAACGGCAATTATAGTACTGCCCTGAGAGCCATCGCCGCCTGACAGTCTCATGCACACACGGTCACAAAATGTATCATATGTAATAGTATGGAGAGATGTTTAAAAACAGCCTTTCACTGCAGGGCCACGAGTTCATCTCCATAACCCTGATCAACACCATCAGAGAATAATGGATATGATGTGTCAGACACTTTCACTGAGCTGACGCAAACAAAACATGGCACTAAATAACAAAAGACAGCAAACAAATTTGTCAACCTTGAAACTGAATGGCAAAAAAGAAGGGCAACTGAATAACTCATACATTATGTTGCAGACCATAGAAATATGGTTTGTTGCGAGAGAGATTGTATAAGAATATTTGATATTTTCAGAGGCTAGGGGGCACACATAGTCTGAATTTCAAGAGCTGTTTGCAGTCAGAGCTCCTCCTCTCCCCGTAGGCAGCCTCAAGGCTAAGATGGAGGAGAGCTATAACTGTAGCGCATCAGTGAGGTCACAATGACGCAGGTCCATTTACGCCTCTGCATCCATCCAGACTATGATTCCTCGCTCTTCCTCTCTCTTTCTCTCTCCTACAGCTGACTGACAAATAACAGCTCTTAAATACACCGAATGAAAATTCATATTAAAGGAAAAAAAGAACAAACAAAATTAAATAAAAAACATTAAACAAATGAACACAATTTAATATTTTAATATACAAGCACAATAAATGAATAAGTTAATGAAAATAAAAAAACTGGGGCTGTCAATCAAAGTTAATGTGTTAAGAGATGGGATTAATATAACATATTGTAACAATCACATAGCTTCATCATGATCAAGGTTTAAATTTGAATTCTATAAACTGATCTGAGCATTCGTTGTGTCTTAGACCCATTCATTCTCAATAGTCCCTTAGCAGGGAATTTAATTCTCAGTCAATGGAGGAATTCATTCTGTATGGGAGATTTCATTCTGTACGGGAGATTTATTTCTAAACCCAGACGGGATAATTAACAAAAGTCATTTGCATTCTTGTATGGTGAGATTTAATTACCATTGAGACGAAGTGCAATATCACCCATAACTAAAACACTGTAATTTATAAACATGTTAATGTGAACTCCAGCAGAGAACAAATGTGGCAGGCCAGTGGCTAAAACTCTGCCTATGTAAGATTAAGTGTTGAGAACATGGTTTTATTATTGAATTTTGTTATTACATTTGCATTTCTTTCTTTGTATTCGATTTCTTGCCTTAAAAGAAACTGAACGCTAACCATAACACATTTTAATCGATTGACAGCCCGATTAAAATAAATACAATGAATGAAACAAAACACAAATGCATACTAATGTTTAGAGTACTAATGTTAAACCAAACCAGACAGATGGAGGTTAAACGTAGGCTGTAGAGAACTGGAGGAGGAATCGGTTATACCCGTGTGACCCATTTCTTAGTTCAGATCTGATTTCACATTACTAGAAAATGTGTTCAGTTCATTTTAGTTTTGAATGTATCTATCTTTAAGACATTAACAGCTGCACACTGAGTCACAAAACTGTCTCCATTTCTCTTTGACATGCATTCGCTCTCTTTCCAGCCCTCATTTTTCAGGTTTCCCCCTGAGCAGTGGCCGCCACCAACCTGCCCACCAGGATGAACCATGGGGAACGGTCATAGAAGGGGTCCTGCCCATCACTGAAGATGTCAGAGCCTTCCTCGGTCCCAGCATCTGAGCTGGTGTCGTCCACGAAGGCCTCATCATCCATGAAGTCCTCCATCTCGCTCTGCCTTTCGTCGGCCAGCTCGGTGATCTCAGAATCGCTGGTGGAGAATGTGGGCGAGGGAGTGCGATCGGCCAGACGCTCGTTCACACAGCCGTGAAAAATAGGTGAGCTAAAAAAAGGTGCGTGGGTAGGATGCAGGCACAAGCAAGAGTTTACAGGATTATTTAAATTAGCCGCATTTAAGGGCCACGACTTCAGACATAAAATAGAAAACAATAAACATAGCAGGTACATAATACAGACAGTAATTAATTGCAATCTATTAAGGCAGTAAGTTTTTGCATTTAAAAAGACATCATAGAAACTGTTCTCATCTTGTTTATGGAAATAAAACATGAAAAAATAAAAATTCACAAAAAACTGGAGTGTATAATGTGAACAGAGGAACAAAAAAAATCTACACATGAAATGCATGTTTAAAATAATGACAAATGGATAAAAGACATTTACATGAACATACAGCAAAGCACAAGCACATACAAATTTGGGAGAAAAAAAAATTGTGAATAAAAAAAAAGGTGATTTTGAATATGAAGAGAAAATAATTTATGGGCTCCCTCTCAGAACAGCTCTTTACAACAAATATAACAAATTCTCACAGAACTAAACCTAATTTCACAGTATTTAACACCACAGGACATAATAATTTCTGTTTAACATACTCAATCGCTTCTCAAGTCACCTGAACAATGTTTAGGGGATTAGCATACCTCCCAACCAGCTTGAACCAATGGAAGCGGTCATAGAAGGGGTCACTGCCAGTCAAAGCACCCTCTCCATCCTCACTAGGATTGGACGAGGCCATCTCGCCTGCACGGTCATACATCTCTCGCATCTGGTCCAGCCTCTGCCTGTAAGAACATGACAAATCAAGTCACATTTCTGATAACACATCGCAAAATCAACGCTGAAACAAGTAAAATATTTTAAATAGAGCTTTGGGATCTCTAAATAGATTGTTGCGAATAATAAAACGGCACAAAAATAAAAATAAAAAACTCTGTAGATCACAGTCTGGTTGGCAGGCTGAGGCTTACTTGAGCTTCTCCAGGGACCAATAGTGAGTGGCTCCGTTCTTCAGGTCCTGAACCTCCACAGCCACCACCGTTCGAGGGAAAGGCCTGGTGTCATGGTCTTTCTCTGGTTCTGGAGGCAGCAGCTCCGGGGGCAGCGGAGAGTAGAGGGTGTCCGTGAGTAAGACAAACTGGAACTGGACCTACGAACAGATCATGTAAACGAGACATAAGGGCATAAACCAGGATGAATGATGCGAGTCGTTGACTAAAAGATTGAAAGTTAAGACATTTTTGGAAAACCGAAGTAATGTATTTAAGTTGAATACAGCAAAAGATGTCCACATGCTAATGAAAACGAATTCAAGTCTCCCCACTGAAGCTATAAATACAAAGTAAGAGCGCAGGACAAATAAGAATAGAAATGTTTCTATCTCAAGGCACCACAGCAAGGGTTATACACATATGAACTAAAAAAAAAAAGAGGCATAAACAAGTATTAGAGAAGCAAGTGACAGAAAAAGAACTGATGAAACTGTTTGTGTGTGCTTTTTTTTTACTTTAATGAGACAACCGTTGAAAGCTGACAGATGGGTAATGTGTAAAGCAACAGGGATCCGTCTGAGAATATATATTATGAATACAGCAGAACTTACTGATAAATTGCCATCACAATAAAAACCTCAGCATATGCTCTTTTACATTATGTTGTGCCATAGTGGCAGTAAAAATAAAACGGACCTGTCTGTTTTAGAGGACATTCACACAAATATAAACATGCACAAGACTGTCCATTTGGGCCTTTTTTCAGGGTTTTCAAGTTAAAACAGTTCAATCTTTTGAAGCCTGACAAATGTTTGCTGTACCTTTTTCTTTAGCTCCACACTGATGGCATTGGCCTCTTTGAGGTATACAGCATTGCCCCACAGCTGGTCTCTGAGGGAGGTAAACTGGTGGTATCTCCACTTCCTGAAAGCCCACTGGGCCAGCTCATACTCATGCTGGGTCCAGGGCACTGCAACCAACCAGGAACAACAGTCAAACATGGCAAGGCACTGATATACTGTCAATGGTTGTGATCTTGCCAAGCAGGATGACCTTATTGTTTCTAGAACATTATTCAATCAATCAGACTATAGGGATAGTGAAAGGTGGAGAAGCTTATTGGTCTATTCTAAATGTTCCTCTGATTGTATGGGGTAGTTTTGGTGTTGTGGGTTGAGGTCTGAATGTGATTCAAACTATGTTTTCCTACATGTCGCAGTACATTGCATGTAAAAGATCTTTTGAAATATGGTTCATTTCATGCCATAGGGTAGCTTAACAACCACAAATATGAAATGCTTATCCTGACAATTTAGATTTTAGCTTTTAAAATACACTACCTTCATCCTCCTCCTCCTCTTCTTCCTCTTCATCTGGGGTCTCCGCCGCCAGCGAGCGAGTCTCCACCTGTTTCTGCAGCTCTTGCAGTTTACTCTCATATACCTTTGAGAAGGTTTGATGAAGAGAGACGACACGATCATATCAGCACGATAAACACTCACTGAGCCTTAGAGATAAAGCTTCAGAAGGATGGTCACACTGTAGCTTTAGCAATGGTGTGCCATTTGGCTTGTTCAAGGCAACAGAATAACAATTATACTTAAATTACTTTTTTTAATGACTTGGACTGAAGTTAAACTAAACAGCACTTATTCTGCACACAGAAATAGACAATAAAGATAATGTTGCTATGCAGCTTCTAGGGTTGCTAGGTCATTGTGAGGTGGCTAAAGCAGAAAAATCTCACCTCCAAGTCTCTTGTCCCTATATATGTTCTAAACCCATTCTTATATAAGTTTATGTGATTGCATAGCACAAAATACTAGTTTTCATTACTAGTTTAGATTTTATATTTAGGCAAACCCATAACTTTTATGTGATTAATAGTGAACACTTGAAAGTACTTTCAATTTCAGTCTTCTGACATTGGGAGGAACACGCTTATGATAACATCCAAGACATGAAACGCTTTCTGCTCCACTCCAGCTTTTTTGAAAATTACAAAAAAAAAAAAAACACCTTCTGCATCTACTGAAGCTGCTGAAATTATTTTCAAAGCGCCAAGACATCTAGACATTTCACTACCTTACATTACATTTATAATACATTTAAATAGTAATGAAGTTTCAGGCAGAACATAAAGAGAGGTGTTTTGTGTGCGGTTTCACAAACAAATGTGGTCATATGTAATATTTTCCAGACATTTAAACAATTCAGTTGTCCCACATAGTAAGTTAATAACAAATTAAAGTGTTCTGTCTGTAAATGCAGTGTCAAAACAACTGCAAGTCCACTTATACAAGATGGATAATATAACTGCTCTGGATTTGAAGTCAACAACGCTGATTAGAGGCTGACTGCTGTCATACCTCCTAAGAGCTGTAATATGATGAAATGATCATGCTACTAATCTAATTATACACATTTTTTTTATTCTTTAAATGTGACTGCAATTAAGTATTTGTGTGTATAGATAAAATACATTTTAGGGCAGTCGTGGCCTAATGGTTAGAGTGTTGAACTTGTAACCCAAAGGTAGCAGGTTCAAGTCTCAGTCTCAGCAGGGATCGTTGGTGGGGGAGTGAATAACCAGTGGGTTCTTACACCTTCAACACCACGACTGAGGTGAGACCCTTGAGCAAGACGCCAAACCCCCAACTGCTGTGTGTTTGTGTGTTCATTACTCTCTGCTGCTTGTGCGCACTTGGATGGGTTAAACGTAGAGCACAAATTCAGAGTATGGGACACCAAGCCTCATGTCACCTTCACATTTTTTCCACTTTCAATATTGTCCACTTTATTTCAGTCATTGTTGAAATTTTGATATATTCAGCACAGCTCAATGTAACAGCAATATTAGTAAACCATCAACACATCTTTGAGCAGTGAAGATCATATGTTGCACAAAAATATCTCCCTAAACAACACATTATAATACAGGGCACTTGATATCACCATTGCATATATATATAAACACTGAACAGACAAGAGACATACGTTTAAAAAGGGTAAAAATACATTGTATGTATGACGTTATACATTGCTCCTCCTGTGGTAGTTGAGAGTAGCAGGCAGCACCGTGCATTAATGAAATGAATAATAAAAAAAAAAAAATTATGATAAAAGCCCCCCAACTGACATCATTGATTGAGCCAATGTTGCAGTGTCTGGATGCTCAAACAATAGACTGCCACAAAGTTTACACTTATAAAAATTAAAATTATGCATTTCACCTTTAAACTTGAGTCCTGCTTCTTTATTGATCCAGTTTCTTGATTTTACCTTTTGAAGGGAAACTAATTGTGTTTTATGCACTTATGCATTACTATACCAAACCCCAGGGGTTTCAATAGAAATAAGGCAGTATTTCTGGCAACAAAAGCATTCAAGTTCTTCATTCATAAGAAGCAATGCTGAAGCATGGACTTTTTGCCTATTTGGCTAACACTTAGCCAGTGGAGATGACATGAAGAGGATTTCAGAACATATGCTTTGATAATTTGCAGCTGGTAACGGGTCACACTTGGGCACTGAGGCACACCAGTGCATAAAAATATCAAAGCTTAAGCAGGGAAATCACAGTGGCTTAAGCACAAGGACTGTGGTAGGTAAAAGTAAAGTTAATCAAGTGCTCAGTGGCATCACTTATACAGGCTGTGAATTCATCTGAGACTAAAGGAAAAAATAAAATGCAGTGCAGCATATACCTGTCCAGCAAATCTGATTTTGCTTTCAAGGGTTTTTCCTTCCTTAAAAACATGCTACAACTTTCAAAACGAGTCTCGGAAACCATGGAAACAGCCCAATAAGAGGTCCTTTCCATGAGACGTCTCTGGTGTTTTCTGTGGGTTCGCTTGCCACACAGCAGACACCCGAAAATAAATGCAATTCTAATCATGTTAAGATTTAAGAAAACAGCACAGTGTTCTAGAACGCTGACTCCATCCCGTGGGAACAGGCTGTCCCCCCTATTGAGGATCAGAGTGCAGCAGACAGATTAGAGGAATAAAAGATGCAAAGCACGCTCTGAAGCAGTTCTTTTACCGCGCTTCACAAAAAACATTGCCTCTTTGAATATGGATGTTTAGTCCAGAGTGGTTTGTACTCAAGAATAAGGCAGAACCAAACTTAATAAAAACCAAGAGGCAGTTATTTTTATGAAAAATAAACGTTCTTACATAATTCAGGGGTGGTGTCTTTATCTTTCACATTAAGGATTCATGCAAATTCTGTAAAAATCGTTCTGTTTTCTTCATACATTGCTATTACTTAATTGTAGGTGCCAAGTACAAGGACATAAATTCAATGTTAATGACACATTAGTGAGTCAATAAGGCACTTAAAAACTTTAAAAGCACTCCTTCACAATCTTTTACTCATCTACACAAGGCAGCTGGAGAAAGGCCTTTGCTGCCACCTTTCATATTCAAACTATTTAATGGGGAATACCATCCCAAGGACCCAAAACTTCATGAAATCAAACAATTTGCATAAAATGTAAAAGTAAAAATTTAATTTGCATCTCTGACGGTTTTGAAACATTCAAGAGGATAAAGGTTTGGCTATTAACCTTCCAGCATTTACTGAACATATCACCCATGCATCTTGAATGCACAAACATGACTCCATTGTAAGTTCAGTAACTCAAAATTCAAGTTATGGTTCAAGGTTCTCTCACTGGACAGTATGAAATGTTGCATTGTAGTGGTTATGTATTCAATTCTTAGATTGATTCAGACTGTCAAGACCAGCAGCAAAACAAAGGTAAACTAAGGCAAATCAGTTTACGTAAAGTACTTCTTAATTCTCAAATCCCATGTTAAAAAAGTTAATACTATAGAAAAGAACTAAAGGGAATCCTTCTCAAAACTCATTCCCAGAACCTTATTGCAAAAAAAATGCTTATTTTATGAATCAAGGCTGTTCTTAGTTCTTCTTGTGGCCTGGACACCTTTAGCCAACACACTTAGTGCTAGCCTTTTTACCAATACGCAAAACTAACATGAATCAGCAAATTGCTGATGCAAGGTTGCTAATGTGGTAATTTTTCAGGAAGATCATTGCAATTTGAATCTAAAAATAACAACAAGAACATTCAGTTGCTTAAAAAAAGTGCCACATAACAGTTTGACTTGATAGGGACAAGCTGTCCAATGCTGTGATGAGTCTGTAATGTGTGATTTGTAGCGTCAACTAATTCTGTACATGAACCTATGCCCTGCTTACAAAGTCACACTGTGGTTTCTCGACTGCCCTTCAAATTGGGGGCAGACAATTGTCTACGCATACGGGGTGGCGTGTAAAAATTGTTGTGGTGGCTCGGCTGCTGATTGGGTGGGTACTGCTGGTAGTTGTTGATCAGACCAGTATTGTAATGGTAGAACTGCTGAGTTGGATGCTGTGGTTGTGGATAATGATGCTGGTTTTGGTTGTAGCGTGGCTGGTAAAAGGCCTGTTGGGGATGAGGGGGCTTCCTGTTCCCAGCATTGAGGGACTCTGTAGAGTCAGAGGCTCGCTGGCTGCTGTTGAAGGAGTTACTACGGCCTCGTTCATGGAGTTTGTGGCTTTGATTGGGTCTGTGGCCCTGCTCTAAATCTTTGCTTCTACGCTGACCAATGGAATTAGGAAGAGTAGGGTATGTGTGGGCGATGGGCACCACTTGTTCTCTGGGCTCTGCAGACTCCCCTTTATCATCTTCCTCTTCCTGGACTGCTTCTTTGGGAACTTTCAACTCAATCACTTTTTCATCTGTGATAATGATATGAGTGCCAGGGGTCCAGGAGTTGCGATGTTTGGGGTTACTCTTGAAGGGGAAGCGCAGCTTGCGGTCTTCAGGTGGGATGAAGCGGTGAGGTCCGTTTTGTCTCCGGAGCTGCTTGGAAATCTCCTGTTGCTGGAGGTTCTTGAGGCGTACCTGCTCTTGTCGCATCCACTGCATATGTCCACGTCGGAATGATGGATCATCATCCATTATCTTAGATGCCTGCTCATCTGACTGTTGGCCATTGGGTTTCTCCTCAGGAGCTTTTCCCTCACTGGAACTGCGGGCCCTCATGGGTGCACTGCGAGCGTTTTTCTCCTGGGACTCGTTGGAAATTAGTGGAATTACTTGCTCCATCTTCAACATTTTATTCCGGAGAGCTCTAATCTCTTCGTCCTTCATGTTGTTCTGCTTTTTCACCTCTTGCAGGACATCTTCCAGTTTGTCAATGTGCACTTTTAGGTCATCCATGTCAGTTATACCTCGCCCGTTGGTTATAACATCTTCGATTCGTTCATCGCCAACCCCTACAGTGTCCCAGACGTCTCGAGCCACTGCTCTCCAAGAATCTCGTTCATTCGGGTCTTTCTTGTTGTAGCTGGCACAAAGCTCTTTCAGTTTTACTATGGCCAGAGCTTCAATCTCTTGACGGGTGTGACGGAAATCATTCAGAGCCACCTCGTAGCAAATTTCTTTGACTGCCTGAATCTTCAGATCAGAGATCGTCACCCATTTGGAGTCCTTTGTTAGGCGGCGACGCTGAGGGATCTGGTACATTTTGACAGGCTCCCGTCTTTTACCGCTGCTGGGTAAGCCACACTTTTTGACTATGGTTTGGACCTTGCTGGGAGGAAGTTTCTCCCGAAGTGAAGTGATGAGTCTCCAGCTCTCCTCGCATGACCTTTTATCAGAGTCGTCACCACTATCAGAGTCTCCATCCTTGAGAGAACAAAACAGGAAACAAACCAAAGTGCGAAAAACAAAATGGGAAAATTAAAATGGGATATCAAAATCAAAAGGAATGTCTCTGTAAAGAATGGACAGTGTTTTGATATGCAAAATGGGAACAGCTAAATGAGATAATGCTTTGCTAAAATGAGATTAGAATAAAAAAGTAGAAGCACTGGCTACTGTTTTTTTTTAACGCTGAAAGTTAACCTTAAATTTATACATGTACATTTCTGAAGTATTTGTATTATGACTATAAACATCAGAAACATAGGAGTTCCTTATAACATATGTGAAACTTTCTAAAGATTTTCTAAAATTTTGGGGAATCGATACAACATTAAATGCAGGAAAATGTACAAATCGATCCATTAAGTTGAGAAAAAATTTCAACCTGCTTGACAATTTCTAACTACCTGCAGAAAAGCCTTTTTTTTTTTTTGACTGCAAGTCGACTACAATCATTAACATTTTAGAGTGGATTATTTACTTGCAGATGCATTTGACAATACTCAAGCTTTCTAAACATGGTGATGCTATTTTTTAGATTTACAGTGTAGATACAAATTCATAATCACTGTTATTCCCAAGTTGCATATCACTATAAAAAGTCAATGCAAGGCATGACTTTCATGATTATGAGAAAAATGTCAACAAAAAGGGGATAGATGTTGCTCGATCTGTTGTTTTTGTTGTTGCGCTGGTTTCTTTTTTGTCAAGTTTAAATTCATGACATCCTCTTCAATTAGAGCTCTTGAAAGTTGCACCCCAAACATGCTTCAGTGGCATGCAACAAAGCCTGATGAGTTTTGCTTCATTCCCCCAATTGAAGTCCTTGATAGAAAAGATTTGCTTTTAGAGTTTTTCTAGCTCTAGCAGTGGGTTAGACTCTTGCGTGTTTATTACAGGTCAGTAAAGATAAGAAAAAAAGAGACAGGACAGGCTCGGAGGAGGTTAAAAGCATCGATTTCATCCACTACAGTTAAGAGGTTAGTTAAGAGAAAATGCAGTTTCTCATTTACCAGGTCAAGTAAAACAAGAACAATGCAAAAATCACAGTCAATAAACAAAGGAGACAGCTGGTGACCATGTAATCGTGGGTGTGTAATCAGTGCAGTGTGCGATATCGGTGTCGTTCTGTGTATGAGATTATATGAATGAGACCATCAAAGCATTGGAGAGCTTGTCATCATTTAAGACCCCCAGCATGGATAGCCGTGTCATAGCATGCCAAACTGTGCCTGGCCAGACACATGTGTAGAACTCAAGGCTACAGGTGTCAATGAGAAACCACATTGTCACTAGCCTTCATCAACTACAGCAGAAATCTTGGGTTATGGCAACAATGCATTGGAAATATCAGCAATTGCATTGAAAAAACCAACAAACTCAGATGAAACTAAATCTATTAGGGTAAATCAAATGCTGACTCAAGCTTGACTAGCTCATCAACACTGCTCAGCAACAAATACTAAATGAGGTACTAAGTACCCTGTAAATTAATGTTAAACAAGCTACATAAAAACAAACCATGCAAAAGCAGCATACAGAATAAACCAAAGAAAAGATCTCCATTTTAAATTAAAGACCCCATGAAATATGGTGACGGGCATAGTTTGATGTCAACTCTACGATGTAAAAGACCTCCAAATACGATGATTTTTGCAAATGTAAGTAAATTTAAATAAATATTTGCAAAGACCCATTTATATTGTGTGGAAATATATAAAAAATTAAGTGTCAAATTATGAAGACAGAATATTGTTTGTGGCTCGCATATGATATAAATGATATTAAAAATGAGATATACATTTTTACTTTATTATATAAAATTAAGTTGATGGTGGATCTTTTTTGTCTACTCCTAAAATATTAATTAAAAACATCTAAACCCGAAGAGTTTAATTTTAATTTAACTGTTTTAAGCTAAAGGACAGCCTTAAAACATACAATTGTCAAATCATTTATTTTCTCTCAAAAAAGCTCCCATGTTGATTTCATGGAGTCTTTAACTGGTACATGGCAAACCAATGCCTTACACAACAATGGATTTGATAAAAACACAGATTACTAATTTTAAGCCGAATTGGTATTTTTCTGCTAATGCTGTTTTGCAGTTACATCTCAAATCTATGAGACAGAAGTGAAATTTTGAATACGAAATTCTCGCTTTCTTGCTGTATCAAACTGAATATGTATATCAGTCCATATCAGCCATCTGCTATCTCAATCCAGACAGAGTGGATTCAGTTACCATGCAAAGAGGTTCAGCCATGCACTGGGAGAAGTGTTTCTCTCACACACATACACACACACAAAAGTCTCAAGTTGTCAGAGCTAAGAGTGCAGAATTAGTGCTGGTTGGACTTCAGCAGAGCAAGTAGAAAACTGGGAGCCCGTTTGACTCAGTTCATCAAATGGCACATCTCTCCCCTCACTCTAAAGAAAGTTGCTAACAAAATTTGGAAGGACAATTAAGGTCTAATTGAAATGAAAGTACAGGTCCTCTGGATAAACAACAGAAAAAACAAGAATTATCAAAAAGATTCAGTCTTACCAGTCTCTGTTGCTCAAGCAGCTGGTCCGCTTCTTCCTTCTCTTTTTTGTACAGGATCTCCATTTCTGTAAGCCTGATATAATACAGTGCGAGACCACTGCATCAAAAAGCTGCTCTTTCGTACAACTCACTGCATTTCTTTTCCGCAACATAATCCTAAAAATCCTTCTTACAATAATCCAATTCATATGTGCTCACATTCCATACCAAGAGCTTAAACGTCACAAAAAGTAGATTTTGTCTTTCTGGGTGGCCCCAGCTTTGGTTGGCTATCCAACCCTAAACTATGTATTAAACAGAATCCACAGTTTCTTTGAAAGAGTTTTGCGAGCTCTATCATCGGTATATATAGTATCATGTCCATTACTACAGAAAAGAATTGACTCATCCTTAATTAAAAAAAAAATTATATATACAGTAAGGCATCTACAAAAGACCAGAACTGTTCAAATGCATGTGTTAACCCGAAAACAAGTGTAAACATTTACTATTACTTACTTGCCTGAGGGATGAGTCAAAACCATATAATTCTTGTAGTGAACCTGGAGTTGTCGTTTAACAAAATCTGATGATTATTAGGACTTTCGTACCTCTTCTCCATCTCTTGCTTCATGTCGATGCCCTGTTTCTCCAGAAGTTCTCTTTGGGCGAAGGTCCAGTCCACTGGTTCTATGGGGGTCTCTGCTGTTGGTGTCTTCTCACGCTCAGCGCGAGCCTGCTCGGGGTGGTTAAACCGGAACACGTGGTTCTTTCCCATGATAATGCGGTTACCTGAGGAATCAACAGGTTTGTACACACTGGAACAATATAATGGCTTATAAAGTGATGTCAGCCTCTTTCAGTTCTTTTAGGTGTACGCAGTCCAATATCCTGCCTGATTCTGCCATTTGTTAACTCATTAATGCATAATCGTAATCATAAACACACTGGTCTGTAGCACAAATAGTTATTTACCTACAGGGGCTAATGAGGCACATTTACAGGAAATAGCTTACTTTCCCATTGAAAATTAAAGTGAATAGCTCCCAGATTAAAATGTTATTTATTTTCCCTAACAAATCAATGACATTAAACCAGAGCTTAAAACCTGCAGAAGTAAAATGTGCAGGCAGATGTCAGTGAGTCACCTGAGCGCAGCTGAACTGCAGAATTCACACGTTTTCCATTCACGTACGTTTCAGATCCCTCACACGGCTCCAACATGACAATCACTGTAGAGACAAAAGACAATTTACTACCTGCAGCTGAAAGTAAAAGCGTAAAGAATAAAGAAATAATCTTTGACGGAAAAGTTCATTCATTGGCACTGATTTATAAGCGTTTAACTGCTGATGTGTGAACTGAGCACAGTTAAATGGATCTAAAAGATGTAAGCGAGCTCTAACCATTTCCGTTGGCATTCCTCTCACTGCGGAAGATACAGTGCTCCTCTTTAATGTGTGCTCCACTTAGAACGATATCCTGTCTTCTTTCTGCATCTGCCTGACCCACCCTGTCAGAACAAACACATTTCTTTTAATTAATACAGAGATATTCTGTCATCAACATTACAGAAACATAACCAAGCATAATGCAAACAAGTTTTCATTAAACTGCTACATGATGTGAAAATTACAGCCAATCAAAACATATTTCATGTTTAATGAACATTATTAGGGGCAGGATTTTGGAACAATGAAAATTAGTCTGCAAGTTGAATATTGCCCATAATAATACGTTTATTTTAATTGGAGAAGTAGACAAATTCAGGACAGAAACATTCCTAACATTCCTACATCAAAGCACTAAACAACATCATGTCCTTTGTAGGACCCTTGACTGGTTGGACATGTAGCAATCATAAGATGCCTCAATGCAACATCCAGACAAGAGATTTCTGACAGTTCTGGAAGGGATTTCAAACCTTGTTATTCCATCTTTGATATAATAAAGCAGACATTCTGACATCAAAGGATCCTCATTCAGGTTCACCAGGTGAGGGGTCTGTAGGGAAACATGGTCAACGGTAATGTTAGACAAGTCAGACAGAAGTGACTAATGTCACTACAGTGACAGTTGAATCCGTGAGCCAATTAAAAAGTGAAATAATGAGACTAAATGCCAATCCAATGATTTATAATGACTCACAGAAAGCCATTAAATGTGGCTTCTTCAATGGCTGATAATGCACTACATTAGCCTCTATCAACTAAATAACTAAAACTACTGCACGTCATAATCTACTACTATACCACCAACCTTTTTGGGTGAAAACACCCCATTAAAATCAGTATAGAGTTCACAGGGCCTTTCAACGTAAAGCTATTGATAGTCAAAATGATAAGAGATGTCAGAGAAAAACAGGAGAGAAACTGAATGAAGGCATGAATAAGTAGGCAAATAAAAACTATTAAATGACAGGAAGGAGAGGCCTTGTTTTCGAGGCAGGCTAACAGTGTTCATGTGTTTCAGGGCAGCACACTAAAAAGACATAATTAAATAATAGTAAAAGTACTTTCTGGCACATAATGGACTGTGTTTTGCAAACAACAACATCAGTCCATGATGTTTCCAGCAACTCTGTAATTATGAATATATGTATAATTCCAAAAGGCGAAAACTTAATGTCCTATTTATTAAAAGAACTGATTGATTAGACTCCTGACAGTCACTCGTTTTTTAATCTGTTGCAGTTCGATACAGGACACACTACAGCACACTGACGGTGATGTATATTAATCTGTACATAAAACTTTACTAAAAGTGATGTGTGAAAATAGTATCTAATCAGTATTACAAAAAAAAATTATTGCTACATTAACTATTTTTATTTCTTTTTAAAATAGAATTTTGGTACGAATATAAAACATTTAAATGGGATAAATAGAGGGGAAAAAAAACTTGAATTCTACAAACCTGATTAGAAGAATAAACACTAAAGTCCTCAATAGACAGTGACGTTGGTCTATCAGGACCAAACTAATAGGATTCCATTGCAAGAGGCAAGCAAAACAAAAGATGAAAGAAAAAAAGGAATGGAAGAATAATGATGGATGAATGAAATATGAAGGCATGAGAAGGAGGTGACTGGTGCAGACAGTAATGGTGATTAACGAAGAGGAGTTTACATGTGTTGTACCTTTTTAGGAGAGAAGACACCCAGGGTCCCCCCGTCCTCCCGTATGGCCACTCCCATCTCTGCCAGCAGCGCCTCTCTGAGAGGAGAGAAGGGGATCATCAGGCTCAAGCTGAATGACAGTACATTCAACACCTTTTTCTGAACAGGACATCTGGAGAATATTTCTTGGATATCTGAATGTGCATGTTAGTGTTGAGGTCAGTGTGTTATGTGTGATTTGACAGCTGCTTCAGTCTGGTACAGACTGGCACCAGCTGAGCATGCAGGCACATAGCAGACACTCTTCATCCGCATTATGGGTATGGGCACAGAAACAATAGGAAGGGAGCCAGATGGCACCTAAACCCTGACTGACCTCTCCATACGGATGGCCTCAGTCTTCCTCAGCTTCTCCTCCCAGGTCTCATTCAGCTCGGCTATGATCTTCTCCGATTCCTGCAGGATGGCAGACAAAGAGCATATTTCAAAGGATCATTTGGAAATAAATACTTTGAGGAATAAAACAAGGCATAAAATGGCTAAATATTGCCGGCACGATAAAATATACATAGATAGACTATACAGATAATCTACACAAGCTTTCAAAAGTTTAGAATGTAGAAGATTTTTTATGTTTTTGAATGAAGTCTTTTATGCTCACCAAGGTTAATTTATTTGATCAAAAATACAGGGACAATATATATATATATTTTTTTAAAATATTGTTACAATTTTAAAGAACTTGTTTTGGTTTCAAGTCTGTGTGCAATGGGAAAACTGCCTGACGAAGGGTCAAGAGCAGTAAACAGTTAAATACTGGAAGCCCAATACTCATTTTCCTCTATTGTATCTGGCCCTTATTGTCCCTGGCCAGGAGGAAGACCAGAACCATCTGGCCTAAGGGACAGGAAGCTCCCCTAGATCCTTCCTAAAGAGTTAACACCCCTGCCATCTGTTAATGCAGAAAGTAACACTGTGGCTTCTTTAAACCTGTGAGCTGATCCAGGTAACTACAGAGGACTAGGAAAACTGAATTAGCATTACATCAGATCTGTATATACATATACATTACTAGTTTTGGGAATACAGGGAAATAGTATTATTCTTATTATTCTATAATTTAAATATATAATTCATTCCTGTGATGGTAAAGCAAACCTTTCGGCAGTCATTACTTCAGTTTTCAGTCTCACACGATCCTTCAGAAATCAGTGTAATATTTCACAATATTACTGTATTTACTTCTTTCCAGTAAGAAACGGACTGTATGCAGGGCAATCACAGATGCACAGATGTGAATCACACAGGACTAACTGACTAACCTGATTGACCTGATTATGTTATTGATTGAAGTTGATGCTCTCACATTTTATTATACATCCATGTTTTTGGCTGATACAAAAGAACAGGTCTATTTCGGTCTGATTTTCTGCCGAACAGCGTCAGAGCTTGACGTCACTGGTGTGATGAGCCACTTGCGGTAACCATGGAAACTAATGCCTGGAAGCTCTAGCCATGTATACTTTTTTTCTCTCTTTTCCTCCTTTACCATCTCACACATACATGGAGAATCTCAGTGAATGGCATCATTATTATTTTATAATATACATATACTTAACTTAAAAATGTGAATATGTAATATGTATATAAATATTTAACTTTTTGAATAAAACTTAGTATTAACAACCCAGAAATTTCACTGGTATCAACTAATGAAATTTAGTGATGGCAGTGTCACAATGTTCATGAGGGGTTCACAGACAGAATCTGAGAGCATAACAGACAAAGTCCTTGAAATATTCTCAAGTTGCCATGGTGATCCAGAGCAGAGTATACATATGTATGAGAACATGCAAATCATTATGAGTAGAACATTTTGAATGTAAAAGGTCAGCAGGTGCCTGAAGCACCTCCATTATCTTCTTACACATTGTTGGCTAATTAGTTTGGATTAATTCAAGAGGAAACCTCTGTGACGGCAGGAAATGGTTTTTCATTTAAGCTCTTGACTTTGGAAAATGCTTGTCTGTGTACCTTCAGCCTCTCGATGGCCTCTTCTCCGCCCGGCGTGGACATGATGCGCTCCTGGATGCTTGAGACGGACTGGAGCCCCACCTGGCTGCACAGAGAGCCTGAGGACGGAGAGGCTGTCAGGCAGCCCATGGGTGCTGTGGAGAAATGGCCAGGCTGTTGGTTCTCTGAGGCAAGCAAGTGTCTATGCTTATTGTTGTGTATATCTTTCAGGTCTGAGCCACAGAGAAGAGACAGGTGATGCAAGGGAGGAAGAAGCCAAAGTGGTGGAGACAGAAATGTGAGAGAGTACAGGAGACAGAGAAAAAGAAAAGGACAAAAAGAGGAGGAAAGACCAATGTAAGACACACAACTCACATCAAAAGATTACAAGAAACAGCCAGTCAGAAACAGTTTTCACCTCGGGTCGTTCTATATAAAACACATTTCTATCCCCTATACTTTAAAAATCCTATTCATAATCACCTTTGTTGTCCAGCAAGAACATGCTTTAAATAATGTTAAATTATAATCTTAAATCTTAAATTGAACTGTATTTTGTCTTGTTCAATTGGCAATTGTTTAACCGTAAATCTTACTAAACATAGTAAATATACTAAATAACAAGACAATTACACAATTCAACATTCATTTTTGTCTTGTGATGCAGTTTCATGTTGATTTTGAATTCAAGATACATTCTTGATATATACAAATGTGTATATTATGTCAATTTGTCTTGTTTTAAGAATATTCATTTTAACTACAGTATATAGTATTTAGAAATTCTGTCATTTTTAAAACACTATATATAATATTTAAATAAGTGGATAACATTTTGTAAAATTGTGCTTCTAAGGTTAATTTGCCTTGTTTTAAACAAATGTATCTTCTTAGGTCAATATAACTTGTCACAAGAATATTACATTTTAAGAATATGAAATATTTGCATCATTTTTAAGAATAATATTTTTACTCGAAAAGTACTTAAGAATAGGATTTTTGAAGTAGACACTTATTTTAAGCATTATTATACCAATAAATGGCATTTTATAAATATGCATCATATTGGATAAATTATGTAATATTCAACTACATATGACCTACGAACAATGCAGTGGATCTTACAAGCACTTTTAAATGCGATAAATTACTTCTTCTTGCGATGTGGTAAGTCGATTCGACTTGATTCTGACCTGGGTGAAAACTGACATCACTTCTCAGATGTGAAAGAAGAGATGTGGGATGGAGGGATTGCATAAAGGTCAGAAACCAGGAGAGAGAGGCTTGGGGGACTGGAAGAGCAGTATAATAACATGCTGCAGATACAAGCTATGAGAAGTCTTTTCCACGCGGCACATCGCTCTTAAATCATGACGCTGTCAATGATTGGCTGCCACAAATCTCTTCAAAACATCTTTTTGGTACAGCTACGGTGACTAGGAGGGGCTTGTGCTTACGAAACCTCTCCCAGGGGGCTCTATTGCAGTTCAGTCGAGCTTTCTACTGCATATTCACTCTATTGAATTTTTCCCCCACTTCATTTATCTGAAGCAACTAGGCCAACATGGCGGCATAGCAGCACTGCATTACATTACTGTTCATGCGTTCAGATGACACGATTGAGCACACAGACCATGGCGATTTTAAAATGTTTGCTTTTCCAGCGCCATATTGCTGTAGCGGTAGAAAGCACAGTGTGCATTCATCTCTCTGCGCATATCAAGAACTCCCAGACGGATAGAAAACCCAATAACCGCCTGAGCTCTGATTCGGTTCTGTAGCTTTTAAAAAGGTACACCCAGCTCTTGTAAGAGAATACGAAGAACAGGGAAGGAAAAGGATTCAGATGCACTTGGACTAAAGCAGCTACCTATTCCTACACTACCAGTCCAACTGCTATTCTGCAAATGTAAGAAAACAAGAAAACATGCACCTTTTGCTCGATAGATCATTGTTTTAACATCGTTAATAGTGTGACCTGCAATGAACAGTTAAATGACACAATAAAACCTCACTAGGCAGGAAAAAAGAGAGGAATAACAGCTAAATGACAAGATATAATCAGATTAAAAAGACTGATATTAAAGGAATAGTACACCTAAAAATGATCATCATATATTGTTGTCATTCCAAACTTTCATGTATGGCTCATACGACTAGATTTTAAGCCAGTAGCTTTGTGTAATAAACAAACCAAATGGAAAACCAAATGGAACAAGACAAAATCCATTTAAACTGAACATTCATCTTTCATTATTTCATAATTTACAATTAACAATGTATACGGTGTATGCATGTGTATATTATAGAAAAATCTGCTTCTTAACCAAATTGACATTCAGCATAATGTCATACAACAGATTTTTTTGAAGTCCAAACCTGATTTTCTTCTTTTAACTGCAAATAACAGTTTGTCCATTTGGTTTGATCATTACACAAAGCTACTTACTGAAAATAAGTCATATGGGTCATACGGACAACTTTTATGATACATATTATACTGTATTTTGGAATTTTAAAAGTATAAAAGTATAAATTCCTTGTATGGAATTGAATTAGGAAATTCTTGTGAAAGATTTCATGATAAAGAAATGCTTGTTTCGGAGTGAACTATCCCTTTAAGTGCGACCAGATGCAGTCTATCAGATCTGTCATGCTGTGGGGTGGGGTTGGGCTTAGGCTTATTTGGAGAAAAGCCTGCCATTAAGACTGCACCATGCCAGACGGTCAATCAAATTAGGGTAAGAGCAAGCATAGAGTCCGCCAGTAGCAATCTAACCCATCCAATCCATCTCATATTTATCTGTTGTATGCCTGGGATTCCTTGCAGTAAAAAAAGAAGCATGCAAAGCTGACACGTTTGTATTCCAGAAGCGATGAGAAGGGTACTGGTAACAAAAGAGGAGAGCGAGAAGATACGGCCTCGTCAAGCGTATACACACATTTGATTCCACTTCCAAGGTAATCATCCCCCATTGGCTTGACTGAAGGGAAGCAGGAAGAACAGGAGAAGGTTGAGAGGTCAGAGTCGAGAGCACTAGTAGAGGAATGACGGACTGAGGCAGTTAGATTTGACTAGACAAAACACTGAGGACAAACATGAGATGGAAACACTTAAACATGTCCAGCTGGTAAAACTGGACATTTTGTAATCAGATTGGCATTTTGGAAAACAATATTGTAGTTTCTAACCATCACATCCCTAATCTCCATCGCATGTTGATGAAACAGTTCAATGAAGATGTAAAAGGAACAAGATGACGACAATGTAGCCTGGGCGAGACTGCAGCATCAGAGCTGAAGAATTTGCCACTTGTGAGCACAGTAAGTGACCTCTTAAATGCCTGGCAATTGGCATGTGTAGAAGAAGCCATTGGGGGCACTGTGCCTCGACTTACTGTCCAGAATGTCCCCAAGGCCCTGGGCACGGAGCAGCTCCTTTAGACGCGTCACCTCGTCCTTCAGCTCCCGCACCAGTCTGTTGTTGGGGTCCTCGTTGATGACAGCGTTGCACTTGATTTGCTTGGCTCTGTCTGCATATCTGTAAATGAGCAAACAATGACAATGATCCAAATAGCCACTGATATCACAAGAGTACCCTTATCTCAATCAAGACCATCTAAGGCCCCGTCCACACGGAGACGCGTTTCTGTGAATACGCACAAATTTTTTATCGGATAGGCGTTTTTTTTTAAACCGGGTCCCAGAGTGGATAAATTTGAAAACGCCATCTTTGCGTTTTCGTCTGGACGGCTAATCCGTATATTTTCTGAAACGATGACGTCATCAGCCCACGTCTCCCCCCTAGTCAGACACCTCTACGTCACGTAACATTAACAAAAACATGAACAAACACTGAACGATTGTCTTTTTATTAACTAACATTAACACAGATTAATAAATGTATTGTTCCATGTATTGTTCCATGTTCGTTTGTGTACCACGCGCAGAGCATAGTCCAAGTATTCTTCTCTGTTTTTAGTGTATCTCCGTGGTAGAATTACAGCACCACATACTGGTCTGGCATATATACTACATCATTTTGCGGTTTCATGTGGACACGTATATTTCTTGAGATGAGGAAAAAAAAGATTGGATTGGGGTAAGCTCAGTCTCCGTGTGGACGGGGCCTAAGAATTGAAGTCACGCTGCTTAATGGGAAGTGCGAGTAGGATGTGAATTCTTACCTGAGTGTGCTGAGAGTTTCATCATAGTTAATGTCAGCAGGACTCAGGGCAGCCACCATAGCTGTCCTTGAGTTCCCTCCTGGTGAACAAGCACAATTATGCAAACAATTAGAAACACTAAGTAATGGAGTATTGATCTAAGAAAGGCCAATGAGTTTAAAGGAGGCACATTAAAAAAAAAAAAAAAAAAAAAAACACACACACACACACACAAGTGTTCTGTTCAGTTATTCGAATTGATTTTAAATGGTAAATCTCAGCAATATTTTCATTAAACATATTTAAAATATTTTTGTTTTAAATAATGAAGTGGGTGAAATAAAAAGAATCCAACATATTACAAAGAAAATTGTTGGATTATTTTGTAATACAGTCTATTTTTAAATGCTGGTTTATAGTATCCATAGTAGATAAATAGATCAAATCCACTTACAAAGCAGATATAATCATTTATAATCATTATGGATCATACCTAAATTCTCTCTGAGCAGCCATGTCAACACGGAATCTCGGTAAGGAATGAAATCGGTCTTCTTTTTCTTCTTGCTCTGTTTCAAAACAGCAGGTAAACATGTTGGAATGAAGCATGTAAATACAGCTACTGCTGTAATAATGAAGGGGGTTCAGGAAATGACTACGTATGAGACATCAACACTGGAATAAGACAGGTTACATGGATAAAGGTTGACAGGTTTAGATGGAAACCGTTCAGTGGTTAATGACCATACACCGGGAAAGATTACCTTACTGGTACAGTTATCCTGGATAAAGAAGCATTGCCAGGAGAGAGACAGACAGCACACAGAGTTATAGTACTGAAGACATGCAAGCAAACAGACAGAGAGAGACACAGGTATTATGAAGAACACTTACCACCTCAGCCAGCGCTGAAATAACCTTTCCTAGTGTAGTTAGAGATTTATTGATGTTTGCTCCCTCCTAAAAAGCACAAACAAGTGGGGGGGGGGGGGGGGGTGAATAATCAGATTTTTGATTACATCAAATTTAATACATTTCAACTTAATATATGTTTGTAGTCAAAACAACAGAACCTTAGAGGAATAAAAATAGCCGTGATGCATATTTTCGTTTCGAGTGTTTTATGTTCAGTAATGCATGTCAGAATATTTGCAGTATGTGCAGGAGAGTGCAGTCACTTTTACACACGGCAGGCGGTTTTGGACTTCTAAAGAGGCTGTAAAATGAGTCTGTACCTTCAGTCTGGTTCCTTTGGCCCCTGTTGAGTCAGCACGCTCACTTCCTGCCAGATCCACCAGGCTGATTTTGCTGACCTGAAACCAGACAGCAGAGACACTTTCAGACTGTGCTAAAATAAGACACAAAAGAAATCTCTTCAGTGAGGCATACTACGTACGTCGGAGTGTTTTTCTTCTCACATGTCTATTAGGAATACAATCATACACATATTTTTGATATAGTGACACCTAAATGAATTGTTCTAAAGATTCAATCAAACTATTTAGAAAACACTTGTAAATCCTGTCACATTAATCATTTAACTAAATAGTTCATCATCCAATCAGTTTAGGGCACTTGTAAAATCACTGGTGCATGCATGCAATACTAATTGAACGAACGGATGCTTGGGTCATCTTTTAATTTTATCATGCTTGAGTTTGGGCCGCTGACAAACTGGATGAGTAATATTAGAGCGAGGGCTGAGGCGAGACCTGTGTAGTGAATCTAATGTAGTAGCTCTGTACAATACCCACTGTGTCCGTGGACCTCATAGAGCGGTCTTTGTGTCCGCAGCAATAACACAATGAGCCCCACAAACACAGGATGAGTGGGACGGGTCTCTTTCTCTCGGTTTTTCTTTCTACTTGCTACAGGATTTGCTGACTTTGGGTTGCAGGACGAATCGAAGCGCTGTTAAATGTCACAATGGCTGTGCATGGGTGTAAACTCTCTAACCTTCTCTGTGGACAGGTCCGTCTCGCTGTCATACTTCCTCTGCGTGAAAACAATAGTGAAGACTGCGTGAGAGCGGCTGCTTGTCTCATTCATGTTGGTGGCAGCAACAGTTCTGAGGATACAGAGAGCAAAATGCGTGTCAGAGGGGTCACAAACATATGATTATTTGAGTAAAGCAAATTTAGAATTAAATATAATGTGAATCAATGGATATTACATAATGTAATAGTCTTTACATACAATAGTACTGTACATTTCTTGAACTTATATTTAACATCTTACATTTAATACTATAAAACCCTAAATTCAGAGAATTTTGTGAAGATTAAAATAAATAAAAATATGCATAACAAAAATACAATGAAGAAGGAACCCTGATGTCAAAGTAAATTTTAGGAAAAACAATAAAAATATGAAATTATGCATTAAACAAATACTTCAAACAGTTGAAATTTAAGCAATGTAAAAATCATAACAAAAAATGTATATAATAATACATTAATATGGCATTATATGCTATTTTACTGCAGTCATTTTCCGTTTATCCACCAATAATCTCGTTACTGGCCTGAAAAAGTTTGATAGGCTGCTTTGGTAGTTCATAGACGGTTCAAGATGCTTATCAACAGAGTGTGAGAGAATAATGCTGGAAAGCGCTCGTAAGTGCAGTACTAAGACATCAACACAGCTTATGTGCTGGATATGGCCCTGGGTGGGATGCTCTCGAGAGAAACAGGCTTTACACGACACGTTCTCCACAAATAAACCCTGGGAATCAGCATAGGAGGATTAGAAGCTCGACTCCTTCCAAGAGTCGCATTCATACATGACTATCAGAGTATCACTGGATGAAACACAATAGCACTTTTCCATTTCCCCCTTGACAAAAAGTCAAACCACTATCCTTCAGCACCGACATTCAAAGTGAAAAAGAAACTTAAATACTTGGTTTTGAAATGTCCTACATTGCCCTCAAAAAAATGGAAAATACGTCATAACAGCTTACAAAAATTATTTCTCTCTCTCACCTGGCTTTGTTCCCAGCATCCATGAGGTCAGCTATGTCTGTGTAAGACATGACGGCCAGTTTCGAGAGGTCTTCAACATATGGCCCGAGTAGAGGATGTTCCCTGACACGCAGGTTCCCTTTATTTTTAGGGTTGAGCAGGTCTCTCACCCGCTCGCAGTATATCTCCATATAAGCCACCTACAATCAGCATATAAAAATCTAATTGAACTTGAGATGTATTTAACCTAAGAACATATAACCTGAAATTAAAGTGTATATATTTTATTAAATCTATTCCACATGTTAGCAAAAAATGTACAGCATATTTAATACCAGTCATTTTGTAACTGAACATGTTTCGCTCTCAATTACTGAACACATTTTAGTGGATTCTGAACAAACGGATCACCCCCCACCACTGCTGAGTTTAATGCTTTGAGGTAACACAACAAAAACAGCATTTCAATAGATGGGAAGTATGTGAAGTGAGTCACAGGAATGGACTGAGGAGTCACGATATGTCTGCTGCTCACCTCCACGGAGTACGAGATCTCCTCATTGCTATTGTCATTGATTTTCTCAAAGAGATCTTCACAGAGCTGGGAGGGGACAAAAAGAGCATGTTAGGTAAGAGAGAAGGAGAGCAATCGATACAGAGGACGAATAACTCTACCCCTGCCGGATGTGCTAGACGGAGCACTAATGTCTTCTGGCAATGTCTGTTTAGAGATCAGAAACATCTCGGCCACTGCTGAGCTCTTCAGCATGTCTATTACTTTGGATACATTAAGGTGATCCTTAAGACGTGATATTACATACATACCAGAGGAATAATGCCTTCCTGTCCTTCCTCTTGTTTTCCCATCATGGTGTAGGACTTGCCAGCTCCGGTCTGGCCGTAGGCGAAAATACAGACATTATATCCCTCAAAAGCATGCTGCAACATTTCCTTCCCAATGTCATTGAACACAAGGCTCTGTGACGCAAAGCAAGGGTCGTCCGGCTAGCAGAGAAATGAAGAAAAGAGAACAAAACACGTTAATACAGATTTCAGGGGGGTTTTGGGGGATGATTAATTACAGCTGTAATTCTGACCACATGCATATTTCATTGTCCACTCTGCCAGCTCAGCAGAAAAAGTAAAAAGAGCAGGAAAAGGACAGAAGGAGAAAGAGAGAGAAAATGAGACTTACTGAGGTGTGAGACCAGTAGGAGTAGTCAAAGCTGAAAGATTTGGGTGGTTCCTTGGGGTTCTTTGGGTTCAAAATAGCTGTAAGAGACAGCGAGAATCAGTATTTTTTCCCCCTAGTAACCGACCAATAAAAGTGCAAGGTGGCTGATAAACTTCTCATTTATTTAGACTGTTATGCTTATAAATGTCTCATTTAAATAAAAATAAAATAAAATTATATATATATACATATATATATATATATTATAAATAATATTTAATGATTGAAAATAATGAAACCGAATAAATACAGCAAATAAATTATTAAAACATAATGTGTCCTCAAAATTCCAGTTGTAACAGACTACACAATAAGAGCATTAACACCCTTAAATCCATTAATTACAAAAAATGTTTAAATAAATCTGAAATAAAACAAAATGCAAATATAAGATGAAAAACTTGAATTGGAAATGTTGGCATGTAGCTAAAATTAAGTTTAAGTTAAAGCAAAATAGAATAAAACAAATAACTAAAATTAATAAAATGTAAATGAAACCTGAAATTCTAACAATAAAAACCCATTTAAAATATTAATACACTTTATAATAGTATTAATACTGAATCCATCACTCATAGTGTTTTATGCAAAGTGAAATGCTCACCTGCACAAAATCATTATTAATGGCTCTAAACTATTACCAGATATCAACACACTGTATAAATCAAACAACAGGGATTGAGTCAGCATTCAAAACACCACAAATCACCACTGCAGCTAAACCAACATGTAAAAGATCCAACATTTCCATTCCTCTGACTGAATGAAATGAAAGAGTCAAATGTGCATAACTGCTCCACAATCACTGTAAAGCACTTGTTTGGGGGGGGTGCTTTTGATTTCAACAATTGAGAGAGAGGACACATTCACCTCAGCAGGGCCAGTGTAAAAAACAAAACACAAAAAACTGATGACTCAAAAATGTCTTTGTGTGGGGATCAGCAGGTTCACCTGTTGCATGTGACCAACAATAATTCTTCCCATTTTTCCAAATGTAACCCTTCCTGTTCTCACTTACATATCTCACACATACTGTCCACCCCACTCTCGGCAGGTCACTACATATCCCTGCAGTCTTAATAAATAGGAATCTACAGGCTTGTCTGGTATTTGGCGTGTCCCAAACATTCAGCCCGACCCTCGTCTCACCACCACCACACCATCAGATTGATAAGCCTGGAAGTGAGCGGCCCAAAAGGCTTTGGGACCGCAGGAATCTACTGTCGAATATTTATAGGTATCAGAAAGCCAGCTGCTGCTGCAGTCCCCTCAAATGACTCGGAGTTGACTGGTAGGGCTTCTGAGTGCATCTAGGCCTTGATTCGATCCAGACGAACGCATTCCACCGGCAGAGCGCAGGTTGGCGAGGTCAGTTGGCTGGGTGGGTGGAAAAAAACAGAAAGAGACTGACGAATGGGATGCACCCGTTGCTGTCTTAGTAACAATCCAAACAACAACATAACAACCTTACTTGTTCCCGCTGGAACAAAAATGACCCATCAGCCCAGAAATAGAGAAATGTGGTGTTTTTTCCTCTACAAAGCATAGGTGGATGAAAGAATGAAAGGAAAGAGGTGTGGATTATACATAAAAAGTCAACAGTCTAATTAAGCATAAGGCTCTCTGCAGTCGATGAAGTGTGAGCCCCCTGCAATGACTAAATCCCCCAGCAGCACCTCTGGGAAACTGGCAAATCTCACAGTATTCATCTATTATTCAGTGGAAATGAGAGGGGATGGCTGGGTACTGAACCACTCGAATATGAGACTAGGAAGTATATAAGGAATATTCGAAATGGACTATTTGAATGCTGGTGAGATAACATAAAGAGGTGGTTAATTGTGATTTCACTTTTTTAATGTTAGTGTGTAATGTTGCTGTTTGAACATAAACAATATCTGCATAGTTGTAGCTCTGAAAGTTCAATGCAAATGGAGATTTTGTCTTTTAAAAGTCTGGCAGACATATTTGGACATTGGGCTCGTCTCATTAGTGTAACAGATATAAGAGTCTGATTTAAACATATATAGCATAAATTAGGGATGCACCGAAATGAAAATTCTTGGCCGAAACCGAAAACCGAAAAAGAGAAAACCAAGGCCGAAAACCGAAACCGAAACACCGAAATAAATTATGCCAATTATTAGTACCATTGCATTTATTGCTATGACCGTGTACTAACTTTACTAAAATTAAGACATTGCAATTGCAGAAATTAATATTAAAGTTTCAAAGATAATTACAATTACATAACTTATTTTAAAAAAACAACAACATAAAAATACATAATTACAAATGATGTAAATATTTAAGCACATTGCAACAATGCTCAGTGTAAAATAAAATTCAAACTAAAAATTTATCCCACTCGTGTATATTTAATAATAATGTACAGGCCTACTGGCCTGCAGAAAGGTTTAAAATGAACAGTTCTCTCATAAAAACAAAGTGCATTTAGGTGAAGTGCATTTGAAATTGTTCTCTGTAGGACTAGAAAGTGTATTACTTCTCCAGTAGCCAAGACTGTTATCACTTCTGGGGATGGGGACTTCAGACTGATAACCATCTAGCTGTTGAGCAGTTGAGCTTGTCATCTTTCTGACATTTGAGAAATATTTGAGAGAGTGTATTTAAATAGGGCCAGGGCATAAATAAACATTTCTATCAAATTAAAGCAGAAATCTGGCAGAAAATCTAGCATAAATATGGCTACAATCTGATATTATGTATGTATATATGTTTGTGTGTGTGTATAAGAACAAAATAGCCAACCTATTATTATTATTTGAGGCACTTTCTTGCAGAATTCCACTGAACATATCAGACAACGATGGTGCATGCCCCTCATCTGGTGCAGAGACCAGTCTTTTCTGCGCTCTGATCTGTCTCCTGCGCTTGGCGCTTCTCCGTCTCCACGCGGGTTCTCCGCATCCAGCGCGGCCTGGATCATTTCTCGTGCGCCCTGCCTTATTTCCGCATCCAAGTAATGGTCTTTATAACGCGGATCAAGCACATTCGCGATGAAGTGCAGAGGATCCGAAAAGATCTCAGTGAGACGTGTGCTAACAGACTCTATAAGTACTTTTCTTTGTTTTTACTTCTTGGTCCGTCTCAATCTCTTTGTTAGGAGACGCTTTAGTGCTGCGAATAAAGGAATACGAAGAGAGAGAATGTTCTCACTGGTGTTAAGTGAATGTCGCGTGGAGCTCGTGGTCTGCGCTATGCTGGTGCACGTGCAGGTCGCGGTTTCTGTTTGCGTCATCACAACATTTCGGCCGTGTTGTTTCGGTGATAAAAGTCTATCGGCCGAAAACCGAAAAGGCCATTTTCGGCCGAAAATTTTCGGTGGCCGAAATTTCGGTGCATCCCTAGCATAAATTGCAATAGAGTTGGTGAGTTAAATTATTTATGTGAATCACTTTAAACTTTTTACAAAAATAGGTTCAAAATTCTGATTCAACGTTTCATTTGATTAAAAATCATTCTTCCCGGAGTTCAATTTTTACAGAACAATTGTGTGAACTTGATTATTTTGAACTTGACTTCAGCCAAATTTTCTTGCCTTAAACTTTGAATTTTCTCTTTTTTTTTTTTTTGAGGATTGTAGCGTTTAACATCAAAGCTAGTACAAGCCATTTCAAAGGATATACACAAATATTGAGATATTTAATATCAAAAGGCTAACAAAAAAAGATCTTATTAAGCTTTTAATTTTACTGTATGCTATACAATCTAGCTTTACTAGTTAAAAGGGTAGGACAAATCTGCAGGACCATCCACAGATTGTATCTTAAGTGTTTTCATGGAGAAAGCCTCTCTCTCAGAAAGCTTATTAGTTGCATGTCTGTTTGGAAGACAACGAATACGTTCCCAGGTTGGTGCAAGCAGATCCTTTCCTCAAGTCCTGCATCCTCACATGGTCAATGTGACGGAGGACCGGCCAATGTCATTCAAGAGAAACAGAGGCTAAATAAAGAGCGATTATTCCTCTGAGCTAAAGCCAAATGGGAACTGGAGCAGTGAGTAAAACACAAAGGGATTTACATTAGTTCCAGGAAAGAATGGAAGAATGACTGCAGTAAAGGCATAGAGGGACTATAAATGCCTCTCCCATCATGCACGGTGTTCACTATTCATATCAGAACACTGATGAGAAGGGAAGATCAACACGGGGGTTAAAAGACGGGTGGACAAACGGCAAGCCTGGCACATGTGTGGGTCACTCATGTCTGTTTATGTATCATTCTAGAGCTTGTACTATGTCTTCTGATGCAGACAGGTTTCATTCTGCTATTTTCAATTGAAAGTAAATGTGTCATCTGCATCAAAATGTTATTCACTGAATGTGAATATTCAACTTCAAAGACAGATATAACAAATTTGCTATAACAAATTTACCGTTATTTTTGAAAAGGTCCTGTTCACAAATGAACTCTTTACGTTAATATACCAGTAAAGTCTGTATGTGTGAAAGAAGCTAATGTCTCCTACATCAGCACTGCTTACGCAAGCCATAGAAAAAGTTACGTCTGTTCCCATGACAACCGCCACCCTGAACAGTGGGGTACAGAAATAAGCACCATCATCAGTGTTGTTTAATTTAATTTCGTACTGCTTCCTCAAAGACATGTGCCTTGTTTTCATTTTCAGGCTTGAAATACAAAACCATATTATGTGACAATTCTAATACCATTAGACTGTTAAAAATTCACATATTCGTGGTTTCAAATCCCTTAAATCTGGCTGAACATGGAGGAGACTCCAAATGGAAGCATTAGGATTTGTAAATTAGACATTAGGCCAGACGTCAGGCCTGTGAAGATTCGATATACATCAACAGTGCACCAAGCATAAAGGAAAGTAAAACACTGTAACATTCTCTGCATAGTATGCAAGTATTCTTTATGCATGCGAAACCTAATACTATAGGAGCTGTGCCACAAAGGAGTGTAAAATAAAGAAATAAATATCAAATGACATATATTCAGTAAGATTAAAAGAAATTTCAAGTCCATGGGAAATACTGAGTACTATACACACTCAAAAAATAGCCTTAACAACCCGTTTTATGTACATATCTGAAAATAAACAACATCAGCTGGCCAAAGATAGTCTAGTCATGCCAACATCCTCAAAGCTGTGAATGACAGTTTGAAGCTAATATGAGGCGAATTGGTACAGAGGTGGTTGAAATGAGTGAATAAACTCAAAACAACCTCTCAATCCATCCAATTATGTTTGGACAAAACACTTGAGCAGACCACAACCCATCAGCCAATGGAGAGCCGCTCATTAGGCAAATGCAAAACTAAACATGCTATCCACTCCTCCCAGACAAAGTCCTGACCCCAATCCCCGAACCTCCAGCTGAGGCCAACTTAAAGCCATGTGACTGCCAAAAACAAAGTCTGACTGGATGTTTAACTCACTTGAACGCACAAACACAACACTGGTTCGGCAGGATATTCCAGACAGAAACAATTATGCTAATTCTTACTTTCAATTGACAAACCAGCTCAAGGGTGGATAAAGTTGGCACAGCAAAAACACAAAAACGCACATGGTGGTTTTCCCGCTAGAATGCCAGGGTACTGATGCACAAAGACTAATGGCTTTCATCACTGTAGGAAACTCAAGCAGGAGGGATTTTAAATGAGCTCCCAGACTGCACCACCTGACCTGCGTGTGCACAGGAAAAGCTTAGAGGAAAGAATGAAAACCCCATCTGGCTGCTCAAAGTGTATCAACTTTCAGATGTGAGGATAAACCTGGGCTTATTTCAGATAGTGTGAGATGACCTGAGAATAGCGTGCATGCCTGGCCTAATGTGGTGGAATATGTGTCTCTAGCTTCGAACCCCATGAGACTTTGCTCTTTAATCCACAAGCAAATCAATATCCACAGTTAACAGCCCTGCAGTGGTTTTAAAAAGTCAGAATTATACTACAAACAAGAAAAAAACAGGCATTCAACTGTTGAAATATATCCTCAGGAGTACCATATGACAACAAGATGCATCCCAGTAGGGAAAGTACATTTTTAGCAGCCTGCAGAAAATATTCAGTTCAGCCCTGTTTCAGAAGAGTTTCTGTACTATTGAATAACTGTTTCATTTGAAACGCAATGCAGGTTTTTACAATTAGCCAATTTATGTTGAACAAAAACAAAAAACACAACACAACACTAAAATGTAAAACATTTTAATAAATACAAAGACAAAAAAAAATCTATAATAAATTTGTGAAATATAAAACTTACAACAAAACAAAGAAAAAAACTAAAAACAATAATATATATATATATATATATATATATTTATATATTATATATATATATATATATATATATATATATATATATATATATATATATATTTGTTTTTTTTTTTTTATAAAACAACAAAACATTTACAAATAAAAGAAAACACTTCTCCCTGTGTTTATAGAGCAGTTTCTGTACAATTTATATATTTCTAATAAACGAAGACCAATACTGAGATAGCTAAATTAATTTCCACCTGCTAAGATTTACATCCAGAAAGGCATCTGCATGGGCATGAGTGCAGACACGCATCTGCACTGCTGTATCCTAAAGAGGAGAGCTTAAAGAGGACAGAGTGTTCCCTATCTGGAATGATCTATGAGCTGCACACCCATCTGCCTGTAGAGGCAGCAGAGAGCAAATGGAAGGCTCCACATTCTTCTCACAGGTGCTGAAGATCGAAAGCAACCACAATCAATCATCATCCTGAAACCAGCAACTGCTCAGACTGTACAGCATATTCAACCACACGGGCTGTGCCCAGAAAAACCCTTGAGCAGTCTGATACTCCTCTTTAGACATTTCAAAGGTGAGGAACACAATAATACATTTACCTACATGCCAACAAAGAGATCTGTGGGCTGAGGCTTAACGTTTGGGACAAAGTATTAGCATATCAATGCAATATTTCACTGAGCAATGAAAAATCAACTTGGACACAGATGTTGTGGTTAAACAAAAAAAAAAAAAGAGGGGGACTTCCTCATAGCACTGCAAGTTCCTCATGAACAGCGTCCAACTGAATGATATCACAACAATAATATGTGTCAACCATCAGACGGTGCAATCTGAGAACAGTTTTGAGCAAAGGCCCTGGAGGATTCAAAGAGAGCCTGTAATGTGCAATAAGCTCATCTCCTCATTTCTAAGCAGTATTGGGCTCAGTTACTGCATTTGAGAAGTCTTAGCATGCTGTACATGCAGTTTTCATGTCACTTGGTTAAACAATGAAAACAGGAAGGCTGATGAACAATACTGAGCTCAAGCACCACAACCAGAAAAAGCCAGGCCGTATTAAAACATGAGGTCACATGTTATGACTGTATAAAGGCCTATGGCCATCTTCAGAGACCTATGACATTGAAAATGGATGCAATGATACCATTTTTTCAGAACCGATCCGATACCGAAGATTTTGAGTATCTGCCGATACTGATCAAATCCGATACAAGCGCAGTTTTTATTTTTTTTTAATCAATGTACAATTTCTATACTTCTCTGTGTGGACCTGATCATAACTTTTTTGTGTGTTATACACAATCTACTACATATAAAAACTTTATTTGAATGAAAATGAAATGAAAAAATATATAATCATAATCTATGACAAAAATACTATTATAAACTAGGTTAGCAGCAGCAAAAGATACTCTAGATTCTAGAAGAATCACGGGTGCACAATTTGATAAAATCTAGTAAAATTTTATTTACAAATTAACGTGAATAAGTCTAAAATCTGGTAAAATGTACACATTGCTCTCTGTATTTTTGTAAAATACGTTCATGTTCAATTATTTATATAGAAATATAAAAGACGTTTCTTTTAAATGTATAGTAGTAATAATGGCAGTAACATGTGACAGATAAGATAGAACAAGAAAGACTATTAATAATCTTTGATTGCGCAGAAAAGTATTGTAGGCCTAATACTAAAGGCGCCAATAAAGAGCTTCGTTTTGACTGTAGTAACCAAACGTGACATGCAGTTTGCTGAATGAAGGATGACAGACAGCGCAGTGGAAAGAAGAGTTTATGTGAACTGAATTTAATGACTTCAATTTTAATCTGTACCTCACACTGAACTATGGAACAGCTTCAGAAAACCTGAAATATGTGTACGAAAACATGTTGGTGCTTTATAATGTTTTTGTGCCTTTTGTGGGGCTCAACAATGACAATAGTATACGCACAATATCGGATTTGGATCTGTCTCATCTGACCGATACCCGATCCACATAAAATGCCAGTATCGGAGCCGATACCGATCCCGAGTATCGGATCGATGCATCCCTACTTAAAATACACATTTTCTTTTCTTTTTAGGTAGAGGAAAGAAAGAGGAAGTATGCTTAGAGCTGGATTACTGTATATACACCATGCTACAAGAAGTATAATTAGTAATAATTTATAATGTTGTAATTAGAACATTTATAAATGAACATAAATATTAAATAAATTAAAAAATTAAAAAAATACTACATTAACTATTTCATTAAAAACAATAACAATGCTTTTGCAAAGATGCCAGATTTAATAATTTGTTATACACAATCTAATAATAAAAAAACTTAAAAAATTATATTTCATGATACATGAGATTACTTGTATTCAGCTATGATCCATTCATTTGATCAAAAGTGACAGTAAAGACTTAAATTGCTAGCCAATTTTATTTTTTTAAAGATGATAACCTTTGTTCATTAAATAGTCCTGAAAAAAAAAAAGTATAATAGTTTCCACAAAAATACTAAGCAGCACAACTGTTTTCCATATTGATGATTAATGCAAAAGAAATGAGTCTTGAGTACCAAATCAGCACGTCATAAAGGATCATGTGACACTGAAGACTGAAAATACAGCAGTCTTCGCAGAAATAAACTACTATAGAATTAACATTTATTAAAACCGATGGAAGCTATTTTAAATTGTAGTATTATTTCACAATATTAAATGTGATCAATGCGGACAAGAAAAAGGTGCACAGATGAAAACTGAATGATTATCATCATCCAGCACTGGAGAAAATCATTAGAAAAGTGTAGCTCTTTTCAGCAGCAAAGATGATGTCCGGAGTGCCCGGTCTATTTCTGTAGCACCAGATGGCAGGTGCTCCCTCACATACTGACAGCTACTCAACCAAAGGAAGGAATGGGCAGGTTTCTGATCTTAGACCTTAGACCATCACATTACACTCTGCAAAACAGCATGGGACAAGTGCTATGTACACACACACACACGCACACACACTCTTACATATGTGGACTGTGAACTATTTATGTGATTTTCAAACTGATCTTATTCTGAATTCTTGAAGCACAGCCGAGTTCATGTCAGCACTGTATATAAAGTGTGACAATATGTGCTTGCAAGCATACACAAACATACTGTACACAAGAGAAAACAGCATCAGGTTCAGAGCAGCATATTATGTCAGTGAGTAAGAGTCTAAGTGAGTGTATGACACCTCTATGGTTTCAGTCAGGACCAGCAGACCTGTTAGAATAAATCACTATTCATGCCAATGGAAAGGGGAAAGTCCAGGAAGCTGAACTAATTTTACAGATCACCAGTTAAGCATAGGCCAATGAATAAAGACTGCTGACTTTGAGAGTTTAGAAGAGTGGCGCTCGTGCTAAATGAAGTCTGTGAAGCTTAGCAGAGAATTGCAAAGCAGAGGGCTTATACATTTCATACAGCAAAATGGAAAATATTTCCATGACATTCTAACATTTGCAGATGGAGAGTGTACCAGTGAAATGTAAGTAATGCATTAAGGAAAACAGCACATATCAATCACATTATCACATTAACAGCACGAGTAGCATCTCCATCATCTGATGGGACGAGCCACTTTAAACTATACGTTACAAAACTATAAACTATACTATATCTTACAAGTTTTTAAAGCCCTTAATATAAAGCTAGTCACATGTTTAGAACAAACTGGATGTTGCACTTCTCTGCAGCAGCTCAGTCTGTGTCCTCCACTATATTTTTTAGATACGCTCATGTCAAACTACTGTATATCAATATAAACTGTATTGCCTCATACTGTATAATTTCTAGAAAAATACATCGATGTATTGTACAAACTCGATTTACCGCCCAGCCCTATTTGAGAGTACCTTATTAATTAATATATCTAATAATCAGATGGAACTGTGAAATAAAGGAATTAAAATGTATACAAAAAGTATTATAACGATTGCTTTGATATTATTAGTAATAGAAAGTCAAATATAAGAATATTTTCTTGCTTGCCGTCGGCATTCAGCAAATACGCATTCATATAATTTAAACAAATCTTTGAATGACTAATGGACACTTAATTTCACAAACCTTGCAGACTTAGTCGAATCAAAAATAAATGACTAATATTATAAATGGCATGACCTCACATTCTTGAATGGCCCAACAGTAGTTATATAAGAATACGAAATAATGGAAAAATTATCCTATTAATACATTTCTATAAAAAATAAATACAATATTATTACTTTTTTTATTCATTTAAATGATTGTCGGTATTATTTAGAGAAGATTTATTGAAAATCAATGCAATAACTAAGCTACAAGTAAGACCATGATACACATTCTTCGACTGCTGAATTTCAGAACATGAATTCCTAATGCTAGATGACTAATAACACAATTCCAACTTCTAATGAACTGCGGAAGTGATTAATTGAGCCCATATCTTTATCTACATGCTCATGTGTTTGTGTATACTCTAGGTTAGCTGTCCAGATCACAGGTACACCATGCCAAATGACTGGCGCCCAGGACAGACTCAATCTTTTTCTTCTAAATTCTGCTTTTCATTGCCATGAATAATACAGAATGAATAAAAGTAGCGGCCATGACTAGCCGTGCCTGGACTACAAAGCTCTGTCAGTGCTGTCAAGCTCACATTCAGTTCCCAGTTCACGGTGGTTCTAAGACAGAAACCAGCACTTTGTGCGCATTTATAACACATATGCATGTTCATGGTAAATGGTCACATGGCATGCAAATAAACAAATAAAATATTTTTATCTTTTTTGGTAAGCATTTTATTTTTAATTGTTTTTTAAAATAGTTTATCATTTTTTTTATTAAATATTGAGCAGCAAACTCTCAGCCATGTGATGTGGATGGAGAACTGCTTTTGGGTCCTAATTTCTTCCTCTTTGCAGTTGTCTATGCATCCATATCTTTATAGCATGAGAAAAATCCCACTGTTGCGAGCACAAGGAAGGCTGTAATGCTCTCTCACGCTCTGGTGCATGTGACTGAGGCTGGGATCCCTCACCCACCCCCCGGCTCATCTCATCCCTGCTCCACTCCAGCAGGAGATCAGCCCAGACCTACTATATGGGTAATTACAGATCAGACTGGCACAAAAAAAAACAGCTGGCTTCCCTGTACAAGAAAATGTCCTCCTCAGTATAAATAGATTATCCCCTGGATGACAAGATAACTGCATTTACATAGAAATTCATCCATAAGATTTGTGAAATCAATTAATAATAAGGTTTTGCTAAAATCTACTGATTACTGATTAATCTGTGATATAATTAGGGGTGTGACGGTTAGTATATAACCGTGAGACCGGCGGTTATAGTTGAACACCGTCATTAGAACTCTATAACCGCCAAAACCGTGTCATTAAAATATTTTTACAAACATTTTTTATCAAAAATTATTTTAATTTTTTAGATAGGATCATAAGATGCGCAATATATCGGGAGACATGGTTTTTACCACTTAATGAAGTTTTGTAAATCGTCAGACATGATATTTACCACTTCGTTAAATTTTGCTTTGTAGAAAACCTTTCTTAAAAACGAATTTCATTTTGTACAAATTTTATCTTAATTTTAATAAATGTTTCATCAACCAATTGCATGTATTTTAATAAATAAAAAGCAAATATAGCAGACAATGATAACCGTGACGAGTTCACTTGCACTGCACTGTGAACTAAAGCGCATCTCATCGTAAATTAAACTCAGCGTAGGCCTATGCCTCATACATTAGCATTACATATCTTTGCTGCATCGTTTCTAGAACAGACAATGGCTTTTTTTTGCAGCTTTGAGGTCTGAAATCTCTGCCCCTTTACCGCTGACACGGAGTTAACCCGCTATCTCCAAGAACAACCAATTGACTCTACGGTAGATCCACTAACACCCCCCCGTCCCGACGGTTATGTTATGAACCGTCACATTTGACTCACGTCATAACAGTCATCACCAATTCTGAAACCGGCACACCCCTAGAAATAATTATTGATTACTCATTCTTAAAAAAATGCTGGTTTAATCGATTATCAAAATGTGTTATTTGTTCTCAAAGTTTGTTGCAGCCCTATAAGACAATGTACTTTGGAAATACAAGAGTATTTCTAGTATCAGGAGTCAGGAGAAACAACAAATCTGTGATGACGGTTACGAATGTGAGGCCACTTCAGACTCTCGTCACTCACATTTCATATATCCACATGCTGCTGTGGTCTTCTTGAAGTGTTTATGAGCCTGTAAGCATCTACAGCTGGTCAGAGAGACCCAACTTATGCTATTAATGAGGTTTTACTTTTGGCCTGCAGTAAATCACAAACATTTGCTTCTCAGAGCCACTACTGAAGATGTGGTGGGACATATATTACTATCAGATCATGGAACATCAGTAGAATTATCATCAATTTATGCAGATTAACTGTCTTCTTTGTCTTTTTTTTCAGATGTTCATTTTTAATTATTTGTATACAAAGAGAAGCCCTGATAAAAAGCAGACAGCAAGACACCTCACTATGTTTTGACATACAGCCAGAGTTTAAGAGTTACAGACGGTGAGTGACCAAGGAGACAAATGTAACAAGACATCAGCCAGCTACTTGACGGCTGGTAAAAGACTGAGGTGTCCTGTTGTTGGTTCGCAACAGCTGTTCTACATCTAACCCTTTCTCTCTTGCAAGCATCACACTTTGAGCAGTAGCAAAAACGGAAGCTAAATGGGAAACAGCTGACAAGAAGGGCAGAAATGAGACAGTACGGAAAAAGCAGAACTACCAAATTACAAGGAGAAGGAAACCTGAAGCCACATTCCTGGATGAAACAACTTAATCATTACAAAAAAAAAAAAACTAAATTAGAGCAGTCACGATCATGAAATGACAGCTGGATTAACAGGAATAAAATATTTACAACTACACTCCAGCAAATCTATATAATAATAATAATATAGAATTATAGAGACCAAACAATAATATTTATTGTTATTAGTAGTTGTAAGCAGTATTAGTATGAATATTATAATATCCTGCAAAAATACAGTTCCATCTTTTACTTTCACTTTCATTTTAAAAAGGTCTGATTGTAATGGCTAACAACATTTTACATTATTCCAATATAAACATTTTAGCTTTAAACCTAAGGTTTAAAGCATTTCATCCAAGACACTGGTAGCACACAATGACCAAATACTGGAAAAACTACGTAATTATACCATTGCAAGCATTTTATCTGCATTATATGTTCTGTACAAAAAATAACAATAATATCAGCTGCATATTCGCCGATACCGATATATCGGCCATTAATATCGGCAAAACTATATATCAGCTGGACTCTAATAAAAATAGAAACCCAAATGCTATGCATTCACAATGCACGTTGAAGCCTTTTTATACGTTCATGTGACTATGACACTTTGCACATTCTTCACATTTCCAAGTACATTTGGAGAGTTCACTACACTATTACACCAAACTGGAAATATCAGTGCTGACAGGCCTACCTTACATAATTCCACAATCATTAGCATCACTTTACAGTACTTAGATTATATAAATCCAAATAGTAAATCCAAACATAAATCAAGTTCACTAACCAAGGTTTCTTATGATACAAAGATGACAGTAAAAAAAATAAATGCCAGAAGAAATCTGAAACGTCTGGAAAGAATATCAATGAATATTTTTGATTTGAACATCTTCAAATAAAATAAAAGTAGATTTTCAAGTAAATTGAAAATTTGATTAGAATCACTAAATTTCTACATACTGAAAAAACAGATACTGAATTAAGTGACCAGTGTAGCTATAATCTGCATGGGAAAAAGTGACATTTTGAGTGGAAGCCCATGCAACTGTAAGGGTCACTGGGATTAAGAGAGGAGTGTGGTGACCTCAGGCACGCTCACAGGATTACATCTGTATTCAGGTCAATCGTTTCTGTCTGCACTTAAAGCCCAATAGCAAGATGACCTTCCCAGTGTCAGAAGAACCACAGCAATCTATGATTTCTTATCACCTCTCTCCCTCTCTCAATCAATCAATAAAAGCTCTTCTGTCTCTCGATTTCAGTGTGCAAAGCTCTTCTAACTCTTCCCCTTCCGTGTCTGTGCAGGCGGTCCCCAAGGGTCTGTTGTCAGGATGACTCCATCTACGTGCACAGCAGAGCTGAAACAGTCTAAAATAAGAGGTCAGAGTAACATTAGCTACAGAGAGCCCATTTTACATACCAACTCCAATTCCATATGCTGTTAGAACTGTTGCTATGCTGTTGCTAAAGTCTTCTATGTGGTTGTTAGGGCATTATGATCAGTTACTCATCAGTCAAATTATTCCATCCTCCAGCCTCTATGATATTCTAGTGTCTAGATTTAGCCTAGCCCCCATTTTAGTGCTGGTCTATAGGATTTATCTGCTAATTTTATCATCAGCCGGGGAAATCCCAAGCTTAAAAAAGCATCAGCACACCTCTCTTCAACAAGATGGATGAGCTGCTCTGTCAAATGATGTGAGATGTTACTTACTTGTAAAAATCTAATACTGATGATAAGGGGTGGATTGTATGAACTAATCGTATATACAATCGTTTTATATCACATTAACAATATCACAATAGAGTTCATTTTGGCGCAAATTCAACCCCAAAATGTTTAATATTGCATGATTTTGTAAAGTCTAATTTTCAAAACTGTACAGACTACTAACTCAAAACAGTAACACACTATAGGCCTTTAAATGACTAGAAGAGCCACACTTAAAACCACTGGTAAGCTGCGGTCACATTTCGGTGCAATTTTGCATGTGAAATGGTGTAGTAAAATGGAGCACAACTCACAAACTCACTTTCAAATCTTGGAGTTTTCTGTTGGTCAACAGGGTGAATCAACCAATTTGAACCAGTTCCAAGTTCGGCATGGGGAGATCTTTCACACTCAAATTCCCAATTGTGTGGATTCCTATTGATATTACTTGATATTGTTGATTTGGCCAATAACAATTCACTAATCAATGATAATGTGACTGCACTTTTAAAAAGACAATATGCACACTGGACAAGCATGGTACACTGACACACGGTTTATGTTATAATTATGGCATCCTCCATCTAAAAATTTTAATTCTGTCATCATTTGCTCACACCTTTATGACTTTCTTCTTTGGAACACAAAAGAGGATATTTTAAGGAACATTGGGAACCAAACAACATTGGGGGTATCTTATCCCTTTAATGAATCTGTCTACCATCAGAGAGGTTTCAAATTCTCCCCACTCAATAATCCTCGCTGATATTTGCTCAAGACACCACTGCTAAAGATGGAAAGAGAGATGAGTTTCCATTCCCTCAACAGTTTTCCTTCATAAAAGGAAAGGTCACAATAGCAATAGATTCAGTGCATTGTGGATGAGGCAAGAGGCAAAGACTCACACTGCAAAATCTCTCAAGAGAGATCTGAGAGAGAAAGGGTTTTACAGGTTTAATCTCCATACGACCCAATGCTTAATATCTATTCTCTTAAAAACAACAGAAATGATTGACAGGATTCAACTTCACTCCACTCAAGTAAACATCCAGATACTTTTCTAGAAACAGTCATTATACATCACATAAAGTGCTGAGAAATGGCTATAAATCTATTTGATTCCATTCAGAACGAAAAAAAAAAAAAAAGATTTTATTCACAAGGTATAGTGGGCAAGTAAAACCATTTAAATGGAACTAATCAAACGTAGGTTTGTTAAACGTAAACTAGTGATGAAAGTGATTAATATTATCTAACATCATTAGTGACCTCAGCAATTTGTTTTAAGTTTATGTCTTGTCACTGCGGCTGGACAGGGCATCACAATATGTTAAGGGGCGTAACATTTCCGTCACACGCTTGAGGTATTCGGCCAATCACAACGCGCTGGATAGCTGGCCAATCAGAGCACACCGCACTTTTCAAACAGATCGATTAAAAAACGACGCGTTTCAGAAGGCGGGCATACAGAAGAAACAATAATGTACAGTATGTGGAAAATAATGCGAACCTTCGCATAAACATTTCATTACACCAAATAATGTTCTTTTTAGCAGCATCATATGACCTCTTTAATTACTTTATATCTGCTTCAGCCTGAATGGAGAGAGCATCTTTAATAGGTACACATCATGGTACAAGAAAAACATACAGGCCAGACAAACATTCATTTTAAACATGCAGTCTAAGCGGTGGCCATCACCTTGGTTAGCACGTCCCAGAGCAAACGAAACCCTTCTGAGAGCAAACATTAATGTCATTCTGCTTCTCGCTGTGTGTATTTGTCACGAGCATCCTTGACAGTCCTGCACTGTAATAAGACAACATTCCCAGCATACTGTCTGCAGTAGTGTCCTAATGAAGGGGGAGGGCCATATGCCAACCTCACGCTCCGGTTTCAGTACGCAGTCTGCGCATGTGCTCTAGAGAGCTGTGTGACTGCAGTCTGAGCTCTACTTCCTGTGAAACTCCCTGTACGCTCAGGCTTTCTCTCAGGTGACCTTGTACGCCCTACAGCCCCTTTTGTTTACCATGGGGTTAAGGCCAGCTATTGGTAAATAATGAGTATGTAAATGAAGAAAATGTGTTTGGTGTTACAAAAGCGTCTCTCGAATCCTAACCATTCAGAATGAGATAACACCACTATTTAAAAGATGAATGTGTTAATGCTCTGGAACCTAGCAGCATTTGTGAATTGGTTTCTGACTGCCCAGAATCCAACTAAAACATAACAACATACCAGAGTATTAAACCTGTCGGTAAAATAAGATTTGAAAGGAATGTGCAATAGATCATCCTTCACGAGATTTGTAGAGTCAGAAAGTTACAACTGGGTAAAATACTGATTTTTTTGGCATATCATCTTCATTTTATTCTGATTTTAATTCATTCCTCAAATCCGGTGTTTACTGTACAGCAGCAACCAAACGACTCTTATGAACCAGTTCATTTAAATTGAAAAATAAACATTAAAAATAAACACACCTTTATGATAAAGGTGTGTAAAACTCTTCAAGTTAAAAAAATTATACTCAAAGTTTCAAACAGAGTATCAATACCATTTCTACTCTTTCTTTTTGGTCACTACTGTTGCATTATCAATCATCAATGCCATCTCCCTCTGAACATCTCATACGCTAAAGCCAAAAGCATAAAATAAACCTTGTCTGAAGATAAGTGACCAAATATGAAAAGCTTATAAATCAAACAAAGTATGAGAGCCAAAGAGACAAGTATATACTTACTGGTGGAGTTCCCTTGCATCTGTATAATGCATTTTGATTCTTTGCTGGTCTCTCTTGAGTTGAAGGGCCGAACTCTGACAGCCACTTTCACTGAGGCGCCAGACATGGTTGAAGCTGCTGTGATTCAATCCCACAGAATGTTCTCCTGCAAAAAGAAACAGAATGTTTTTCTTTTCCAGTGCCCCAAACTATTAGGCTAAAGGTACAATAACACATTTGACAGAAGTTATCCAGATATATACAAAGTGTTCCATTTATGCAATGATGCTAGAGGTTATTGGGCATTTTCTTGAATTACAGCACACTGTGAACACACACCCAGAGCAGTGGGCAGCCATTTATGCTGCAGCACCCGGGGAGCAGTTGGGGGTTCAGTGCCTTGCTCAAGGGCCCCTAACTTGTGGTATTGCTGGTCCGGGATTCGAACCAACAACCCTAGGGTTAGGTGTCAAACTCTCTAATCAACCACTAGGCCACGACTTCCCCTACTACATATATTCCATGGCTACTACATCTTATTCAATATATGGATGTCTAGGGCCTCTAAATTATCAAAATGGTCAATACCTTGCGGAGAACCAGTTGACAATTTTCTACATGCCTTCTGCCCTCTGATTGAAATTTCTTTTTTTTTTTAGCAAGTACAATTCTAATAATAAAACTCTACAAAAATGCCCACCTTTAGGTTGTGGTATGCATGTCTTTCTCCTGCAAAATCTTTTTATGAAGTAGACTTAAGGATAACTTTTAAATATAAATTTTTCAAGATTAACAGGCTTTTGAAGAACATTTATGTGTACATCTGACAATTATCATTGTATTGCATTGCATTATATGTTTGTCCCCCACAATAACATAAAACTAAACGTTTGTATAACCCAAAATTATGTATCAGTCACATCAGAAGAGTTAATATATTTGGGCAGGTGACATGACATTTCAAGCATATTCAGCAAAATGGTTTTTAGCAAAATAACAATATTGAATATCCATACTATAAAAAAATATTTCCAACAAAGGACCATTTAAAGTGGTATTACAGAATGTTTAACTAGTAAAAAAACAAAACAAAAAAAACAATTGAAATTTCAAAGAAAGATAGAAAGAAATGTGACGGGAGCAAAATATACACTTTCCCTATATGTAAATATTTAACCAATCTTAATATTTAATATGAAAATGTCCTTGTCTGTTATATGTCAATAGCCCATTTACCATATCAAATGTCCAGTGGTCAAGAGCAATAGCATAATATGCAGGTAAATATCCAACACACAGTTACAGATGATCAGGAATATTAGATGGTTCCTTCACGGACTCATAAACATGGCTGCCGTTCGCCTGCAGCAGCAGGGCTGGGCCTATTCACACGCTCACTACACTAGTAAACACATCTGTTCTGTCTAAATGACACCCGACTCTTATGACATATCACAACGCATGCATTTGACACATTAGGCCTGTTTGTTCATGTAGAAATGCAAGTATCACTTATGGGCGTGACATCTGTTATTATGCATTGGTTTAATCGACCGGCTCTGGGTTATAACGAATCTGACAATGCAGCAATTCTTTTTGAAGTTCCAGTCTCTTGAGTATGACAGAACATTGAATAGTCCGCTATACAATAACATGACACCAAAAAAGATGATATTTTAATCCTTGCCCTTGTAACGTCAGTGGTTCATTTAATTAAAGGCATACGCCCATGAAATGCAATCTGCCGGAGAAAACATAAGTATGTCTACTTCAGGGAGGTAAAGAACACTTACTCTTCCATCTATTTTTATATAAGCTAAGTACACTAAAACAATGAAACAACATAACAAAAAAACGTTTATCTGCTTCAGTGTATAATAAGGTAAATTATATTTACAACATATTCGGCGTTGTCATAGCTGCACTATCATAATGGTCTGCTACATAGATCAAATTAATCAAAACGTTTAATTAATCTAAAACAAAAACAAGTGTTACAGTATAATCGTATGATGTCGCCTCCTTTATTGATCTCATGTAACGATGTCCGATTTGAGAACAAATCGTTCTTTTGAATCTCTGCTGGGAACCGGTTCTCCAACCGGTATGAACGACTCTGTCACGAGTAAAATCGGTCCGGACGGGTCTGGAGCTGGAGTCAGAAATCACGCACTGACTGGAACAACCCAGAATTGTTTTTTTCCACTGATCCATAATCAGCCGAGAACGACAATCGAGTTTACAAAGTACTGATTCGGCCTGAGCCGGAGCTGTTCAAAAGAACCGATTCTTGGAAATGTGCCGAACTTCCCATCACTAACTCGGACGTCTTTCTATGAACTCGGTGACTTTCTTTGCATAACTCGCATATGGTTTTGTCATTTTGATAATTTGTTTTCAATTATCAATAAAAGATAATACAATTAAGTGTATAATACCACAATTAAGTTTAAGGTCAACTGCAATAAGAATCAAAACATTTCGGTAAACATCCATTAGCATTCCCAAACCCGACTCGGGCGATGTATGCTCAAACTCAAATGTACAAATAATACAATCAAAATTTAAAAAAGACGGCACTTACTGCTATATATCCACAAGTAGAGACGACTAGAACCGCATAGAAATCCTGCACGATGCCAATTCTCCAATGACGTCTACAACCAGCAGCAAAAATCAAAAAAGATTAACGGTTAAGTTTCTGATAGTTCCTTTTTTGTTATATACACCCATTATAGCTGCGTCTCATTCTCCAGCACCGCGCAAGATGCTTGCGTTTCTGATATATTTAGTTAGGCTGATGCTGGTGTCGTTGAACCGTTCCCCTCGCAGGCTTAGGATATGGATGAATGCCTTGATTTACTGAAATGATTACGTCAACTGCCCTGTCAACATCGTGAATGACGGCCCTTCTGGCCAATAAAAATGAAGTATTTTGTGAGTCATGCGATGTGTTGCCAATGAGAACGCTGGAAAAACTAAGGTGGGCAAGGCAGCTGTGACGTAATACTGCAGGTCGCATACGATCCGCTGTGGCGTGGCATCGGACAACAAAAAAGTGAAGAGCGCCGCCTAGTAGAAATATGGATAAAACAGGGCTAGCCGCCTGTAATTTAAGCGCTAACTTAAAAATGAACACAAAGAGGTGATCGTGCCAACGTTCTTTCAAAATGTTATTATTATAATCAACTTAAGTTCTAAAATCAAGTCGCGAAACTTGAATCCTCTCAAAATATACAACACAATATAAAAAGATAATTTTCTGAGAGCAATGAATTAAAATAGAAGCTGCTACATATACCACATTTAAAATGTTTTCTAGACTATCAATGATATATTAATAATATATTATATTTTATTTTACAACGCGGCTAGATTAAATTCTGCCCAGGACTTTTATAGTTAACTACCACTAATAGCATATTTTTACTTGAAATAAACATTAAATAAAATTAAAAAACCCACTGTTTTAATTAACAAAAACATATTTGATGTACTAAATTAAATAAAGCTGAAACATAAAACTAGAAACATTTAAAAAAGAAAATAAAAATGATAAAAAAAAACTTGAAATGGAAAATATTTGCTTAAAAAAACATTTTAAAATATTGTACAATTACACAAAAAACACTCTGAACTCAATAAATGAATAAAACCATATTATTCAATGAACTGAAATCAATCTAGACCTAACAGCTAATGTTTTGCAAAACATGAACAAGTCAGGAAGAGCAAAAACAAAAAAAACGCAACAGCTATCATTGTGTGTGCATTACCATTTATTACAGTTCAAAGAGCTGGGTCCAAAAGAAGTTTGTAGCAAAGGAAGCAAATTCCTGTACAGATAAACCCTTTAAGTCACTGGAAAAACTCTTACATCCAACAACTGGGGTTAATAGTAATAACAAGAGATGATGAAAAATGTTGGGATAACAGAACAAAAAAAACATGATGTACTGGCATTTTTATGACGATCATGTTACAACACAGCTTCACATTCTTTGATTTGATCCTGGGTTTGAGCTCCGATTCAGATTTTAGTCAAATTTTAGTCACACCGTGTACATATGAGATTTCTACGCAAACCAAAATTCTAATACAGAGTCAATAACCATCTGATGCTCCACTGGCATGTGTCCATCAATTTACACCAACATCTATTGTATTTTCTACAAGACAGTCTATAGCTTGTTAATTTGATTACTTAAAATGTGTTGTATTCCTCCATCTGTATAAAATAAAAAGCAGGTTTTTGACTGAACGATAAAACTGCATGTTTACAGCCAATGTTTTGTCATTCTACTTAGAGTAAATAAAAAAAAAAAAAAGGAAATACTGGTGTTACTTAACATTCTTCACAAACATGAAATGGATCCCTTTCCTCAATGTTTTCCCTTACCATGCGATTGACTAAAATGCAATGAGGACAACAAAAACACAAAGGGAAGCAATTTTTTTAATATATCAAAATGTGTTAACTTTTCTGGGTGTGAAACTGTGTGCTCTTTCAGCTTGGTATGTATGTGCAGACATACAAATTCAAAATTAAAATGGTTCAAAACTTTATTTTGTTTCAAATTAAAACCATGAGCCTTTCCAGACAGTGGCTCGATAAGGAGGATAAAAGGAAGGGCAAACAATTTGGGTACTGTCATCTTTTATTTCTCTTTCTCTCTCTTCAGTTCACTTCCAGCGTGGTGGAAACATTTAAACTGCAGGGCAAGCTCGGCTCACTGAGAGAACTCAAGCACGGCCACTCTGCTTCCCTCTCATCCAGGCCTGGATGCGCTCCTTCAGCTCTGGGACTGTGGAGAGGGGGAAAAGTATGGAGTCAGCATTTAACAAACAGTGTAACAATTATAAAAAAATAAAAAGAAGACAAGTCACAGAGTGCATTAGGCAGCAGCGCTGAAAGTCTTTGTAAAGCTGTGTGTGTGGGTACCTGGTTCCAGCATGCTCTCGGTGAGAGGCTGTCTGTTGAAGGGGTCTGTGGGAGAGTTCAGGAGGTGACGCAGAATGATGGATCGATCCATGATGTTGCCAGACGGGAGTTGCACGGGATCAGTCATGAGAGTGTCCATCAGCGGGTCTGTTCAGATAGGATGTCAATGTTTATTGCTCCAATCAACTATTACATTTATAGCTACACTTCCATTTTTGTGTTGTTGTTAGGGTTGTTTTTACGAAATTAACACTTTTATTACTTGCAAGGATGCATGTGATCAATTTTACAAAAAAATATATATATATTAGAATGTGACATTTAGAAATGGCTGATTTCATAATATTACTGTTTTTACATTATTTTAATCAAATAAATGCAGCTTTGGTGAGCATAAGAGACTTGCTTAAGAGCATAAAATTTTTTTTTTTTTAAAAGTATCAAACCCCAAATGCAGTAGCGCATGACTAAAAATATGATGTAAAACAAACTGAGGACTTGACGACATGCACCTTTAAACTCATCCGGGGCATCGCCGTAATCCATCTCAGACTGAGAATTGCGGGCTACTATCTCCTCCACCTTTTCCAACAGAAGCTTGAATTTCTCAATAGCAATGGTGGATTTTATGCCCGCTTTTCTCATTTTTGAAATGACCTCCTCAAACAGCTCCCTGCTGTATGACCGCTAATGCGAGAGAGAGAGAGAGAGAGAGAGAGAAAAACAGGATATTCTATATTTGTCTTGCAATACAGTTAAGCACCAAACAACATTTGCGGTCTAGCCACCAAAGATCTTGGTGAGCAGGTACAGACCTGGTCATCTGCAATGGCTTTAGCGAACCGAGCACAGTCCAGCTGCAGATAAATGTCAGTCAGCTGATCCAGGAGCTTCTTTGGCTCAAAACCATATTTTTCTGGGTTTTCCACCTTCAAGTCTCGACATTTAGGCCCACACAGCTGCTGCAGATTATAATTCAACATGGCAGCCAGACGAGGACCCAGTTCCTGTTCAATAAGACAGAATATACATGATAACAAGAATGTTATAACTTTTGTGCAATTTCAACAGAACCTACAACTATAGTATTTGCTCTATTAATGTCATTAAAAGTGCCCTTTCTCACACCTCCTCTGAATAAACTCAATGTTCTAACCCGGGCAGCAGCTCAGTTTTCCCTGAAGACTATAAATACCTGCAGAGAGCAGAGCGCAGGAGATCCATTTACTGCAAGAAGCAGATTACAGTGCTCATGCTTTTTTCCTTTTAACCAAACCTGAATTCATTAGACTTTGTTAAGCTCTACCTCTTTTGTAGGGGCTTCCTAAAGTGGATCTGTTTGTTGTCGGTTGAAATGTTCCTTAAGTTATATTTCTGACTGTCTGCTTATATAGGTTTATTAAACAGCTTCTACTCATAAACAACCTGTAAAGCTGTTCCTACACTACTGTTCAAAAGTTTGGGGTCCGAATTTATTTTTTATTTTAAAATCTTACCGTCCCCAAAATTCTGAATGTCATCATAATGCCATGGCGTGTTTTTACAGCATGCAAAAGTGTGACATGTTTCTGTACTTACAGGCCTGAGGAAGGGCTTCTGGACCTGTTTGGTGAGGATATGGAACATATCCACGGTCTCTGTGGCCAAAGCCAGGTACGATCGTGATACTCTCTCATCCTGAGTCAGCTGGGACTGGCGGCTCTGCTGCTGCTCCTGAGGATCAAAACATTTCACGTGAAATCAGACGTGATTGGAACTGGAAGACAAAAATTGAATGCAAGTAGAAAGACTGCTGCACAACCATTCCCTTTAAACCTTTAAAGTCCGTGTAAATATTAAATATGTGTTCAGAGAAAAATGTGTCATTAATCCACCCAGCCAAATTTGAGTGATAAAAAAAAAAAAAAAGTACATAAAACAAGTTATCAAATTCTTGAAAAAATAAGCAGCACTCTCTGCTCTCAAACGTCTTTAAAATGTGTTTTCAGCCATACGTTTCTAACATTTATAATGGATTTAGAAACAATTCTCCGAATTACCTTCACACAGACTTTAAAAGTCACTCCCCTTCCTTTTAGCCTTAAAGCTAATGCTTTTCCCCCTGGCACATTAGTGCATTATATCCATTACAATGCAGTTAAAAGGGTAGGTAACTGAATTATTGGTGAAGTTGTGAGATGTGCTGACCCTGGGCAGCTGGTCCCATTGCTCTTTATTCTTCATCTCCTCCTGGATCTCATGGATGCGTTTCAGAGACTCCAAACTCTCGTCCAGCAGAAAAGTTGTATCATTAATTAGCATGTTGATGTAGCGCACAAACTGTTTGCCAGAGCTGCAGAATGAATGCGAGAGACAAAAAAACGTTTTTAAGTTCAAATTTCTGTCACTTAATCGACCTGGGTGACACATCATCAGTCTATGACTATTTCCAACATCACTCAAAACTCACTTGAACTCCTCCAGGAAGGTGCCTTGGTGGTTAATGTTTTGCCATAGGCTTTTGAATATGGTGCTGATGTGGTAACGGATGGTGAACTTGTCATAGAACTCGCTTGTGGCTCCAGTGTGCTCCACATCTAAGAAAACACACCCATTCAGCATAAACAAATCAAAATGGATAGAACAGACTTTAAAAGATATATTTTAGAACCCTTTTCACCGGTGTAAAACTTCATGAGAGCCGGCACAAGCTGATTGATAGACAGTGGGTGGTTCTCCATCATCTCAAAGAATCGCTGAGTGCGCGGTTGCACTGCAGGATTGGTGACAAACAGCACCTCCACCAGCTTGGCGATCAAGTATGGGTTCTTTATGTAATTCTGACTGCTAATGAAGACCACCAGGAAGGTCACAATGTCACCAGTGCATGGCTCATACAGAACCTGTGGAAAGTACCTGAGAGACAAAGGGGAAAAGTGTCAAATTTGACTAAAACCTAAATAAGTAAATGTAACTAAATTTGGATCCTAACAATATAAATGTGCGGACTTCAGCAATCTCATACACTTACTGCACAATAAATAGCAAGAACTCGGCCACATCTTCAATGTAAAACTCTGGCAGTGCTGCAAAGCTTTTAGGGATTTCTGGGTTCAGAGGCAGGGTTACGCTGTAAGGTGATAAAAGACAGGAAACCAGAATAAAACAACCTCTTGACTACAATTTGGCTGAAAGAATGGAAGCGGTATCTGAAGAGGAGATGTAAAGTGAACTGACCCTGGGTAGTCAGGTTCCACCATACGCAAGATGAGCTGGATGACCATACTGAAGAACTGCAGACATCTGCGCAGCAGGTTCTCGTCCAGCAGCCCTGCGTCTGCGCAGGCTTTAGAGCGCACCAGTTTCTGACAATACATTTATTTAATTTTTTTTATTGATTATCGGTTTAATTAATTAGATGGTGCAGCTAATCTTATCAAACAACTAAAGAAGTGTCTTTCTCAGGCATAGTAATAGATAGTTGCTATTTTAAGAAATAAGAGCTGGCACACATTTTCCAGCATAATTTTTTTTTAAAAACACATCTTTAATGGATAACAGTATTCACCTTCAGCTGTGTTTTACATCTCTTCAGCATCTCCCGATGACGACTTGCCAACGGGGAATCCTTCCACTGGTTCTCGCTGTTTTTCAGCTCTTCCACAGTTCTGGAACACACACACACATTCAGCCTTGTGCAAATTACCTCTTCTGACATCTATAAAAAAATAAAAAAGTATTACTGGCCATTCTAAGTGTTATCCCTGCTGTCGACAGCAGGAGTCACTGTGGTTCTGATCGGCCAGGCATCAAGCCAATAAACAATGTGAGCTGCCTTCTGTCTGAATGTGAAGGACCTGATGCAGCACTAAGACCGGAGCTGGTAAATCAGGACTAAGATGACTTTAGAGCTGCTTTACACTGCAAGTAAATACCTTGCACCAGAGACAGTGGGACAGGACAGGATTAGCCCGTCTCAACAGAAAGAGATTAAGGGCTTTTTTACGAAGCCATCTATGATAGCCTATCTGACATAAGCGATGAGGAATCCAAGATGTTCCACTTTGAGAATCACTTTAACTAGCAAATCTTTAAACTTCATTACTTCTGCGGCACTATGTAGCTCTTTGTACTAGTGCACACTTTACAGTGGACCGATACTCAACATGGTTTTGGTAACAAACTGCTCGCTTTTACGACTGAATCTGAGCAAAGCACCTGTTTAGATCCCTGATGGCCCTCAGCCTCCGTATGTAGCGTCGACAGCACGGGAGGATGGACAGATGATGTGCGTGTAGCGTTAAGAAGAAGCACTCTGTAGGGAACTTGGGCTCGGAGAACTTGGATGGGTCTTCATCTGTGGAGAAATGGGAGGAAGGGGACATGGGTTGTCTGAGTCAAACTGAGCATCTAAAGCGATTTGTCTGTCCCAGAGCAGAGCCCACACTCACGCAGCTCAGTGAGCCAGCTCTTCAGGTCCTCCATCGTGGCTTTGAGCCGGGTCTCTTCCGTGCTGACATTCAGCCGACACTTGGGGTGGAAGATGTAGAGAGGATCCACTGTGTCCAGCTTGATCTTCATACTGAGCTGCTGCAGCACCCACAGGAAGTTCATCATGAAGCCGTCTGTGGACACCAGCTTATCATCGGTCTAAAGAAGGAATGCAGGAGAAAATAATCAAAATAAATAAGTATTTTTAGAGTATTTTTGTGCCTTTATGCCAGTTTTCATTCACTAAGAAATTGGCACCATTACTACCTCGATAAGATGGCATACTTGAGCAGACATACCTGGATTTGAGCCTTCTTCACATTACGATTCACCAGAGCTGCCATGTAGCTCAGAGCTGCTTCCCTTGTCTCTCCGTTCAACAAGATATTGTGCAGGATTTTAAACAGATCTCCCTGGAAAACCCACATCAGCACATGCTCAGAATTACAAAATTCACTAAATCTCATTTCAGCATTCTATTTATTTTGTATGTTAATGTGTTCAATGTTCATTTATGTCAATTTATTATATATATATATATATATATATATATATATATATATATATATATATATATATATATATATATATATATATATATATATATAAAACACAGTTTTTATATTTTAAGGATTGATAAACATGCAGTAATATAATAAAAAGTTTTATTAATCATCTGAAAAATACTGAATAATATTCCAAAGCACTTTACATAATACAATTAACATTAAACACACAGAATATGCACAGTCCTCAAAAATTTGGAATTTAGCTGAATGAGACAGTTACATAAGCCCAAGTTTATCTGCATATACTTTTATTTTAGAAAATTACACTAAATAAATTCTTATATATGCATTTTTCACTATGCAGTGCAATTTTGACAAGGTGCATCTTATTTTCCTGAAAATACGTTATATATATTTTTTGATTAAAATATTAAACTAAAGAAATTATACTTTTATAATCATATAAGAAAGACCAAAAACTGAAATAGACAAAATGCCTCCACTTGCACCCCTGCTATATAAAAAGAATATTCCCTCAATATTGGAGCAGCTCATTAAAAATCGATGAGTATGTGATATGATGGCCGCTCACCCTCGCAGACTCCAGATAATGCTGCAGTGACTGGCTGACCACACGGGTGTTCTCCACAGTGATGGCAGGGCCCGAGAAGAACTTGTCTCCCACTTTAGTCTACAGAATAGAAAAATGGACATAAAAATAAACCAATTTTCTCCCGTGATCACTTATCAATGCTTCACTTTGTATCAGCCTCATTTGTGAAATGACTTACATCATCCTCAGCAAACACAGAAAGACTGAAGAATGCGCCGAGAAAGGAGAGTCTTTGAATTTCTCTTCCTGTCCCGGGACTGAGAGGGTCAGGACACCACAATGGCAGAGAGGTGATCTAAAAGTACATGCGGACAGACAGTATTAAAAGTGAACCACATAACCTGACAAGACTTGAATTCGGAAGCTCCTACAAAACCTACCAAATTGCATACAGGGTGAGTCTTCCCAAACTTGATTTCACAGAGCTCAACCAAAGCCTGTAAAACAATAAAATGTCAGTCACAGACACAAAACAAGAGCCTAACAGAGTTTATATAGAAATCAAGGGAGCTTGTTAGGTCCTAACATGCAAATTCAGTTTATATTATGCTTTTAAATAAACAGTTGCTTACCATTAGAGGGAACTTGAAGTTGTCACTGTCAAAAGAACATTCTTTCACAGCTAAAGTGAGCCCTTGAAGAATGGGAACGAAGATCTGAAAGAAAAACAATACTGATCGAGCCAAGACAAAAGTTCGACACCTTTTCTATGAACTAACCTGACTTTCAAACAGCTGACCCCAAGGTTATTTTTAGAATTACAAAGTAACAATATTAATAAAATAACTAGAATTTATTTAAAACGATTTTATTCCCGCTTTTTTTATTCCAGTCTTAAGTGTCAAATCATTCCAATAATATGGTGCTCATGCAACATTTCTTTTTAATACTAACTGTAACCACTTGATATTTTGTGGAAACCGTGATTTTTCTTTTCTTCTCAAAACTCTGTGATGAAAAGAAAATTCAAAAGAACATCATTTATTTGAAATCGAAGTCATCAAATAATTATTTAATTATTGTCACTTTTGATCAATTTAATCTTGCTTAATAAAACTTTATATTCATATTTTTGATTATAAAGTGTCCTTGTGCCATCTTTCTTTAAAATTAAATGCTGATATTTTAATACCTTATGTGCAGTGTCTAAAGTATTCAAACTGGAACCATAAAACCTAATGTGGGATAATTGATCTGGAATAAATAATGATTTTTAAACACTGAGTCATTCTTACAAAAACAAGCAAATGAACCATAAATATGTTTAATAAATGTGTTTAATATACTTTTTTTTTCTTTGAGGTACACTTATAACGTTATCAAGATGTTTACATCAAAAAACTTTAATAGGCACTAACAGGTTATTTTCTGTCCTCTTTTGACCCCCCCCATCGGAACACTCATCAGAAAGCTTTGTTTGAATAGGTGTGCCAGATAGTAGACTCAGAGGTAATACCCACTGCTATGACTGGCTAACAAGTTGTGTATTTTTGACAGCTACATCCTTCACAGATGAATGTGCTTTGTTTGCAAAGTGAACAAAGAACCAAGTTCTTACTGATTCTGTCTGGATCTTCAATAAAAATAAAGTTCACTCCACAGCATCTTATTGTCTTGGGAATATCTTTAGAGTTTAGTTTTATGTAGTCCTGCATTTACCTTCTCTTATTATTTACACTACATGCGCAAATCAGTGGGCGGAGCTAAACAGGCAGTGATGTAGAAGCAGGTGTTGATCATCTTCCATGGAGGCGGGGTTTACCCGCTCTATTACATCATAACGTAGCACATTCAATAAGCTTTGGCAGATTGGCTTCAATAAACTGTTTTAATGGTGTGTTCACACCAAATGCGAAGCAAATATGCCCATTGCTTCCCTCAAACTAGTTTACTCGCGGGATGTTATTCGCATTACTCACGTCATTTTTATTCACGTGAGTGAGGCAAAAAAAAAATCCATGAGTATAGCCATGGTGAGGATAAATACAAATCGTGGCTTTGAACCTGCTGTGGAAGTCCCAAAAACTCTGGAAAGCCAAACACAGACGTGTCTGGGTTCACAGCAAAGAGATGCACACAACTTGAAGTTGTATCATAGATTTCGGGGTTCCCGCGAATGAGTCAGGCGAATTTTCCACTCAAGTTGAAGTTTTTTAACTTGCATGAAAGACGCGATTGAGTGTCATGCATTTTGCATCATTCGAGTCGCCTGGAGCGAATTTGCCCCTATTCGCATCTTTGCATGTAATCTACTCGCGCGAATAATTCAATTCACGTTTGGTGTAAATACACTATTAGACTAACGAGAACGTTTTGAGTTCTAAATCTTACAGGATGCTTTTATAGTGCAATGACCTTTTATTTGTCAAAAGATCAAAGACATTTTATTGGCCACTTTAATACCACTAGGAGTTTGGTATCAATAATAAAGAACTGTTCAGCTTCAAAAGTAAACTGAGACAGCACGCAGCCTGTCTCCATAACCTGCTGCAACTCCCACCTGTTTAAACACATCCTCCTCCTGATGAGTCATGCGCACCAACTCCTGGATGAAGCCGTACGGAAGGTTCCGGCACAGCATGTAGGGAACCAGCAGCGAGGGCTGTAGAGGGGCCCTATTTAAGGGCAAAAAGAGAGAGAAAGGGTGTGGCAACTTTTTCCCTTTTTTGCCTGTAACACGAGTACTAGCATCAGTTGATGATGCTGTAGCCAAGCACCAAATGTGGAGGAGAAAGCTTAACACATGCAGAATGAAGCTTCTTCCTGAAGCCAATTTCTGCATAGACAGACAGCTATTAGTAATGCTTTACATTTAAGAGACATTAATACGGTTCACTTGCACAAACTGTGTAGGATTGCAAAGTGTAATGAAGCCCATGACACCATTTTTTTAAAAAGATGAGCTCTTCAGTTTGGACAACAACAAATTGAATTCCAAAGGTCATAGCTCTAATGTGAAAATCCCTTCAAAAAAGCCTTAAGAATGCATTGAGAAAGGTTGCTGTAACTGACCTGGGCTGTGTGAGGGTACCTTGAAGCACTAGTGCAGCATGGGAAATGCACTGGGAACGAATGTTGCTAAGCAGCTGACTGACTGCTGGCTGGCTGCACATCTGAAAAATACAAGTATATGAATAACAGTCTCTGAACATTGACCAAATACCCTGAGCTTGAAGCTCAAGGTCAACAACTAGAAGTAAAATGGCTGAATAATGAGAATTGTTTTTTCTGTCATTATAATTATATTAGTATTATTATTATTTTTATTATAAATGAGAGTACAACATGAAAAACTCATGCCAAAGATGGAATTACCCTTGGCTTGACAAGACATGTTTTGTCTTTCACTTTCACCTGCTTAACACCTCCACCTCTGTTCTGACCTACTGACAAACACCTTCTGATGAAGGAGTTATTTTCTTGCATGGCTTGTCATACTTGAACATAATTATCTTGCCTGAGTTCAGAATTATTACTGAGGAAATGCGTCCATAATGTTAATCAGCAGTTACCTTCAGGGCCTTCCTCTCTTCCATTCCCACACTGTCAAAACGCTCGATGAGGTAGTTGAGCATCTCCGTCTCTTTACAGGACTCTATGGTAAAGCGGTCGCTACATGAGTCACCAGCCATCCCCCCTCCGGACGCACCCAGGCTAGAGAGAGAAAGAGAGAGTTATGAGGGATAAAAACTCCCTTCAATAAAAGGAGGTTGTAGAGTGTAGATGAACTTTCTGGGGAAAACCTAAACGGAGCAAATAAATGACCAAAACCACATAGCTTTAGCCACCCAGGAAATGTCTTTCATCATTAAATGTTCCTCTTTTCAAAATAATTATCTTGGGAACAGCAGTGCATCAGACATAAATGAAGGTTTATCTCCATTTCAAGCAATGGTTAGAACAAACTACGCCCCACAATGCAAAAAGCACAAAGATATTTCCAGGTTTTCACATGAATGTAGATACATACAATTGTGATGTGGTAACATGCATTTCTAACTACCTACGGGTGTGATTTGACTGAATGGAATTTAACATGTTGGAATCAGTTTACACCTGTATTTAGCACCAGCCATTTGTCACTCGATCTCCTAAGTCAGACGTAATACCACGTGTAAATGACGGCAAAACGCATGACAAGAGGACAACAAAAGCAGGCTATAATACTTGCGCTCGCCCCTGCAGGTCTTTGGTCATGAGACAGCATGCATTAGTGAACTCTAGGGTGAGAAAACACTCCACAGCAGGCTTCTGGCTCTCATTAGTGCTGTTACACAGTCTGCATTGCATTATCCGAACACCACCCGACAATCAGTCCCCCACCATCACGGCTGTCCAGCACACACGTCCTGTGTGGGAGTTTTCAAGGTCTGCTGGCTCACATTTCTGCTGCGAGCTTAACGGGTCTAACAAATCCTTGTGCAATGAACACGATTCCAGCTGACAGCAAAGCTTTGTCCACATAAGAAACACTGAATCAACTGATCAAGTATCACATGATCAAACTCCACTATTTGGTTTCATTCTGAGGTGCCGACATTGGGCACAGCGGGCTGTTGTTAGTGGCCAGGCAGCACGCTGAAGCATGCAACACGCGTTGGCACTGATACCTGGACCCAAACGGAACCCCTGAAAAATCCTCATCTTCCTCTTCCTCCGGCTCTTCATCACTGCTGTCCTGAGGCAAGTCGGACAGGCCGAAAAAGAGGGAGAAAGGGCTGGTGTGGCCGCGGTGTGTGAATGGAAGCAGACAGATAGACTGAATGAAAATTTAAAGCCTACAAAGAAGCAACTTCACATCTAACAGGGTGAGAAAGGTACCTAGACGGCATCCGGGTGGCTAGCCTAGTCCTTCTGGGCACAGTGCTGGGGGAGCCGGGGTAAGGCATGGAGGAGTCGGTGCTATGGTGTCTTGGGGAAGGGCTGGAGGGTACACCTGAAGTTGTAGGGGGCGTAAGCATACCAGATTGAGAAGCTCTTTGGCTTGGGCTTATGGGGATGGACGAGCTAAGGGAGTAGGGCCTGTATCTCTGGGAGATGGGCAGAGGGGTGGATGGAGAGGGAAGTAGAAGGCTGGCGGGAGGGCGAGAGGCGGGAGGACTGGGGGGACCCGGGTGGGCGGCCGCAGGAGCCAGCGGGACAGATGGAGCACTCATTCTGGCAGAGCTCAGAGCGAGTGGGTTTGGGCTACAACCGTAAAGACTGAAAACAACAAAGACATTGATGAAAATGAAGGCAGAAACACAGGAAGAGGAGGAAATTTAAAGAGAATTTAAGAATGTGAGACAAAGGGGTGGAGGTGGATATGTGCACTGGCGGCCAAACGTTTGGAATTATTACAATTGTTTTTATGTCTGTGAAAGGAGTCTCTTCTGCCCACCAATGCTGAATGGTTTGTTAAACATACAGTAAAAAAAGTAATATTGTGAAATATTACAATTATTTAAAATAACCTGTTTTAATATATTCTTAAAATGCAATTGCATTCTGTGATGGCAAACCCCATTTTTAGCAGCTATTACTCCTGTATTCAGTGTCATATGATCCTTAGAGAATCTTTCTAATATGATATATGAATAGTAATGCTTGCTGGAAATTCAGCTTTGCCATCACTAGAATAAATTACATTATTTTAAAAAAATACATATTTTAAACAGTAATATTTTTTTTTTTCAGTTTTAAATGCATATTTGAAAATACACTCAAATAAATGCAGCCTTGGTGAACTTCTTTCAAAAACATTTAAAAATCGTAATCATTCCAAACTTTTGGCCACCATTGTAGGAGGCTACATCATTTCTTTTAAAAGGAGAAGTTGTCAAATCACACTTGCCTGGAAAGAGAGCTGGCACCGAATGAACCAGCGCAGGGCATCATGGGACTGCCGCTCTGGCTGGAGGGTGGGACGAGAGTCAGGTGACGGTCCGGGGACCTGGCAGCAGTGATTGGCTGAGATGTGGCAGTCAAGCTGGCGAATGGGTTACAGTCACGCGAACGGGTGGACATCATGAGAGCCTCCATTAAAATCTGTCCAATCAGGTCTCTGAAGTCAGAGTAAACTAGAAGAAGAAATCACAATGCAATTCAATTACAGAGAAATCAGTATTCTCTCTTACACCCTCTGTTGCCTTCTCTCCATACCATCCCTAGGGTTCTTCTGGAATTCAGCAGCAAGTGAGGGGAGGAAGATGACATCACGGTCCTGCTCCTTCCAGGAAACACGCAAGATCTTACAGATAAGGTGCAAAGCCTGCTCTTCAGAGACGTCAGAACTGGATGAAGAATCCTGCAAGTATTAATCCAGCAAATTAACTTATAAATACTTAATCAGTGGCTCTCAAACATTGTGAGTCCCGCACAAACACATTGTTTACTGGTATCAGATTTTGGATATTGTAAATGTATGTTGAAATAGTAGATTACCTTTGCTATCATTCAAGATTTGATTGCATTATTAAAAACACCAATGCCAATAGCATGCCACTTATCAGTTATAGGCCATAAAATGAAAATTGCATCTTGTTACCTTTTCAGCCAGGTTCCTTTTCTCTCTGCGATCGCTGTCTTCCACCTCCATATTCTCAATTCCTGAGTCCACATCTACTTGGGACATGCTGAAGACCACAAAGATGATTCAACTCTTGAATTGTCAAACAATATAACTTAAGTACTGCATGTTATAAAAGTACAATGGAAGATACAAAAACTGTGTGCCTAATGATAGAGAGGGTTATCTTAATATATAAACTTCCAGCTGTATTTATTTCTTTTTATATGCACTGGAATTACATGGCTGGAGTACAAAAGCATTTGCAATCCAACAGTAGAGAGATTCTGCAGTGAGATCTATGGCCTTCAGCAAGTGAGAAACAATAGTTGGTCTCCAGCACAATCTCAGTTTGAGCTCTTACATCATGCCCTATCTTTGATTAGGAGTTCAGAGAGGACAAAGGTTCACAGCTGTCTCTCACCTCTTCTCGCAGGAGGCTGTGTCAATGTCCATGCTCTGGGAGCGGGACAGGGATTGGGACTGTGTCTCCAGACTGTTGGATGGAGAGCTGGAGAGAGAGCTGACCCCCTCGCTGCTCTGGCTGCGGCAAGCAACCCCTACGGTAATGGAAAGCACAAAAGGAAGTACTGTGTTTAAGTACAAACCTGTGGATTGTGTCATGGAAAAAAACTGGCTAAGCCTTAATGCTCAAGAAAAACTTTCTAAAAACTGTCATGGCTGGAAAACAAACCACATAATTAAAGTTCAGCTAAAGAACATTAATTCTGAACAATCAAACATTCTATGTCCTTCGATGAAAATCTCTCTAAATTTCACCAAATCTTCCAAGGTTTACAAACACAGAAAACATGCATAGAGTCAGAGAAAAACTAAATCTGCATCAGAAATTCTTGAAGCACACACCAGTGCAGCACAGTGATTCAATGTAAATTTAAAAACAATACATCAATTACTTTTAACGGGGTGTTGTTAGGATTTTTGTTGTTTACATTTTGAATTTTATTTTTAAATAATAATAATACTAGTTAACCGGCTTGTTGATATATAATCACAATATTTTGGCCAAATTGTGCAGCCCGAACACAATTTATTTTTGCTAATTTTAAGTCACAATCACAAATTTTATCAGAAAAACAACAAATGCAATTACATTTTTTTCACCAACTCATGCAACCCTATTACATGGGCAAAATCCACCCACTTCAACTAGAGTTCCCACTTTCATGAATTTGACATGAGGGCAGAAGATCTCCTCAGATATCTTTGCATCACCTTCAGGGTTGGTCATGTGAATTTGCTGTGCTGACCAAGAGAAAGCTGCTTGGTTTAAAAGTGACTTCTGTTTCAGCTGTGATTCATATATTGCTACACTATTAACAATGACCTTTTTTTGGTCAACAGATTTTCCGTAAAATTGAGCTTATCTGACCGCACCTTAAATGTGCCTCCTATTCAATTACATTACAATGCAAGAACATGCCCTAATGAAATAACTGCAGTCATTTAATACTCTGAGTTTGAGGTTAAAAACAAACCAAACCAGAAGGTTTAAAGGATATTAATAGAGGAGTGAATGCACTGGACCTGATTTCTGTCTTATGACTGATCACATCTCAGTGCTGTATGTTCCAGAAAGAAGCTACAACAAAGAGCAGACTTGTGCTAGAACAGCTTTTTTTTTATGTAACTGTGGATATTGTGTGTTTAAAGACCTGGAATAATGTGTGTCAGTGGACACAGGGCATTGTTGTTTCCAAAGACAACACACACCAGCTCAAAGCATTCGATTTCGCAAGACTCCAAGGTAATTAAGCATGCAGTCATAAAGACTTTAATTGAAATGCTTTTTAAATGAACCGCAGAATAGTGCCAAAAACCAAAAACGAGCAAAACTTGTTTTGATCTAATGTGTGATCATACAAACCAAAATGAATGCACTGGAGAATAAGAAACAAATTAGCATCATCCAAAATCAACCAATACAGCTTCATTTGAAAGTCTCAATAAATAACACAGCCTGAAATTACAGACATTTACAGCTCATCTATAAAATAACGAAGACCAAAGGTTCTTACACTGTAAAAATTAAAACTAAAGAGGAACTTTACCACGATGCACACTGACATTTAACAAAAAAAAAAAAGACTACGGCACCACAAAATCAAAACCGAGTCATCGGCCTTGCCTGCCCATGTGGCCTTATTTAAACCCAGGCCAAGGCTGTGCCTCCTCCATGACTGTGCACTTTCACCACAAGAAGAAGCTGCGAGCCTAAAATCACTTACCTTGATATCAACACTGATTAAATCATTAGTGTAGTACAAACAGCTAAAACTGTAGCTTCGTCAACACAGGACTACATATAGACCACGTAGATCCTCAATACTATTAGACTAGTCATTTTATCCTCAACATTTTATACTAAGACAAGATTACAGTCATAGTTATATGTAATTACAATTAATCTACAAAGGGCTTCATGTACAGCTCACATCTGTCAGCTCAAATGCAATATGTGTCCATTAAATACCCAACATTTACAATTAATAACATTGAAATGAATGAATAAAATTGAAATTAAAGCATATATTGATCCAGTCAGGTGTAATATAAAAACCATGTTTTATGCTTTGCAAATTGCCCTGAACAGAAAGGCTTTATCTGAAAACAAACAATCTGCTTTGCATTTTTAATAATGAAAATTAGGGATATCCACTTGTTATGAAAGCAAGTCTATAACATTTAATTCTCTCAAATATACATTATCGTTCAAAAGTTTGGGGTTAATAATATTATTGGTTTTTTTGTCAGTGATAATGCAATGTTTTTATCAAAAATACATTTAAAACGGTCAAATTGTGCTACATTATTACTGAATTTTCAGCAGCCATTACTCATTCTAATATGCTGATTTGCTGTTGACATTCTAAGTAGATGCATCCTTACTGAATCTTTTTGAATGATAAAAACAGCACAGCACAGCACTTACCCGAGGCCCCCATAGGAGAGGTGGCAGGGGTGACATTTTGGGCATTTAAGCCCAAAGTGTGAGCTGGAGCTGGTGGGACAGGCTGTGACGAGGCCCCGGAGGGCCCTGGCAAGAATCCTGGGGGAGTCTCTCTCTGTGGAGATGTCAAAGGGGTGCTGGGCTGTGACGTCTGCCCTCCAGCTAACCGGGCCAGTCGCCTTCTACGGATCTAAACAAGGCAGATTAATTACAATTTAATCTAATGGCTAATCAATAATGAGCAACAGTTTACAGTCTGATGACCTCAACTGCTCTTATTTGGCAAATACAAGGGAAGACCCTTAAAAGCAAAAAGGGAATTTCTATATATTATTTCACACATGCTTTCAAAGCAAATCAAACAGTAGTATGTTTTCAAAGTCCTAAAGGCATCCTTATTTTCAGCAGCAGTGACAAATAATGTCGATACAGTGGATGGAGTCATTTAAGCTGGAGAAGGCCTCAGTTTTTTCACAGCAAATACTGTCAGTGAAATGGCAAGGAAAGGCAAAGCGCATGACTGAATGAATTCAAGCAAAGGTGCAAAAAAATTTCTGAATCAGCAAAGGATTATTAATCTCAGTTCACAGACATAATGCTCCTGCAGCTCACATGTATTAATTTCATATTTACATGGAATAATTGTAGCAAAACAGAATAAATGCATTATTAATCAATATAGCAGCTTATTTTGAAAATGTCTTAGATCTTAATGGCTGACATTAAGATCTAAGATAAATGACTGACATGCATGAATTAAAACTCGAAATGGTTTTATTTATCCATTTTATAAATCTATATCCTATTTTTGATAAATAAATAATTATTTTAAAACAATAGAAGGCAGCTGATGAAAAAAAAGGCTTGAACCAGTTTTAAGATTGCTGGTCTCCTCAGAGCTGGGCTGAGTTTGGTCTTATTTTACAGCAGAACAACTAAACACAAAGCCCTGTCTGTAAATGCCCACCAGTGTCATACAGCACAAACAACCAGTGCCAAATAATGCTATCCAAAACTGAAACCAAGAGCTTTATGGGATTAAATGCACTTACAATAAATATTACCATAAAACACTACGTTTTGTCGAGTTAGACCAAAGGTTTTAAGCTTCAACAGCTGACCCATGATCAATATACTGACCTGACGCCTGACAAAAGCTTGTTGCGCAGGATTTCAGTCTCTAAACCACATGCCATTTAATCAAAAGCATAGCCATTGCAAAGTTAACCTTGATAATTGCACATTTTATCACGACTGTAAGTTAAATTGAGCAAACATTTGGTCCAAAATGATTTAATTTCTTCACACGACAGTCTTTCAGCCATTTTGGATTCCCAGTGAAGAAAAGCTTCACAAAAGAAATGTTAACTTGTCAACTGGTTACACGCTCCCCAGCGAATGAAAACGATAAAGGATGTTATTTTAATTTTGAAAATAAAAAAATCAGGTGATAAGAGACTTGTAGCAGATGCAGATTGTCAAACGTATCACTTGCTAACGAGCTGACTGGAAATAACCTCCATATTCGCATTTCATTTCGCTTCTATATCGACACTTAAGTGGCTGAAAACGAGATTCAGAACCTAGCCTCTTTTTTAATGCGAAATAAATGTAATCTTGATACACTGAGCTGTTGGTTAGCCGGTGTCCTGTTAGCTTATCCCACATTACTGCGATTGAAAATGTGACAATGACAAGCCAATAAGCATTTAATAAAACCCCAAAACATAACAGTCATGCTATCAGAGAAGCCGTTTCGACTGGAAACAAATTACACTGTGGAAACCTCCTTACCTCTTCAGGACTGAGCTGCTCCATCGCCTTTCTTTTAATTTTCAGCTTAATTATGTTGCTAGCCAGTCAGCTAGCTTCCTTATAAACACCAAAAGTGCATAGTATGAACCATAAAACAAATATCAATGTGCTGTGATTGTCTAATTTAAATCTTTATATTAAAACATCAAACGCGCGTGGCCGATTATTTTTCCGATATGGAAGGGTTATACTCGGTTTCTATTAAGAATGAAACAAACACAAAAGTATTATTCGTCAAAACACCGACGCGGCCATTTTGGATCTGGAGTCACGTGACGCGAAATCGACACATTCCAGGCTGCGGCAGTTCAGGAAACTGATTTCACTGCTGAGGCGACCTCAGACTTGTTTTCTTCAGAATCAAGAGCCAGCTGCATAAACATAGTCACTATGATAAGGGACTGTGTCTTAAGAACTAGTTTGAATAACTAGCAGTAAGTCAAAGGGTAATCAGTGTTACTTTTCAGATTCAAATTAGGCCAGTCTACCTTTTTGTAAAAGTTTTGGCCACTCTTGAAGAAAATAAATTAGATGACAAACTTTTTAAGACTAGTCTTAGCAGCTTATGCAACCACTCCCAAGTCTTATTAGGTGAAATGAATGGCTATGCATATATCCTATATTATCTATATAGTTATTAGATAGCTTAAAAATGATTAATAATGGCAGCAATTCTATTCACGCTTGAATAAATAGTATATTGCATCTTTTGGACTTAAGTGATGCAGCAGTTCTTTTTTGCTTCATATCTTTATCTGTTAAATGTTCTTTATATAAAATGTGTTATCTTTCTGAATAATTTGTTGATTGATCATTCCCAGGAAAAAGACGCTACAAACCAAGGGGTTGACAATAAGAACACAAAGTACTGGCTCTTTTTCATTACTCTTTATATACTACTCTTTTTTTTTTTCAAAGTATATTAATAATTTGTTTTGTATATTGGCTAAATGAGCTGTTTGTATTTGTTGTTGTTGATTTAAAAAGAGAGATGATAAATGATTTGTTGATTGTAATTCCTTATAAAAAAAGACATTGAATCTCAGTATTGGCAAATAAACACACAAAGTATATAATATCTTGTTTCGAATTGTATTGCACAATAAGGGACATTCAAGTAATTAAACACAGTGAGTGTTGAATTCAAGTAACTGAATGAGCTCAGTGTGTATATTTAGATGTCACATACATAAACAACAAAAAAATGTAAATCTGAACAAAATTATTAAATCAACCAGTATATATATATATATATATTTGTATTCAAAAAGAGGCATGGTCCTTAATTAGTCATATTCTGGTGAAGTAATGATTCTGGCATGCAGAAATACAGAAGCACATTACACGTTGCTAAATGTCTTTGAATGTGGTTCTTGTATTACATGTAAACATGATTGGGCAATATTGGCACAACTATGGACAGCATACAGTGTTACCAGTGGATAAACTGCTGCTGACCTGAGTTCTGTTTGTTCATGGTCTTATGGCGCCCTCTAGCGGCACTATAAATCACCCTCCTAAACACTCTGGCTCAACACTCTGCAGTGCAAGCCTCTCACTGAATGCAGCTGATTAGTCAGGTTTTGAAGCACAAGTTGACACTCATGGTTCTCCTTCCCTCATATTCCTCTAACTCTGAAGTGAGTTTAAAGTGTAAACAGCTTTGTTTACATCAGTACACCTTTTCTTGCAGTAAACGTCACTGCAGGGCCTCAAACAACCCGTTTGAAAACTTGTTTGCAGACTTGATCTTCACAGTGCAACTCCTATAAAGGGTTGAGAGGTGTGATTATTAGTGAGGTGATTAATGAAATCAGTTCATTGACGTGTATCACCGATATTTATAGTGTAAGATGCTTAATTTCACAATTACCAAATGGAGTTTGTCGTCCTCTATCCAGTGTGCCCAACCTCTGTTCTTCTTCTCGCCTTTTTGAACGCACACCAACTTGTTCCCCTCCCATGCCACCAGAGACTAGAGAAATAGATTAAGGTTTAATTTAAAACAGTGCATTAGGTGCATCCTCCATATTGTCTTAAAAGCCTAAAAGGCTTTAGTGTTCTTGTGCTATAAGACTGTCAGTTTTCTTCCATGAAATGTTCTATTAAATGTCATCATAGATATAAAAGAATAAATAAACTAACATTTCATTTTACCATGTCCTTGTCACATGCTACATGTAGACTTCTTAATTATGTGTTGCAATATAATGATAAAACTTTGCAAGTACCTTGCAGTGTCTCTCATCCAGTCCCTTGGTGAACTCTTGAAACTCCTCATTGACTCTGAAGGAGAAAGTGTAGTTTCTGAAGGTGCTGAGAGTCTTGACGACATATTGATCCCCCACCTGCTCGATCACTTTACGATGTTTTATCTTCAGGGCGATCTTGCGAGTGTACAGACTTATCCCTGTGAGAAGACAAAGTAGTTTAGGACCTGTTACTCCTGACATGCATTAAAAACAAATGGAATGGTTTACACATAATATAATATAATATACATACAATAAGAAAAACATAACTATAAGATATATAAATCATAGCAACAGAATAACAAATAATTATCCATTTCAACAGGTAACAAAAATGGACTCTTACCTAAAGCAATCATGTATCCCTCTAAGTTGACATTGCTCACCATGTCCCACGAACCACAGAGGCTTACAGGCATTGTGTTAACCGTCTCCTAATTATTCCAGTAGAAAACAATGTACAAGGTGTGACAGACAGAACGATTCCCAGCACTTATATGTGTTGAGAGCTGAGTGGGCGGTTCCTCGAATTCCACGTATTCTAATTTGCACGTTGTCAACACTTCAAGGTCATGCCTTATGTAAAGTGAAACATTTCTGGCAGGTGTTTATGTACAAATACTTTGCCAAAACACACCATTTAACATAGTACTAACTGTTCAGACGATAAGTTAGTCATAAAATACAATGTTTGATGTATGATTCAAATATGCAGTATAACTATTACGAAGTCCTTAAATGTCATCCCATAAGATGGTCACACACTAAGCTTTTCTCTCATTAACTTCGTTTGCATGCCTTCCATTTTTCTGGTCTTCCTTGTAATTTGAACAAAGGTTTCTTTGCAGCAGCGGCAAGAAAAAAAAATTCCATTGTTATCTTATGATCGATCCCACATTCGACAACATCATCACATGAGTGCCACAAAACGAAACAATTGCGCACTTGAAGTTACTGTGAATTTCTTAAAAGATGATAAATTTAGAGACCGAAACTCACTATTTCTGAGCACATGTGGATAATTGTGTTAACTAAAACGGAATTAAAGGAAAACTTTTCAAATCCATAAAAGCTTCATTCGTCTTCGGAACACAATAAGATATTTTGGATGAAAACCGGGAGGCTTGTGACTGTCTTATTGACTACCAAGTAAATTACACTGTCAAAGTCCAGAAAAGTATGAAAGACATTGTCAGAATAGTTCATCAGTGGTTCAACCGTAATGTCATAATGCAGCAAGAATACTTTTTGTAGGCGAATAAAACAAAAATAATAACAATTAATCTCCTCTGCGTCTCTCCGCATTACCGTAGCGAATAAAGTCGTTATTTTTGTTTTCTTCACGTACAAAAGGTATTCTCGTCACTTCATAACATTACGGTTGAAACACTGATGGCAGATGGACTATTCTGACGATGTCTTTCATACTTTTCTGGACCTCGACAGTGTCATTTACTTGGCACTCAATGGGACAGACACAAGCCTCCCGGTTTTCATCCAAAATATCTTAAATTGTGAAGACGAACAAAGTTTTTACAGGTGTGAAATGACATGGGGGTAAGTGATTGACAAAATGTTCATTTTGGGGTGGAGTAGCATATCCCTTTAAGTGATACTCTGTGGATAAAATAAATCTATTTAAAGCCTATTATAGTGAATAGTCTCTTTAGGCTTAAGAGCTCTTTTATAAATCACATGACTGATTAAACAAATTTGATCACAATAACGAAAACTACAAAGTGTCAATTGTGACTTGGAAGTGAATATTACACTTGCTAATATATTTTTATTATATGCAAATGTAATCAATCATGGTGAGAGACAATCTGTGAAAGACCAATTCATTTAGTAAATGGGTGATTTAAACTCTTTCAGTCATGAGTTTTGTGAGTCAGGGAAACTCACGTAAAGTCTATTTCTTGTTACTATTTATAAATATTTGCAGGTCACAAGAACAAGTGTCTGAGGGAGAAAGATGATGACGGATAAGACTTCCGCGGAAAACAAACTACTCCTGGGAATTCCCACTTTTATTAAATGTAGGCGTGGAAAAACAAATGGCTTCAGAAATCAGCACTGATCTAACAGGTTTTCAGATTATGATCATGTTGTAATGACGAAAAAGCTTGCTGTCAGCAAAAATGTTAGCACTGAAAACTCAGATGAAGGTCATTTAAATGCTCAAGAGCAAATATTTTCCCTTGTTTATTTGTCAGATAAATGTCACTGAGTAAAGCAAACCTTCACAATGACCCTAAACACTTATGCAAACATGTTTTATAGAGATGTAATGAAAAAGTTGAATTATATAATGAAAAAGAGAAAATTACAATTCTAAACAGGGTCTCCATTTATTAGCACTCAAACGGCAGAGTGTCTATTGCTCTAAATATTAAAATGACATTTTGTATACAGTCATGGCCAAAAGTTTTGGCAGTGAGATAAATTTTATGATTCGCAAAGTTTGCTGCTTCGGTATTTGCAGATTATTTTCCACATTGGTATACTGAAAAACAATGATAAGCATACCATAAGTTTTGAAGATGTTTATTGGCAAATATATATATATATATATATATATATATATATATATAGTACAGTACAGTACAGTACAGACCAAAAGTTTGGACACACCTTCTCATTCAAAGAGTTTTCTTTATTTTCATGACTATGAAAATTGTAGAGTCACACTGAAGGCATCAAGGGCTATTTAACCAAGAAGGAGAGTGATGGGGTGCTGCGCCAGATGACCTGGCCTCCACAGTCACCGGACCTGAACCCAATCGAGATGGTTTAGGGGTGAGCTGGACCGCAGACAGAAGGCAAAAGGGCCAACAAGTGCTAAGCATCTCTCGGGGAACTCCTTCAAGACTGTTGGAAGACCATTTCAGGTGACTACCTCTTGAAGCTCATCAAGAGAATGCCAAGAGTGTGCAAAGCAGTAATCAAAGCAAAAGGTGGCTACTTTGAAGAACCTAGAATATGACATTTTCAGTTGTTTCACACTTTTTTGTAATGTATATAATTCCACATGTGATCATTCATAGTATTGTTACCTTCAGTGTGAATCTACAATTTTCATAGTCATGAAAATAAAGAAAACTCTTTGAATGAGAAGGAGTGTCCAAACTTGTGGTCTGTACTGTATATAAAATGAGTCAATATTTGCAGTGCTGACCCTTGTTCTTCATACAGTAACTTCTACAATTAGCTTTGGCATCCCAGCTAGGACTGTTATTGTTCTAAGAGTGTTCAGAGAACATTAATCTATGTTCTGGTAATGTTTTCAGCTGCAAGTTGTATTTTAGTTCCCAGAATATTCTCCTAAAAGGTAGTATAACATTCTCTAAAAACATTCTGTTTATTGTTTATTAATAACATTATTAGAACATTATACTGTAACATTAATAAAGATTTAAACTCAAAACTTTCCATTAGACATTGGATGTGGACTCAAATGTTGCTTAGATGTCAAATTATGGTCGAAAGTAAAAACCCAACCTTTGTTTGATGAAGCAAAAGGTCTTATTGAGATTAACAGTCGTTTAGTTGTTGATGTCTGATCTTCACAGTGCAACTCCTATAAAGGGTTGAGAGGTATAATTATTAGTGTGGTGATTAATGAAATCAGTTCATTGATGTGTATCACCAACAACTAAAGTAATAGTTTTGTCACCATTATGGTGATAAGTGTTTGCTTTAGTTGGGCAATTTGACTTGACGTTTTGATGTTTTTCTCTAGCTGTTGATGCCATTTTTGTCATGGCCAAAACATTAAGAGAACATGTGATTAAATGATGCTGGTTTCTTGCTGATGGTTCGTTATCTGGCTCGGCTCGGCGTTCATCTTCAGTTCTCTCTTCACAGCAGTTCAGTCAGTGTACTGTTTGAGTAAAATGAATTACTCCCGGAGATTGGTTTGTTTTAACTCAGAGGGAGTGTCAGCCATATTAAAAAAGTTAACAGCTGAAGTCATTTGTGGATTAATGCGTATTGGAGACACGAACAGTTTAAAATGATTCAGTTCGATTTGGTGAATTGGTTCAAAAAGATCCGGTTACATCGAATGATTTGTTCGCGAACCGGATATCCAGACTGCTTTGTTTTGAACTCTCTCACAACAGACACGTAAGAGAAGACGATGCGATCTTAAACGGTGTTCCAAAGATAAACGGAGGTTTCACGGGTTTGGAACGACATGAGGGTGAGTTATTAATAACATAATTATGATTTTTGGATGAACTAACACTTTAAGAGCAGGCAATAAAATTAAAGGCTGATGTGCCCTCCAGACAGTAGAGAAACAATGTACAGTGAGTTATATTTATGAGTGTTTACACAGTTCAGTTCAGCGCAATCTGCATCTCTCAGCACTGTCTGACAGCATTCCTTTGCTAGTAGAACACTTTGAAGCAAATGCGTATTATTTTAATACGAAATTGCAAGCTCCAATCTGATTGGCTGGCTTTACGCGGTGTAAGAAGTGAAAATTGAAACTACTTATGAAGAGGAACAGGTGAAATGCTTTTTGAGAACAGACCAGTGTTTTTCTACTGGAATTTGGTTTTGCAGTGGGCACTAATTTTAACAGCACTATATGAAATTAAAACAATAATTTATGTTTTATTTATTAGTAATACATTTTATAATTTTTATTAAAAGAGTTCTACAAATATTATTTAAAAAAGAATATATAAAATGTTAAATACAGATATTACATAAAATGTAATATGAAAACGTAAATGTAAAATGTAAATGTTTTATGAAAACACTACCTATCTAAAATATCTTAAAACTGTGTTCCAAAGATAAACGGAGGTCTCACGAGTTTGGAACGACATGAGGGTGAGTTATTAATAACATAATTATGATTTTTCGATGAAATAACCCTTTAAGTATTGTGACAAGAGTGGAATTCTAAGGTAAACACCATTTTAAGTTGCCTGAGCAATAGTTTCTATTAATTAATCCTTTTAAAGACTGCTGTTGATTTTTTGACCTTTTTTATTTTTTGACCATATCTGCTTTTCTTTTAGTATAAGAAGAGCTCTGACAGCTGATTTTATTTTGTTCCAGCTTTCTCCTCTTCCCATACCTCACTGTGTCCACATCATCATTGTTGTTCTCGCTGGAAATAAGTTTTGCTTAATGGTGGCTAAAATCAGAATGATCTAACTAATGTCAATTTTGCAAAAAACTTAGATCATTTTGACATACTAGCACATCAAATATGACTTCCCACCATGAATACAAGATCAGATGTATATATATATTTCTAGGTTATTTTTTTTTATTACTGTACAAAGACATCTACTAGTGTAAATAATTATGTGTACTGAGAGATCATTTATGACTGCACATATTTATCAGGTGATCCAAGCTGCCATCAGTCAGGCATTCAAGACACCTGAAGTCATTCAGTTGTTCACAAAAAATGCAGGGCAATTGAGGACAAGACTGGCTGAGGTGAATATACATTTTTAAATATTAACATTTTCAAATAAATGTGCAAAGACTTAAATACATTCATATGATACTGCTATAATTCAGTTGGAGCTTGATGTAATGGTTGGAAAGCTCCCTATATAGAGAGCAGAAAGTGGAGATCCTCACGACTCTGAGAAAACTTAGTGAGAAGGATATTCCTGACGCAAATACTCTCACATCTATTTCAAGACTCACATGTTTAACTATTTCTGATATATGTACCTTGTCTGAATGCACAGCTGATGACGGAGGATGAATTGTTTCTTGCTGCAAATGCTAGTGCCACTCTGAACCACTTTGAGAAGGTGAATGCGAGCCTGGGTAAGATGAGAAGCAGCTAATAATTCTTAATGAAGCATACTTGCTTACTAAATATTTCTTTAATTATCAAACGTATCTTACCTTTCCAGGATCTGAAGATAAGATAATGGCATTGGCCAGTTCGGGTGTTGGGAAGACCCTGAGTTAAAAGCTTACTAGGACTGACATTTATTGTAAGTGTGGATTAAATGCTGCCTGTGCATTTTACAGTATTTACACATTTTACAGTCATTTTTTTAAACAATGGTTGCAATTAGTACACTAAGGAACAGAATTGTCAAATGACATCATGTGGTCACTCAACCTAAAGTATATACATTGGGTTTCATCAGACAGTTGTTTGTGTTTTATACCGTACATTGTATACTTTTTATGTTTGATCCGGGTACAGTGAAAAAAACATTTACACATCATTTTAGAATAGTTCTTAACAATTTTTCAGAATATAGTTATTCAAAATGTCTGGATTCTTTTTTTAACCCTTTGGTTATAATCTTATTTATTAACTCTTTCATCAAGCTGTTCGCCAATAAGCATTTTGGTATAGTATTTGATAGCAGAACAGACTGTGATTACTATGCAGTTTAATATTGTTTGGCATTACTTTTTTTAAAACCAGTGTGATATTTGTAAATATTTTGTATTTGAATATTTGGCGATCAACATCTGAAACGTTGCCAGTGTTTTCTCTTTTCTCTATTTACAATAACCATCTTTCTCTAGTTACAATAATAATAATAATAATTATAATTATTATTGCATTGCAGATTGTATTTGGTTGAAAAAGAGCTCAAAGCATGTTTAATCTCTGCAAATTCCATTGTGATATTTGGAAAATCATTATCAATATGTAAATGTTTATTATAAACCTTATAAGAAATTCCGCACTGCCAAGTTAACATAAAAATACCAAACAGACTGTCAGTCTAATCGTTTGATTATGATATTAGCAGGCTTCTCTTGAGACGTTATTAATTAGATAATTCATATTTTCAGTTTTCAAGCACTAGGTGGCACTCTAGTCCTGGCAACATGACTGTGGTCTGTAATTCACATTAATCATAGTCCCCAAAGAAATGTTCATATTTTTTGACACTGTTGAGCATGATGGGGTTTGTAGGTTTTGTCTTTTTTTGGCTCAAAAAAAAAAAACTTGTTTGTGCTAACGTTAAGGTGGGCATAAACAGAAACGGTGTATCATATATAATTATCAAAAGAAATAATCGGAACTCCAACTTTATTCCCATTTCATCCTTTATTTTGTTCATGAGCAAGCATTGACTTCACTATAATTATTCCTCTGAATAATAGAAAAGTGAATGAGCTGGAAGGCAGCATCCAACAGTTCTACAACATCCCCGATTTCATTTCTAGAGCAAAAAAATAAAAGTGATTCAAAATGTGAACAATGACCACTGAAGACTGCAAACCGGAGACAGATAATCTTTGATTCAGTAGTATCACCTGTCTCCCGTCCCATCTACTCCGCTCCAAACCCACAGTACCATGTGCCAGTTATAGGAAATATTTCTATCTTGTGTTATACATGCAAAGACAATGCCCCGTTAGACAACCACCATCTGCAGCCGTTCACACTCAGCACAGACTGCTTATTTATTATGGAAAGTTTCTGCGCCGGTGCCTTAAAATCTTCAAAACCAAATGACAAAATCACATTGTTTCGAAATACAATTCACATGAGTTTTTCCTCGAGACCCTGCAGATGAATATTTGCATCAGGGGAAAGGAGGGAAGATACAAACAACTGTGCAATTTTCAGTACAAACATTGATTATACTCAATTTGGTCTCATTGAATGGATCAAACATCGATCAAACAGTTTTTAAAAGAATTGCAAGTTGTGAGAGACTATTACATTTGTGTGAGAAATCATTATGTGTATGCTTCTTGTGAATTTCATGCTGCCCTCTTTCACTATACACATATTGTTAAACTCATACCCACATATGCTGCATATAATAATGTACTTTTTTTTTTTTAAACATGATTTAGTACAATATTCATTGATGATACAGTGTGGACTATTTTTTTTCTACACATCAACATGAACACAAGACATCTAAAACGTCCACTCTTGATAAAACTAGCTGTTGATCCCGGACAGAAAATTAAATAAAGCTAAATTAAAATCACTTCCCCATACATGTAAGAAATCGAACAGGAAATAATTATAAAAAGAGAAAATTGCAACGACTAAAATGGCATGGATGATTGTTTGGTTAGTTGTGTTATTAATGCGCTGCGACGGGCTAAAGGCACTCCCAACTCCACCGGCTGAATTCTGGACCTCTTTTTAAAGCTCCTGTCAATTTGGAAGGGGGACCTGAAGACCAAAACATAGAATAAAAACTAAAACCTACAAAAATATTACCGTTGCCCTTTCATGGGTCACAAAAACAGACCTTCTCTACAGCTTCCCGCATTGTACCTTTTCCTGACATGACATAAAATTATTTCATACCACCAATCATAAAGCCTTGTAGCCTAGGCCTTAAACTGAGAAAGTTCATGCATGTAAACAAAAACAAATCTGTACCCTAAAGCTTCACGTCCGTCTTTAAACAATCAATCAATGTACAATCTCCTAAATAATTAACATTCTTTTTTTTTATGCCCAAAGGGAACAGAGTATAATTTTCTCCAATAAAATACCATTTTGGAAGGGGCGTGTCCCAAAATGTCCAATCACGGTAAGAAAATTCAACTACGGCATGATTCTGAACACGTCTACGAGGAGAAATGACCTGCAAATCTGGAGTAGATTGATAGCATCGCCAAAAAGGAATACAAGTTTACCAAATGTAAACAAATATCTTTACACAACTCTACAGCACAGTTCCATGTGAAATGAAAATCAATGACCATACTGCAAAAAATGTGTTATGCTTTAAGAGTTTCAATTCATTTCTTTTAATGCGCTGATAGGCAAATTAGCCCTTTTAATGCTTTTAGGGGCCTTGAAATGACAAGAATAACTTGGGTTAACCCTGAATTTGAAAATAAAATTACTAAAAATACTACATATATATAATAAAATCAACCCCAACGCCAATAATTTTGTTTAGTACAGTTCATGTAACTGACCATCTCAAGCCAGTATTTTAGCAAGAGGTCTGTTGAAAGAGTACACAAGTACACAACAGACTTTTCAATGCACACATTGTTGAGAAATCACCAGCGCATCACGTCTTTTCAGTCATAATGTTATTCGGACTGGGTTATTAACGTGCATACTGTGATTCCAATTGGTCTCTATTTATGACAGAAAACACAAGCACTATCACTTAAGAATGGCTTACATCACTGCTGTGTGCCTAAACTGTACAACTTACAGTACCACGCGAAAAAAACAAAACAACAACGGTATATTCATCACCTGAATATGATTATTAGTTCCCGAAACGTCACTGAAATAAAAGCACTAAAGCCTTGGAGTTGCTTTTGTGCGATTGCAAGCCCAGCTAGAATTAACATATGTAAAGCAAAAAAAAAAAAAAAACGGAACCAACAAACAAAAAGATGCACACCGTCCTCCAAGAGAAAAGACAAAATTACACTTTCCCACAGAAACCTCAGCCTCTGTCATGGGTTTCTCTCTGCGGACGTCTTTTGTACGAGCATGACATTTACTGAAACATGCTAAGAGCATCTGACATAATAATATTCTACAGCAGGTACTGTGTCTTTTTAGACACCGGCAACCGTTGGTTAGGCTTTCACGAACACATTTGACTAATTACATGGTTTTGTCTTATTTACAAAATATCAAAAAGCTGTTGTTTTCTTCCAGACCCATGATTCCAAATCTTGCCATGCAATATAAAGAAGAAGAAAAAGTGATCGGAAATCAAAATTCCTGTAGCAAATCAACCTTAAACGTCATGTGCGAGGAATATACATTAAATCATTCTCAAAGCTCAGTTAGAAAAGTAAAAGTGCAGGGCTTAAAGTCCGTACAGAGCTTAAAGAAAATGCAAATGAAGGCCAGGATTCCCTCAGATAGGACAGAAAAAGATTCAATAAATTAGGAACTTGTATTGAGATAGCTGTGAAACTATACTACACTGAGTACCACCACAATATGTCGGTAGGGAAGCCTTGGTAGGTGGAAATGAAGCGAACTGCAACACCTGTCATGACAGACACCGGATCGTAATCGTATCTATATTTTACATGTATTGTAATCGTTTAGTTTAGTTTTCCGCATTTTTCCGCATGGCTCCTTAGGTAGGGGGAACATGGGTGTCCCTATTGGCAGAGGGATGTGACTGTGCATGGGTGGATTTGTCATTGTGTGTGTGTGTGTGTGTGCTGTGTGCTCAGGAGGATCAGTAGGTGGAGTCGTCCCACTCCAGCTGCTGCTGTCTGCTCGATCCCTGCTGGTCTTCCTGTTCGCCACCCTCATCCTCACTACTGTCTGACTCCGCGCTAGTGATGTCATCTTCCTCCTCTCCATCCTCGCTCTCTTCCTCTTCCTCATCTCCTTCCTCTTCGCTGCTGTGCTGATCCTCGTAAGTCTAGTAAGAGAAAGAGAAAACTGGATGTTCTTTAAACTGAATAATAGATAATAGTCTGCAGATCTATTCAAAAGATTAGATTAATGAGCAAACAAATTCTTCTTATAAAAAAATAAATAAAAACAAACAAAAGCAAAAAGCGGACCAAACTTTTTAAAATGTTATTTATATAGAGATTTTGCAAAAAAATAAATCTATTGTGATTTTGACATCATATATTGCAATTTTGTGCAATTGCAATTGGATCTCTGGTAAGTTAAAAAGTTATAATTATATATATAATCACACACACACATATATATTTTAGTGCAGTCATTAAATCGCATCCAAAATACGTTTTTGTTTGTGTGTGTGTGTGTGTGTGTGTACAGGGTATATTTATTATGTACATATAAATACACACACATGGATGTATACATTTAAGAAAAATGTTGTTTATAAATTAAATATTTATATATAATATAAATTATGAATACAACTATATACATGCAAATACATGTAATTTTTTTCTAAACATATTGTGTATGTGTGTGTATTTACATATACATAATAATTATAAAGTACACACATATATATTATGTAAACAAAAACATTTATTTTAAATTTGATTAATTGCAATTAATCGTCTGACAGTACCAAGATATATATATATAATAGATAGTGATTATATTACATTATAATATAACCACTAAATAATAGTGATTATATTATATCATAATATATTATATAGTGATTATCAGAACTTTTTTAATTTTTCAATTTTTAATATATATATAAAATAGTTAAAATTGAAAAATCAAACTAATGATTTCAAAAGTGAACCGATAATTTTATTCCAAGCCTCTATAATGGAAGTCCATGCTTTATGAATCACATCCAATGATCTCTCTGTAAGGGCAATATCCCTGAAATGACACCATAATACAAAAAAGAAGCTGTTTGGTAGACTGAAAATCTATATTAGCGGACAGATGAACAGGCGGAGGAGGGATGGTAGTAAAACAGAACACAAAACATTCTGACAACAGAACATTGAGTTTCTGATGGGTTTAGTCCTCTGCTGCATTAACTGTGCCATAGTACTTTAAAAGCGCTGAGCGAGCCAGCTCGGTTTCTTTTATAACACACCTCCATTGGGTTGACGGTGATGGTGAGGGCAGAGTCATCCCAGTCCATTTCGTTCTCTTTGCCGTGTTCCTGGTCCCTCATTGTGCCCTGGTGGGCAGCACGGATCCGGAAGACGCCAAGGATGATCATAAACACCAGGAAGCTCACACACACAACAATAACGATGGTGGCCGCGCTGGGAACAACTGTGAAGAGTGGATGGACACAGATTAGCATTTGTATTTAGGGTGATAAAAACCTAAAAGAGGTTGTCTGAGGTGCCCCTCACAGGCTTCCAGATGTTGTTCACAGCACTTGTATATAATCCCTAAAAGTGCACCATTAAAAACAAGTACACAGCGCTCTATAACTGCCCTAGTTTTTAAATTGACTCTAAGCTGCGGAAAGACTCATGGAAAGAAACTGAATTCCGCTTTGAGCTCGACATTAAACAGCTTATTCATTTGATTACAGAGTCTGGATTATCTTTAATGAGAGATTAGTGCAATAATCTAGGAGAGATACTGTGAGAGATGAAGCAGCCAATGAAACGCCATTATCTCCAAGAGAAGCTGAACAGATGGATCAGAGGGGGGGAGGAGAGGGAAATGGAGGGATAAAGAAGAAATACCTGAGGCCTGATGGGTGTTTGCCAGGTTGTGTCCAGACAGGTCCACTGAAGCATGCTGTACTTGGTTGATGAACTGAGGCTGTACCATAGCATTGTTAGCATGATCCATGGGGTTGGCCGTATGGATCACGTTGACCTGATTACATCAACAATAAAGACGGTCACACAACTGGCATGTGCATAGTACAATACAATACAGTTTGCTGCAGTATCAGTCTCTTTAGATCCTTATTTGGCTTATTCTGATATAGCATTGTAAAAAAGCAATATTGAAAGCAATAAATTATTGTTCACATTGAGGACAGTGTGTGTCAGCTATACCTCCACTTTGAATTCATTGCTGATGTAGCGGCCATTGAGTTCAGAGCAGACAAGTTTAAACTTCCTGTCAAACAGAGCCTCTGTGTGCCAGTTCCTGTAGCGGATCAGATGCAGGACCTGTTCATAGTTCGCCATGCTGTTAACCCCTGTGGACAGAGACACACTTTAACCATTTGTCAAGATTACATTACTGAAGCTTTTAATACCATTAGATCAGCCATTCAGCAAGATGCTGGATATAAGCTACCATGAACAAAACTCACAAATATAATCCAAAAACTGTGTGCGAATATATTGTTGATGTAGATGGATGAGCACCTGTGATGACCATGCCCACGTTGGAAGAGCTCATCTCCAGAGCTCTCTGCTGGATTTGGGCCAGATCCACCTCCAAACTCTCATGATCTCCGTTTAGTTCATCTCCCACCACAGTCACCTCACACGTGTCCAAGTTATGCATGATCTCCTCAGATACCACCGTCTCTTGTACTGCCAAAGAAAAAAACATCCGTCAGAACCTATACATCTGATTACATTTGATCTTGGAAAGACTTGAGTGTTCAAAAACAGTCCACCGTGCAATTTTATTGCAAATATCGATTGCAAAGAGCAAAGTAATCACTAAATGCACTAAAACATAAAACAAAGGGAAAACATCTTAGACTTTCTTTTCCTAAAGCTTTCATCCCAGAATCCATTATATAGACAACATGAGTATTTCTACCACTTATAAAATATTACAAAATATTGCTCAAAGAAACGGTTTAACAGAATGCATTTCCATTTAATATGCTGTTCCAAATAAATATAACATCCTCTCTTATGTACAACACGAATGTCAAATAGATTTAGAATAAATGATGGCAGAATTTTCATTTCATGGGTAACTTCCCTGTAAAATGCCTCTTGTGGCCAATGTGGAAACTACTCCTGGTCAATCTGCTTACAACTTCCTTTCTCTTTCATTATCAATTTCCCCTTTCTCCAGCTTTCTCAACAAAACACGTGACTCTCAGATTCCCAGCGTACCTGTTGGGTCATCCTCGCCGTCTGTCTCGGTCTCAGCTTCCACCTCCACCTCACGGGTGATGGTGCTGACGATGCGCAGCTCAGGGAAGAGCGTAATGCCCTCCGTGCTCTCAAATTCAACCGCTCCACGGGCAAAATGGTCAATTCCACTGAGGCTGATCTTTGGCTCCTCTGGCTGGAGGACCATCACGTAGCCTTCAGAGTCAGGCACAGAGATGCACGTCTCCTCATTGAAGCATCTAAAGAAATACAAAGGAGATAAAGCATAATACATTCATCATTACAAGTGTACTAAAAGTATGAAAAGATTACTTGTGTTTCATTATTAGCTTTTCTGTGTTATTTTGGAGGGTGGGACTTGCTTGAGTGAAGCAGATGAACTGAAATGATGGAAACTAACTTGACAGTGGTGGTGACACGCAGATGGCGGATTCCTGGGGTGGGGAACTGCCGGGAATTTAGGTAGGAGATGTGCTGCATGACCTTCTCAAAACTCTCAATGTCATCTCCCTCCAGCGTCAGCGAGGACTGGTTGGGGTTAAACTCCACCTACAGAGAGACAGGGAAACATGTCCATTTGATTAACCTTGGGAACATTTTTAAATTAAAATCTGCTGTATGTAAATATGTCGACCCGAAGTAAGGCCAGGCTCTGTTGGTGCCCTAGGCAAGATTTTAGATTTCCACCTCCAACCCCCACTAAAAAAAAATTCTGAAAATGCAGATTTTTTTCAAAACTTTACTATAACATAACATATAAACTGATCAGGCTATTAACATAAGTAGTAAATAAATTGTGATAACAGGCTAAATAAATGGGGATGTTGAAGTAGGGTTGTGCCGATAAACTATAGTATCGTGTATGGACAATAGTCAGAGATATCATCATAAGCAGATTTCTCTGTCGATAATCAAGATGATATTAGGCTCATTCACCTATTAATGTATTAGATTATAATAATAATAACTATTATTATTTTTATTTGGCGGACTAATATAATTCGGCTATCAAACTGCCCAGCTATTTCACTTCAGCACCGCATTTCACTCACACACACACACATACACACACACACACACAGCGAACGCAGGAGGAGCCTGTAGTTTGTGAAGAAGTTGTAATGCTTTGACTCTAATAACTCGTTAAATCCATGAAATGAAAGGAATAGAAAACGAGGAGTTGGTGTCCCACACATTTAATGGCTGGTACGTGCTAATCTCAAACATGAGATTAGCTCTTTCTTGTTTTACAAATAAAATAATAACAAGGCGGCAGAGCGAACTTATCCATAGTGGTTTTCATGAGTCCTTCTCTTAAAGACTGATCACTTAACTTATAACTCTCACTATGTGGTGATGTAGAAGGACTATGTGAGAACCACTATGGATGATAAGTTCACTCTGCCGCATTGTTATTATTGTTATACATTGCACTTTAACAAGTAATCTGAATGACCTATATATGTGCAATATTTTAAACGAGCCCTCACTAACTGAGTTTAATGCCACAGTTATGTCAGAATGATTCTCATTCTTGTCTCTGTGGCAGTGTGTCGGGCTCATCATGGGGCGCACGGTCTAGAGTGCTGTATGACTGATGCAACAGTTCAGTTGAACTTTACTCCAAATATATGAACTTACCCGTTTTGAATACTTTATATTGAATGTGTTCGTTTATGTCCAATATTAGTGTTAAACTTTTGGACTTTAAATGAAACACACACACACGCATGCAGCAGCCATTTTTTGCTGTGGTGCCCAGGGGGCAGTTGGGGGATCGATGCCTTGCTCAAGGGCACCTAAATCATGGTATTGCCAGCCCGAGATTCGAACCCACAACCCTAGGGTTAGGAGTCAAACTCTCTAACCACTAGGCCACGACTTCCCCAAACTATGAATGAGCGTTTAGAAATCCTAGTGAATGCTAACCAGCCATTTAAATGTTAAGCAGTAAGCTCACTAGCTTCGTATGTAACATCAGCCTGTGCCAAAAGGTTTAATGCTGTGAATCAATGTGTTAACGCTGTGTTAACAATCCATCAGTCTTCGATATCTAGAGTTTCAAGACAGAATTTGGAATAAAAAATATTTTTGGAGTTAAAATTAAAATATAAAAAATTAGATGAAAGAATTACTAAAACTAAGTCTGACATAAAATTAAAGCTATTAAGCAACATTAATATAAAAACAAAAAAAATACAAAAGCACATTCTAAAAATTACTTTAAAATTAAACTAAAATGAAAACTGAAAATATACAAATAAAAGCTAATTCAAAATATTAATAAACACTTTAATGGTATATAATTAATACTAAAATAACACTGTAGAATACCAATGAGTCATTTCTCAGAGAACATAGCTTTTGGCGCTTTCGCAAGGCATTATGATCATCAGTCTCTTTAAAACTTCATTTACATAGACCACAAATTCACATTTCTCACCTTCACAGCAGAGGCTACTTCCTCTGGAAGCTGCACATCAAGACCTTCCTTGCAGGTGTAGAGGCAGTCGATAACTTTCTTGTTCTCCAGTTTGCCAGATCTGATCATGAGTCCAGCCAGGTTTCCCCTGAAGTACTGAGTCATGAGAGCGCTGCCACCTACACAGACCCGGGGGGAGACAGAACCTGTTAGAAACCAGATGTACACTCTGCTGAGCTCAAGCATGCTCAGTGTGCACAGGCCGTGTGACTGATGTCATGCATGTTAAGTGTTCAGTGCTGGTGCCGGCCAGAGCGTCACACGAGATGATGGATGACCTGATTCAGGCCTGCGGCCCCATGCAACTTTTTGGTGGGACAAAAAAAAAAAAAGGCAAATGAATGGGAATGAACAGAAAGTGGCACATAAAACATGACTGACTAAATCTACACATATTTGCATATTTCTAAATGGTTTAGTGGGGTAATGCTGTGTGTTTTTCAACTGCCTTGTTATCAACATTTAAGGAATAGGTGACTCAAAAAAGAAAACTGGTCATTGTTTAAGCCATTACAAATGCAGTATGGGGTTATTGTTTCATCAAATATACAAGCAGAATCTTTTGGAAAAATCTTATGTTGCTACTTCTATGACATGACTGTTAATATTGATCACATCTGTCAAGCTCCAGAAATACATAAAACCCACCGAAAAGCATCATTCATGCAGTCTTTTGTTTTTTTAAATCTTTCAAAAGTTGAGTCAGTAAGATTTTTTTAACGTTTTTGAAAAAAGTATCTTATGCTCATTAAGGCTCAGTTTATTTGATCAAAAATAAAAAAAAGGTAATCTGAAATATTACAAAAATGTTAATTATCCATATATTTTTAAACGTAATTTATTCCTGTGATGTCAAAGCTGATTTTTGTTTTTCTTGATCCTTCATAAATCCAACTAATTATGCTGCTTAACACTTCTGTGGAAACATGATACATTTTTTTGGATTCCTTGATGAATAGAAAGTTCAAAATTAAACAATTTATATATATATATATATATATATATATATATATATATATATATATATATATATATATATATATATACAAGTTTTATGAAAAAGCACTGTGTACAAATTTTATATACATTTGAAACAATTTTCATTTCTAGGTGAACAGTCCCTTTAAGATGAAAATGAAAGCATATGTGTTTCTAGCTGTGTGTAATGTCTTCTCTAGAGTATGACTGTGTCTGAAGGACACCGAGAGATGCAGGAGCATTCAGAATGACCTCAGCAGTAACGTGACACTGAGTGATGCTGTAAAGCGGCTCTCGAAGAGACAACAAGGTCACACAGTGAGAAATGAGACACTGTCTGCTGCACTGATACCACTAGCATAAATAATCCTGCAAACCGCAGCAAGGAATGCAGCCAAACCCTCTGATTTATCATAAAAACATGCAGATCCCTTAGGTCAGTTGGACTTGTTTTGCTTCTAAATATACTGTGTGCTGTATATATCTCTGGGTGCAAACTGAAAGTAGATGGAGCTAGACTGATGAATGAAGAAAACAGAATGAAGAACAAGTCAGGCAGGGTATATGAAATGGCGTCTCTCAACTCTGTCGCATCATGCTACAAATATTATGCCACTGCAGACTGAAGCTGTGCATAAGCGATCCTCCTGCAGCTGTAATGTCACGCTGCAGAAGAAGCGCATATACACAGAGGGTTAATAGACGTGCTCTTTTGACATGGGGTGATAAGGAAAGACAAGGGCAACCTGTCAAAGGCTCTGAGAGAGTCTCAGTATCATTGTCATGTCCTGAGAGGTCTGTAGAGGTAAGACAGAAGAGCAGGGAAAGACCAGGGCTCAATATAGTCAAGGGAAATAAAGTCACTTGATACATGGTGTCATGCATTAAAAAAATACCCTGAGAAATAATACAGAAAACATTTTATTGAACAGATATATGTAAAACACTGTATAAATATTTTATATAAGCATCTAATTCAACTGATTAAATGTAATTTATTTTTAAAAATATTGACCAACTACCAATTCTTATAAACAGTGTTGGGGAAAGTTACTTTTAAAAGTATTGCATTACAATACTGTGTTACTACATAAAAAAAAGTAATTAATTGCATTACTTATGGAAAGTAATGCATTACGTTATTTACTTTTAGTCACAGGAGCTGGGCTTCCTTATTAATTTATAATAACAAAAAAAAAAAGTGAGATTTTTGGAAACTGTAAAGGGAAATCATTAAGCCTAAGGCCGACTCCCAATTTCTCTCAACATGGCGAAAGGAGAGGTGTTAGTAAATAAATGGGAAAATAAAATAATTTAAAATACAAAAATATATTTTCTTGTAAAGAACACTGGTTATTAATAATTATACTCCCATTTAATAGTAATAACAATAAGATAAAAAATCCCTACATAAACGATAGGGTTTCTGTTCTTCGTGCTTGTACCCTAAATAAAAATAATACTAAATTTTATTATCATTTTTTTATTAACATTTTAGAAGTGCACCAGTATAAAAATTACCATGGCATAAAAGCCACAAAACATTTATAGATTAAATGAGTTCTTTAAAAGTTTATCTAATTCCTGACGTGTTAAAAATGTCATAATAAATCTACGACTGGGGTTATGAAATAAGCAACTCTACAAATTGCGAAGACGAACTACTTACTAAAACAGAGCATGCTTAAATTTAAGCTGCAGCTGGTGACAAGAGCTCTCAAGTCTAAACCTGAGGTTACATCATTGTGTGTGAAGAGAATCAATAGATCATTAGCGAGGGTACCTTGCCAGCAGGCGCCGATGGTGAGCTGGGTTTCGATCTTAGAGGCATGCAGAGGGTAATCCTCCGTGACCAGGAAGGGCTCAAAGGTGGCACCATCCACAAACAAAGTCACTGCTGGGAACTCAATGTTCAACACGTAGTGATGCCATTCTTTATCACACACCTGGGAGGAGAGATACTAGATCAGGGCCTCGGTTTAACTACAGATTGCATCAAATACAGCATTCAGAAAAACTTGTACCTTCTTAAATGTACAGTTAATGTACCTATTCACTGCTAGTAGCTGAACCTAGAATTTAGTAACACAAATGTGTTTTTTTTAATCTGAGTGAAGAGGCTCAAGTTGACTCACTTGATCGAGTTTCCAGTGGAATTCAGCAGGTTTGTAGTTCTCTGATTCGGTGGGTTCCTGACGCAGCAGCAGCACAAGACGACAGTTGTGTACGTACAGGGAATAGTGGTGTCTGTTCATCTCTGCAGAAGACACATATACAAGAATAAAAATCACACTTCTGTCAATGATAATTCATGTTGATACACTTGTTTATCACATGACAGATTGCATATTACACATTGTCACACTCAAATGCGGATAAACAGATTTAATATGCACTCATTGCACTGTACGCATATCCAAGTATGCATGGTTTGCTGCAGCCGCACTCTTCTAGAAAACACTGAGCAATTTCCCATAAATGGGGACAGAACTGTGATGTAATCAGCCTTACATAAGGGCCAGCTGATGGGCTTTTTGTAGCACTGGGAATTTAGCTTCAATGACCAGAGTGAGATTCCATTTCACAGAACTACTATAAGCAAACCTTGCATAACCTTCAAAACCATTTTTACAGCATCGCTAAATATATTGTTATATACTTTTTGTAGTTAATGCATTCAGTTCCTTTTAAAGGAACGAAAACAAAACAATGCAGCAATTTGTGTTATGACATGTATTTCAGAATGTGTGGGTGTTTGAATGTAATATCACATACATTCATCTGACAGACAAAAAAAAAAGTCTTTACTGTCCCATTTAAACAATTTAAAATTATTAATTTCTTACGAAATTATTGACCCCACACTTTTGAACAGTTGTGTATATTACGTATATATGTATATATACACACTTAGATAAAACCAACAAAAGGAATTATTAAAGTGATTATTTTTTGATTGAAATCATGAGATGAAACTAAGATACAACAATAACAGAAATAAAATAATAGATAAAAAAAATCTGCAAGTACAAATACATCACTTTATCCATGATGGTGTTAAATTAAATGTGTTATCAGTGTTAATAAAACATTCAATTAATCGCATGAAATAACATGATGATTTTGATAGCCCTTCTGAAGTAAAAAGACGAAGAGGACACACACATAACACCCCCGTCTCAGTCCTGTCAGTGTGAGAATGTCATTACCGGTCTTGTCAGAGTTGCAGAGGATGGTCTCCTTCTCCCTGCCTCCAGGTCCGTGTCTCATCCACACGGAGATGGTGAAGGGCTCTTTCAGGGTGGTGCTCACCACACCCTCAGGGACCTTGATGGCCTGGGTGCCATTAAACTCAAACACCTGGTCGCTGTCATGCCCGTTGTCAGTGGGCAAGCCAACAGTCCAGTTGGCAGAGTTGCTGGGAGCAGGCAACAGATCCACAGTGCCAGCGCTGGCACCTGGATGGGCACACAAAGTTATTCATCAGAGTATCCCAAAACATTGTTTGCATCATGGGCAGCATGTGCCTGTGTGATTATGGAGGTAATACAATTATGTAAATTAGTCTAAAATAGTTTATACTTGAGTTGCTCAATGTAATAAGCACATTTAATGATCTTGATGTTAATGTCACTCAATTACAGTAAGGATATCTGGACTCACCGCACAGCTTGTGCAGGGATTTTTCGGAGTATGTGTCGCGGTCACAACCCTTGCCGATGTGATTAGTCTCCAGCATGATGCTGGCCTGAATGGAGGTGATTGGCTCCTCGCAGGTCTCCAGGTGCATGCTGGGGAACAGGGCTAGACTTCCTGTACCAGGCTCATATTCAATCCTTTTATTAAATCCTATCAACATCAAAGAGAAAATGTGTCTCAGACTCACAACGAGTATTTAGTAATGCTTTACAATGAGGGACAAAAGATCCAGAGTTCTTTGATACCTTGCCAGCTTGGTTTGCAGGTCGGCTTGATGTTGATTTTCACAAGAACGTCCTCAGATGCCCGGTTTTTACCGCAGTCATATGCGGTCACAGTGAGTTTGTACATGCGTTCCTTGCTGTAGTTCAGCTTCTCTGTGTTCTTGATGTTGCCTGTTCATAAGGAGAATTAACAAGCAATGACCTCACCAGCTAGGTAAGCCAAATCGAAATGATCATGCTTAAATTCAGGCCAAAACTAAAGGTGACAGATTGCTGATATCAACATAAGGCTATGCTACTGATACTAAAATGGATGCTTGTTTCCACAAATCAATTTTATAGGCACATAAATAACAATGAGCTAGAAGTCAATATCACTGTAGTTTTGGCAGGAGATCTGAATTGGCAGCACTTACCATCCTTGTCAATGGTAAAGGGCACATCCGGGGTGACAATCTCATAGCTGCAGATCTGACTGAACTGGAAAGAGCAGTCAGCGTCCACAGCCTCCACCTTCAGGATGCTGTCATACTTTTTGCCCTCGATCACTGTGGCTTTGTAGGACTTGTCTTTGAACACCGGTGAATACTCATTCATGTCATTCACTTGGATGTGGACGGTAGCCCTGGGGGACATCAAAGCTTGATTAACAAACTAGAATTGGACAAGCGGGAACAAGCAGGCCAATGACGCAATTCTTGATTGTTAACAGATGGATGATCAATTTATGCATGATCTGATGGGACAGTGTTTCACAGGACCCTCTAGTGTTGATATATTTTAAATGTGTCATCATGGGTCTATGGCTGCTGAAGTTGTCCAAATTAATTCTCAGCAATAGATATTACTAATCAAAAATTAAGTTTTGATATATTTACAGTTGTAAATGTACAAAATATCTTCCATGGTACATGATCTTTACTTAATATCCTAATGATTTTTGACAAAAGAAAAATCGATAATTTTGACCCATTGACAATGCATTTTGGGATATTGATAAAAAATATACCCCAGCGACTTAAGACTGGTTTTGTGGTCCAGGGTCACAATCATGTAATTTTCAATGATGAATTTTATTAATATAAAGTTGTCGTGTGCAGCAAATCGTGTATGCAATGCATCCAATGTAAAACTTAACTTACAGCTGACTTAACCATAGTGTTGATGAAAATTTATTTATTTATTTTTACACAAAAAAAAATGGTGTAGAAACTTTTCAATCAGAAATTGCTAGTAAATTACAAATAAACTGTAAGCAACATGTTGAATTAAGTGTGAAATTTTGAAGCAGGAAAACAGGAATAGCATTTTCTTGTAAATCATGCTTCAATCATTTTTGTTTTATTTGCATATGCATCATATCATATACACAAGATTCAAAAGTTTGGGGTCAATAAGAATTATTTTTTTAATTATTAATTAATGAACTAACAATTAATTAACTTATTAAAGCTGCGGTAGGGAACTTTTGACGCTCTAGCGGTTAATAAACAGAACTGCTTGCGTGTTGCGGAAGGACATTGTAGCCGGAACTACTTCTCTCTGTTTATGTCTATGAAGAATCACAAAGGTACTGGGTTACTCCGCCACGGTACCCCTGAAGCAATCTAAAATAGTCTGAATATAAACATGTATTATAGTTGCACCCTAGTGATTCAGGACAAGCTAAAAACACGGTTTGGAAAATGGATTCATGGTGTACTCGCTTATTATATACATTTTGTATACTTTGAACACAAAAAAAAGTTACGGACCGCAGTTCGTAACTTTTTTTTGTGTTCAAAGTAAAGACAGTAAAAACATTTATAATGTTACAAAAGACACAAAGTCATGGTTTCCAGAAAAATATTAAGCAGCACAACTGTTTTCAACATTGATAATAATTAAAAGAAAAATTTTATTGAGTGCCAAATCACTTATAATAATTATCTCTGAAGGACTATTTGATACTGAAAATGACATTTCAAAATATATTAAAATAGAAAACAGTTCAAATGATTTTAATATTTCACAATATTTACTGCATTTTTGTTCAAATACCGTATTTTTCTGACTATAAGTCGCACCTAAGTATAAGTCGCGTCAGTCCAAAAATATGTCATGACGAGGAAAAAACCATAAGTCGCATTTATTCAGAACCAAGAGAAAACATTACCGTCTACAGCACCGAGAGGGCGCTCTATGTCTTCAGGGAGAGGCTACTCGAGCACTGAGCAGCATAGAGCGCCCTCTCGCGGTTGTAGACAGTAATTTTTTCTCTCGGTTCATGTCAAATTAATTTTGAAAAATAAGTCGCACTTGACTATAAGTCAGATGAACTATGACAAAAAGTGTGACTTATAGTCCAGAAAATACGGTATATGCAAAAATCTTACCAACTCTGCACTTTTAATCACATTTTGACACAGTGAAGCAACTAGGACACTTTTGCGAACGATTTTACCTCCATTCTAGTGCCATTTCCACCATTATTTCCAGTACTCTCTATTTTATCAATAAAAGCTGCCAAATCAGATACGCACTTGTGAGATTTCTTCATGTTGCCGCCATCAGGTCCTTCTCCACAGTCATAGGCCTGGATGGTGAAAGTATGCTCCTTTTGCAGCTCACAATCCAGTTTATCTTTGGCCCGGATCACACCCTCGCCAGTAGACTTATCCAACACCACCGCTTCGAACGGTACGTTCTGCCCGTGGATCCTGAAGCCGCAGATCTCCCCTGCAAAACGGCACACACGTGTTTAGTCAAGCCCACCCGTGAGTCAAAGCGCCAGCTGCTGTTCATGAGATAAAAGAAACCCACAACGAAACTCATAACGCGCCACACTCAAATAAAAACAGCCAAAGGGATTGAAACACTGAGGGCAGGTGGGAAGTGGGAGGTGAAGGTGTCTGTGGAGGAAGCCAGAACCACTGTGGGATGGGGTGAGTATTTGGGAAGTGGAAGGGAGAGTTAAAAGAGGGATACTGAGTGCCTGATCCAAGCCATTTGATCACATTGCATCCAGTCATGCAGTAAGAAACCCAGAATGTGGACAGGCATTTCACAGGAATACTTACAAGGACAGGAAGGAAATGATATGAACCAATGGACAGATATCTGTTGTACTTAATAGCATAACATATTTAAAGAAGTACTTAAGTTGTTTAATGCAGATTTCTGCTAAAAAATAAAATAACACATTTAGAGAAGAAAGCAAGGTTAAATTGTTAAGTTAATCATGGGGCGATGAGAAGGATTTATGACAGAAACCCAGCATCCGAAGTTCACAAATCAAAGCAAATATACAAAAAAACAAGCAACACCCCCTCATTTGGAGTTTAAATTCCCCCTTAAAACTAGATTTTGGTATGAAGGAAGTCTTCCTGTGCAATGTTGTCTCTCTCAAACCTTTAAAAAACCGAAAGAACGAAACAATAAAACAAAATAAAGGAGCAGAGGCAGTAAACTTAAAGGCTGGATGAGAGCTGGGGTTAGAAATATCCTTTTGCCTGACATCCACATCAACCAGCAGTAGTTGCCATGCGTGTATTTCAGATTAGTGGAGGAGATGGTGAAGAGGCTCGAAGTAGAGCTCAAACCAACACCACAGACCGGACAGCAGAGAGTTTGCATCATTTAACAATCTCAGCAAAGTCGTTTTTGAGCAGGAACTGAACTCTGAAGCATCAGAGTCTCACAGATTTAAGATCTGTCGTGCTAAAAGTGAACCATTTTACAAAGACGAAGTCTCTGAAACAAATTTCAGAAGACGTTCAGACTGGCGTCCCCCCCTGAGAATCTGGTGTACGTGCATTTTCGCCCCTTTATTTTTTTCTGTTTTGGAGCTGAAGTACTGTTAGGATCTGCAAACTTCAATGGATGTCTCATGCATAGATATTTCTAGATTCTGTTATCCCCGTATCACACTTGTCATCCAGTTGCAAAATTTTAGTTTCCAACAAATTCAAAGGTGAGAGAAAAAAAAAAAACAGAAAACAAAACCAAAAATAAGAACTGGGAAGAGATTAAAAAGTGCATGACAGAAGTCTCCATATGAAGTGCCAAATTCTTTTGTATTTGCGTTAGTGGGTTAATAAAACGGTTACAAGGCAGTAGAAATAGCCCATCATCACCTTCTTTGGTGAAGGTCACCTCAAAACTCTCTACAAGAAGGGAGAAAAGATAAACCCAGGTCAGTCAGAGAAAGAATGAAATGCACAGAAACACAGGTCAGTCAGAGAAAGAAAGAAATGCACAGAAACACAGACAAGAAAGAGAAGACAGATGTCACAGAAGCAGCCGAGGACTCAAAATACCTCATTTGACTCCACATTGGTAGAGCCTAGGGTTGGGCAAATATATATTGAATATTTATGATCACTTTGCTGCAATATAAAATTAAACAACACTGTGAATATATAAACAGCTTTTAATGAGGCGATTAGGATTCTTGAAGTGTGTGTCACAACGTCTTTATGAGAGCATAGGGACAGGTATGATTTAACAGTGCCTCTGACTAAAAAAAAAAAAAATGGCATTAAAGTTGGGATTCATTTCTATGGATCGGTTCCACCTGTTTGTTTCAGTAAATTGATTCAAAACTTCACAAAAAAAAAAAAAAAGTGCATTTGCATCATCACTAGCCTCTGTATCTCACAGACCCTAACATTTGTAGCAATCTGCATCAAGTTATTTCTGAATGTTTTCTGAGCCCTATTATGACTGTATACAACATAAAACAATATACTTTGATGAGTCCACAGTAACTGAAACACCAAAAACAGCCTTGACCACTGGAGGAAATTGTCAAAGAGTCCCTGTTGAGGCACTAAAATTAGCCGCCATTATTTAAAAACAACAACAACAAAAACTTCTGCTCGGCTGATTGCTAAAGGGTCCGGTTTGACCCTATCGGTGGCCTCTGCTGGTGGACCTGTCCACCCTGTTTTTACCCTCACAATTAGAGATGGATTTTCCATTAGGATCTGCTGTTCAGAGCAAGTCATGCGGTGGAAGCTTTGTGCCTCATCAGTGCATTCTGGAGCTTTAATGACTGTATATCCCCACACTTCCCCTAAAACCCAGACTGGCGCTTCAGCCTGCGTGCCGAGTGCCAACTCCAATAACCCTCCATTTCCCATCAGGCAAAACACAATGAATATTGATTCATTCCCTCAGACTGCCATATTGCACAGAGGAATCAATGAAGATGTAACAATAGCAGTGAAGAGAGAGAGAAAAAAAAAAAGACTAGCGGAGCGACTTAATTGTTTATTTGATTTGCTGCTTCGTTACTGCCTAAGCATTTAAGTTTCAGAGGCCTAAAAAGTTAAAGGACTCGCTCACAATGAGGAAATATTGAAATTGACACAGGCTGGAACTGATAGGAATGTAAGAGCCCTCTATAGAGTACATAATGTCTGCAGTGGAAATTGATGCTTGGATCTGGTTTATAATAGACCAGCAGAACATCAATAATGATGCTGCATGTCTGCCCCTAATGCGACGCTGTACCCTTTGAAAATAGAAACTTAGAAAATAGAAAAAAGAAAATGGTTAATAAAACTTATAGTATTTAAATAATTCAAATGATTTTTTTTTTTTGCAACAACAATACAATAAGTAAATTTCTGCCATTAATGAAAACATCAGCAATTCTCAGGTTAGCTTTAGCAACATGGTCTGGTATAAATGAATGTAAATGGCACATAAGTTCTCTGATCAGAGTAAAGTGAGTTAGTCAGCGTGGCAGTGGAGATGCTAAGAATGCGGCAGTCACCCACACAGCCATGTGATGCCTCAAAGTCAATTTAAGAAAGCTTGTTAATATAATCAGTGTACCAAATGTCTGCACTCTCACTGCTGGCTCACACAAACAACGCTTACTGAAATGATTGCTTATGAACTATCGGAGGAATTATATATTTATGAGGCACTGCGGCTTGAGGGGAAGATTATCAGTGAAAAATTACCTAAGTGCTTTGATATTTATTCAAATAACTCAAGGTAAACCACATTAGTGCTTGTGGACCCATCTTCCTCCCCAAATGTTTGCCACTCATTTGATAGCAGTGTCCCATATAAAGGGTGCACCAGGAGAATAACAAGGACTGGAACTAAAACCGTAAGAAAGGAGGGAGTGCGATGACAATGGACCACTGCATAAAGAGATTTAAAACAAGGTCAAAGTAAATCTCTAAGTGATTAAAAATGGCCAGAGCCAATGCTAGGGCTGCACATTCCCTCTCACAGGAAACAAGCAGAGTAAGAAACAATTTCACTGATCTTGATATCAGAAGAGCTCTGACTGGCAAATGAAGGGGCAAATTAATAAAATGAAAAGTTTCTAGACTGCATCTTCATCTGTACTAATGAAATATGCTTAAAAATGCCTCAATTGGATCTTCAAACGTATTATATCTAATATGTGGAAAAAAGATAAGAGAAAAGCACACCACCAACATCCATCATAGCTCGCACCAGGATTTTGTAGGGATCAGTGGAACCCAGCGTTTTAGAAATTCAGTTTTGTGCTACATTTACTGCTTAATGTCTAGGGACACAAACAGATATAAACTCAAGAAACTTAAAGCAGTACATGGAGAAAAAAACAGCCCCGTTAACCTAGAGCATTAGAAACTGTAAGAATATCTACAAACCTAATTACCAACAAGAGCTGACTTCACCAATCACATCAGTACATTATAACAGCAAGCTGAAGATATTAGGTCTTTTATTCAAAACAAAGTTATGGTTTGTTATAGGGCTATGTTATGCTGTAATGCATTTTACAAAGGATAATTGACAAAATGGAAGTAGGAAATCATACCATCAATACATTATCACACTAAAGAATCAAGTCCAGTCCAGACCAAGAGAAAAATCATTCAAACAAAATTCACAAAGTACTTTAATTATGTTTCCTAGGGAGTTACATATTCAAAATGATAAGTTACCTTTTGAAAACTTCTGTTGACTTTTCTATGAAAACATGAATAACATAATTTCATCATTTCATTGAATAACATCAACGCACCCTCATTTGACAGCTTTAATAACTGGAGACAAATTGGGTGCATATAGTCCACGGTCTATACTCACTGCAACACACTTCTTATGATAAAAATGGAAATTCTGTCATTAGTCCATTTCCAAAGTTGTATGATGATATCTGTGTAAATGGTGCAAGATTCTCCTGCTCGGTCGTTTCCGTGTATTGTAAGTGAATGGGGAACTGAGGGTGTCAGAGTCCATTATGACAAATAAATTTAATAAATAAATAAAAAAAGTTAAAAGCATCAAATAACATTGATGCCAACAATGTCGGCTCACATAACAAACAAGAACCAATGGAGTTTCAAATGAATCATGTCAAAAAATCTACTTTCAATTGTAACAATTATGTTGTGGTTTTTTTTTTCAGTATTAATTTATTAAAAAAAAAAATCAGTATTTTTTTTTTTCAAAATTTATTTCAGTAAATTTCAGTATTTTTTTTATTTATTTGTTTATTGTTTTTATTAGGCTTCTAAAATGAAGAAAGTTGCCTTTGCAGCATGCTAAATAAAATAACTTTTTTTCAGTTAAAGTTTATTTCAAATAATGGATTTTTTTTATGGTTTTAGTTTTAGTTAACGATAACTCTGTCGCAAAGGGAACATTTTCAATAAATAATGGCTGAAATTTTTCTGATTATCCCACAAAGCAATAGTTTGGCTTAAAAAGTCTTGGAATATAATGCTCAAACCATATGAACTGCTTTTATCACACTTTTTTGTTATTTGGGAGCTTGACAGCCCCAGTTCCCATTTACATTAATTTCACAGAAAAGCACACTTAGAAAAGAAAATCCTTTTATGGACGAAATAATGACAGAACTTTCACTTTTACGTGACCTATCTCTTCATGGTCTGGAAAGCATGAGGAAGCAAAATGGCTGACAGCCTCATATGAGACCAGAAGATGGAGGATCTTACCTGCATAGCGCAGCGGGGCATCTTTATCCAAGGCTATCAGCGGAGGGTCCAGGAGAACTTTGTCATCATTTTCCGTTACGATACCATGATACGTGTTCTCAATCCATGGCTTGTGCTTATTTACTGTTGGCAGAAAAAAAAACAACAACAGGAAAATAGAAATTAATTTTATTGCTGAATAAAACCAAGCCTAGACAACAACCAATTATTTTGGTTTCTGTGAGGATGCACTATGCTTCAGCACAACTGTACGCCAGATAAAGGCCAGAGCACAAAATCACACACTGAAATAACGCAGAAGTAGTGCGTTAGCAGTTTGCTCGGGCTGAGAGCAGACAGAAGCTCAGCGACTCATTAGTGTTGACTGAAGGCTCTGAGCTCTGAAAGCAGAGAGGACAGATACAGTGTACTTTAGCTTCAGACTGCAGAATCACTGCAGTAACTGCACTGTCCGGACGCAGAGGTTGATGTGAAGGGCAGATTGCTCTCTTCAACGGCTAATCAGTGCCTCTACCCAAAATGTGAGCACATCAGCAGTTGCTGGGTGAAAGGGGACACTCCTGCAGAGCTGATCTCATTGTGTGCGGACCTGACAGCGACGCAGCGGCAGGAAGCAGGAGGCCGTAGGGAAACAAAATGAGCTCAGACTGATGTCGTCAACAGCAGGGTCCATCCACAAGACTGAATCAGCTGTTGACATACAAGCTAAAAACATAGCTCTTCAGCAAGCACTTAGCTGATCCTTAACCATAATTATAAACACTAGTTTCTGTGCATATTGCTTATTTATCATGGTCTTTGCAGTCCCAAAGTACAGATTTATTACATTAAGGGATTGAGGAAAAAGATGAGAAACATTTTTTTCATAAAGGATCTAACAATATTAGCAGTACCAAAGTACAGTATTAGTGTAAATGTATACATTACATAATAAAAAAGAGGGGGTCTAATGCCATTTCATGCATTCTGACTTATTTACACTATTAAAGAGTTGGTTTCATAAACAAAACATGAGGGTGTATGATATGGGTATATAATACGAGGGTATTTCTGTACCAAATATAAGCTTCGGAAAATTTTTCTTTTCAAGTGTGGCCCTGTATGATGTCATAAAGGGCGGAATTCCTTGTATGGGACTTCTCCAGGAAGAGCACGTGTACACACCAACCCGAGCGAGAGCAAGAGAACACCTTCAGCGTGCTTCATTCGTGTTACGGACGTCGTCGACAGAGCTGCACAGGACTTGCTCGAGAAGGACTTGTCATTATGTTTTTGTTTTATGTTTTCATTATGTGAACCTTGTTCAGCTTCCCAAAGAGCCCAGCGTTAAGGGATCAGTGGATGCAGTTTGTTTCTCCAGTTGTGCAAGTGTGTCTGTTTGTTCCCGGCATTTCGGTGATGAATGTTTTATAAACAAATTAAATAAAGTTTAGGTCAACAATGTTTTAGTTCCTGTTTTATTTAAGTCGATGCCACAGCTTGCAGACAATCGATATGTTAGATGTCCATCTGCCAAAACATTGAAAACAATTAAATCATTAAAAACATACATTTTCCACTAGATGTTTTAGTCTTCATACCATCACGATGCCGACTCAACATTGTGATGTCTGTCAGCCAACGTCTATCAGGCAAACCCTACTGCTAAGTGAATAAATCTAACATCTGTAATCATACGAAAGTACACTTTGACTGAAAAATATCTTCACTCAAGCTAAACATAATAAACTAAATCTAAGATTATTGTGCTTTACAATCCATCATCATCCACTTTGCTACCAGCTCCCATCCCTTTTACTGTTCAGAATTGCTGTCTGAAAATATCTGCGCCGTGTGCAGCAGCTGGAGTGTATGCGCATGATTTATTGGCTTCAGCGTGGTTCCTGTGCACCGATGTCTTACGACTCGCCCCGCAGGCAGAAGCCTGATCAGTGACACTAATTGAAGGATATAACCTCCACAGCAATAACACCATAATGCTCACCTCCATTCATATTACACGCCAGATCCAATTTCACACCTTCTAAAAAAACTGCATGCTTGACAGAACTGCCGCTTCATTTTCATGTTTCTCTACCCTGTTAATTTTCAGCTGCAATACATTTGTGATTTAAAACGGTGCATGGTTCAGGAACCGACAATTGTACATGTCTATCAATGCTACACAAACACAGCATTAGAATCATGCTTTGTATCCATACAACAAGAGCTGAGAAGTCCAAGACTTGGTATTGTCTGTGAAATTTGTGATCTGGCTCATAAATCGTCTTAGTAAAGAGGGTTCATGTGACCTGCTGCTGCTGCTGGTTGTCTGTGGACAGATTGTCAGACCAGACTAGCCTGATAATCTGCTTTAAAATCCCAGGTTTATAAAACCTTAAGAGCCGAGGTAATTCACATGCTGAAAGGGGCATGTTGGGGCATATAACGCTACTAATAATGAGAACAAGACCAGAACATAACATAGCCTAGATTGTATACCTCACTTAAATCAGATTTCTTAAAGATGAACACTTGAGGGGGAAATTAAAATCTATTTTGAATCAAGGATAAGTATCAATTTAACTAATTAGAAATGGAAGAAATAGTTTGGTTGTTGCCCATGCAAAACTAAACGCCAAGATGCTTAAAGTGTTGTAGAATGTTACTAGGGTGCTACCATGGAGATAAGGATGGTTACTAGGATACTAGGATGTTGAAGTCTCAACAGCTAATTTTACAAAATGATGTTCTTTTAAACATGATATTTATCAAAGAATACTGAAGAAAATGTATCACTGTTTCCCCCAAAAATTATAAGCTGTTTTCAACCTTGATAATAATAATGAGAAATATTTTGTGAGCACATAGAAACACACCTTATTTTATTGTGGTGCCTAGATATGGCTTGGGTTCCTAAGTAAATGAAAAGCTTATAAAAGCTACACTATTTGAAAACGCCTTAGAAAGTAAATCAAAGCCGGAACATGGGACATTTGTATTTGAGTGGTAAAACACTCGAGGTTAAGCTTGGTTTACATTGACAAAGATCTGCTTGTACTCACTAACCCTCCTGCTGAGAAAAATCTAAAAACACGTTTATCATCACATATTAACATGAAAATAAATACTAATCACTAAGAACCTGTTCACGAACAGGCAACATGGTGTGAATTATAAAGATGCTCAATGGACAACAATTTAATGAATGAGTCTTTATTTGCAAATGTTTTGGTACATCTCAATAAGGGTCCTTGAGACCTCTTGGAGAGCATTCAGCCATGGCAGTGATCCCAGCTTGAGAAAACCACTAAACACAGCAGCCAAACACCTGCTGAACACTGGCCACACTCCCACACACACTCATATAACATATGACACACATATCACTCCTTCTCTCACCAAAAACACATTTGCCAATCAAACGGCAATCATTTTCTTCTTTAAACTTCCTTGAAGCCCTTAATGAACCATTTAAGACAGCTTATGTTTGAAGAGCCCACACTGATGTCTGGTGTGCATCATTATAAACTAAACGAGCGGGTATCAAGCGGAAGGGCTTCTTACCAGGCTGGCGGAGAATTAATCTGATTACTGAAAGAGCTCTGATGTGGTTGATAGAATTTCTGAGCACCCTGCAGCTTTGGCACAAGGCAAGCGTTTGGGACGGCAGGCAGCCAGTTGGCTGTTTTTACATGCATCTTGCATAGACACACTTTAGATCCTTGAACAACAGCAACACAATGCAACTGTTGCGGAACTTGCAACAAAAGTAACAGATAGAGTTGTTTGATAAATAGGCTAAAATGAGGACAACACACCAAAAATATGATTTCATAATGACAGCAGTCGAATAGAGTGTCGCAACAAGTGGCTAAAGGTCACTAGAGATGGAAAAGCTCTCAGTTTTGTCATTCAATGTCTGAAGAGGTTGATGCAGCAGAGTGTTTTATACATGAAAGCTATGCAAATCAATGTTATGTAACTGGTGCATCAAAGCATTAAGCATTAAGAATTACATTTGAAGGCTGAAGCAGTCTGGAACAGAATAGAAAGTAATAATATAATATAATAGTGGTTAAAATTCATTTTTTGATGTTAAAGTTAATCACACATTATTATTATTACTACGTATCAACTGTTTTATAATTCCATTGGGTGACAACAGAATCCTAGCACATAAATGACCTCCTTCACCAATCTATAGAACATAGTCATTAGAGCAAGAGCAACTACTTTTAGCCGAAATTAAATCTTCTAATGCTAGCAGGCACAAATTAGTGGCTAATGATTCAGCCGAGTGAGGAAACAATGTTGGCCTAAAACTGCCTCCATCCCAGCAGCACACAAGATTAGGAGATCTTAGACATATACTTAAGAACATCAGACTAACCAGGTCCTGTGTGTGTGTGTGTTTTTTTTTTTTTTTTTTTTTTTGCATGTCTAAAGGGATAAATAAACCCTGTCTGTCATACTAAAGCATGAGGAATCTGGAACAAGCCAGCGGCTTTATATCCAAACACATTACACATTGGAGTTGGCAAGCAGAGAATTGCCTAGTCACAGTCTTTCACATGCTTTATCCAGCACAGCCATCCAGTCAGATTGCGTCACCATGACCAGATAGGAAGCTATAGGTACGTCATCTGATCGATGACAAATATTACAGCAGGGGCTCTTGTCAGACAACAATCGCCGAGCACAGATGGGGGTCTGGGTCAGGGACTATTGTGCTATGCCTGGCAAGCAATCCTGTTAGACACCATGTTAACCCACTGACACCTAATCCCATAATGAGATGCTCCTGTTTCATTCACTTACAAGGTCACAGACTCGTACAACTTTACAAAGTGCTGTGGTGTATCACATATGCTTAAGTCAAAAGTTTACTGTAAGACGGTTGTAAGTACACACAGATAAATTATGGTCAAAGTAGATTATTCTCATTTCTCACTTTTCTGGAACAAGAAAGGGAAGCCTGAATTATTGTTCACAAGAGACTTTAAAAAAAAAAAATCTTCCTTTGCAGTTGCTAAAATTTAATTATACAGATTTTGTGGAAGATTTGAGAACATCACTAGTTGGGAGGTGGCACTCCAAAGGAAACCATCAAGACTTTTTCCTGCTGTTCTTCACTCGTACTCTACAGGGCTAACAACGGTCTTCAGTTATGGCAAACAGAAGCAATGAATTAGCTGCTAGGTCAGTAAACCGTGAGAAATACTTTCTACTGCAGTCGAGCATAAAGCAATTAAGCCACATACTTTCTTTAACCTTATTTTTACCATTATTTGAAAAGGGGGTTGGGTACACGCTGGTGAATGGGCATCTTAAAATGGAGAGCGAGACTGAATTATATTTTTGGAGATCTGCATTAAACTGGCAGACCTCCAAAACAAAAGCAGAGTGTGAATGCGTGTTTGTTGCATTATGATCTGATTGATGAGGGGAGGCCAAAGGTTATGGTGTCAGCCATGCTTGTTCATCCATCTGCTGGAATCCCTCTAGATCTTTATAGACAGAACAGCCTGAACAACCGGGAAACAAAACCACATAAATAGCTAAAATAACATCCAAAATGACACTTTAGACCATTAGAAATATTTTTTATTTATTTGAAAGACCTTCACAGGGCTTCCTCTAGGTCTGGGTGATATGTATATTTTGGCCGAATTGCTATATCAAGTATCTCTGTATTTAGTTTTTCTTTTTGGATTTTTTTTTTTTTAGAATCTGGATTTATATAAAAAAAATAAAATAAAAAAAAATAACATCCTGCCCAATGTTGTCCAACAAAACAATACACATTAAAAGCTATGAAAAAAAGCACATAGGCTATATACATATGTACAAAAAGGGTTAAAATCACATTACATTCTAACCTTACAATTTAAAAGCAAAAATAATGCTTCGAATGCACAAGTTAAATTCACTAAACTAAATATGAAAATAAATAAACACAAAAGCACAGACTAATTGTGTTTGCCTGTGTTGATTACCCCATCATAGTCACTTTACAGCAGTGTTATCCAAATCTTGTCCTGGAGGGCCAATGAGCTGCAGAGTTTAGCTCCAACCTTGATCAAACTCACCTACCTGTGATTTTCTAATGATCCTGAAGTCACTGATTAAAAATACACTTACTTGTAGGTTAAAAATTCTACACATTAAATTTATTTTCCAACTACAAATATTTCAGCAAACTCTATATTTTAGTTAGAATTCTTGCGCTCCTATTTCATTGCGCTCTGTCTGTTTGGAGCACACATGTGGCGGTGCTCATTCACTGAAGTCTGTGAAGTTCAGCGGTGACTCGTAACGCACTCATCCACCCTTAACTGCAGACTTTCTAACATTTACAGATGGAGAATATACCTGTGAAATGTAAGTTATGGACTGAGGAAAACAGCAGATCTGAAACATTAAACAGCTCAAGCGGTGTCTCTGTCAGAAGCACATGTATGCATCAGAGCATCTGACAGGGCAAGCAGCTTTAAACTATTTGTGTTGAGTATATCTCAAGTTTTTTTTATAAAGCCCTTAATATAAGCTTGTCTCATGTTTAGAACAAATTTAATAATTTAATATTAAGGGATAATAGCTCCCTTTGTCTCCCACTTTATTTTTCAGATGTGCTCATATCAAACTACTGTATATCAATAAAACAGTAGGCTATTGTCTTGCACCATATTGTTTATAAAAAAATTTAAATCGATATATCGTCGATATACTGCCGGGCCCTAACTTCCTCCGGTGTCCTGTACACACACGGCATGTTTAAATGGTTTAACGAAGGGTGGCTATTTCCGGTCAGTATGGCCTAGAAACCTTTTCATGACAATGATCACAGCCAGGGTGCCATCTAACGCAGCCTTAGTCAATTATCACTACAGACGCCTCCGTTCTCACCTCGAGAGCAAGCGAGCTGTGAGTTCTCACAGAGCACACAGCTGCTTCACAATTCAAGATCTATCAGTGGTAGTAAAAGATAACTACTGATCGACACCTCAGCAGACTTGAAAATGGATTGGATTTCACACTTGATGAATTTGCAGTTACTTCGAGTCGAACCCCGCAATGTTACTAGGTCCCCGACCCGGTTTCAGTTCGGTAATCAATCCCGGGACGTGGTTGCTTTCACACAGAAGGCGACCCGGCAATGTTCCGGGAATATTGCTGGTCCGACGTGCAGTGTGAAAGGGGCTTAACTGATCTCTGCTTCATTACAGTTTGCACCTATTTTTTCGTCAAGAAGGTTGATCTTCCTTCAAAACAGCTGGTAAAAGAGTCACGCGATAACGTGCGTCATCACTTTGACACGGAATTAGATCTGGCTTTTGTTCACACAGCGCTCGTCCCGGGTTGAATCTGGCAATGTTACTAGGTCCCCGACCCGGGTTCAATGCGGGAATCAATCCCGGAATGTGGTTGCTTTCACACAGAAGGCGACCCGGCAATGTTCCGGCAATATGACGGGTTCCGACGTGCAGTGTGAAAAGGGCCAAAGAGACTTTAAAACAGTGTCCTTTTGAAGCATCATCCGAAAATGGTTGCCTTGGTTTGACATCTTTGCTGAGCAGACCCCATTCTCATGTGAATAATGACTAACAACTAATAATGCCGCGTTTCCACCGAATATACCCAGAACAATTGTACCAGGATCTTTTTTTCCTCAGGAACTATTCTCCCCCCAGACCTGTTGCTTTCTGCGTTTCCACCGCAGTCTAAAGTACTGTGTAGATTATGCGAATAGTCTGGTGACATAGGTCTGCACGCGCTTCTCAATGCAAAGTACGCAAAATTCAGACTTGCATCCTCGGTAGTTCAGACTTTGCACATTCGACTTGGGAGTGTGATGTCCGCAATGACGCAAATCACCTGAGGGGCATTTCTTTTTTAGCCAGAACTTTATTTATATCCTGGTTCCTGTGGTGGAAACACACCGGGTACCAGCCCAAAGACCCTAGTTCCTGGGTAAAGTCCAGCGGTGGAAACACGGCTTAAGGGTTGCAGCATGAATATACATCTCATGAAGGCAGAATCCTAAAACTCAACTACAGAGTTCTAGACTAAAAAAAAAAAACTAGACAATTACCTAAACCTAAAATTATACATTCATTATAGCTGACAAATTAGACAAATTATTATTTTATAACATAAATGGTATAAATCAAACAAATTACACCATTTTTTAAATAATATTATAATAAAATAATATTAAATATATTTGTATATGATTTTTTTTTAACAAATTTCCTCACAAGAATAAGACAATGTAATAACCAGTAATAATAATAACAACCAGATATATACATAATTTAGCTCAGCTATCATAATGATTCACCCAACAAACATTCAAAAGCATCGTGTGAATTTCTGAAGGGAGAATGAAGCACCTAATAACTTTTACTACTTGAAGTTAATTGGTACCTGTACTTAAACAAATTTTAAGTTGGTCTAAAGTTGACAGCCACACTTAAATGTTTGCATACAAATAAAAAAAATGGCACTACCTGTTAAAACAGGCCTCATCAGTCAGGAAATTGATTGTTCATAGAGGTATAAGTCTCATAAGGGAACTCTCTGGGCTCTACTGCCCAATATATCTCCCAGTAGGAAGGGTTCATAGCCAAACCAAAATAAGGGGTCAGTGTGTACTCAAGGAAGTATCTGTTTGTCCAGCGGAGCAGTCGCAACAGCACGACAAGGCCCAGGCGTTTTTGGGGAGGACGGGGGCAGGGCGTGTGAATGGTGCTCAATCACAGCTCAGTATGGAGCACACAAAGGCCCAGTGAGAGTGAAAGTGAGCCGTCGCTATAGAACACAGAGCTGCTTTTCATGTCTCTAGAGGCCTCTATCCACAGGTAACACCTACTCTCTGGTTACCTGTTCCCATGGAGCTGTGGGGCTGACACGATAAAGCAGAGGGTCACATTTATCAGACTAAACAAAGAGCACAAACCATGACAGACACTGAATGGATGGGCTCTCTTCAGAGCACTCAGCATGTGGACTGGGTTGACCTGAAATGTAAGCAGGTAATGATGTTATGGGTAGGGTTACTGTCCAAATAGGCTTCAATAGGGTCTACATTAAGTTATCAGTTTTAGGGCACTGAAGAATGGGCTCTATTCTTTTGTTCCGTTACTTCCTGAGTGATCAAGAAAGATTTATCTTTAAACCTGGAAAGAAAACAAAAAACAAAAACACGATCAACCTGAACAACGATACCACCCCAACCCCATCCCAAAAAAACGTTCTCATCAGATTTACATTAAACTCATAGATGACCTATTTTGAGTTTTCACCAAAAGGTGAGGACGTTGCATCTATGTTGAATAGTATCCATATGCAGCTGTGGATGCAATCATTGGTGAGCATGAGAGACTTACCGACCCCGGACCTATGAATGGTAGAGTATGTAATGTATACTTTGCACTTAATTCCACTCTAAGAAACAAATTAACATCCACAATTAACATCCACTCTAAGAAACAAATCTGAGGACAGATGATTTTGAAATGTACAGACTTTCAATCCGGTTTACAGACCGATAAATTCAAAGAACTGGTTATTCAAACAGCTAACCTTCTAATTTATTTTGTAATACGCCGTTTAGCACATCCTTACCCAGTACTTACCATAGCACAGAAAAGAAAGATCTATTACAATAAACAAACACATGTATGCAATTTGGCCTGTATACTTCAAATGCACAATGTTGTTTTAGAAAGATCAGCAATAGCAGTCAAGCAGCTACCATACGAGTCAAAGAAACAGACCTAATATTCAGTACATAATGACCTATTCTTGACAGATCACTGACTCAATTCAGCTCGCAAAGCGGTCAATGAAATTACCACTGACTGCCCAGCCGCCACGATGACTAAGGGCTGATTGTCTGAACAAATTTCTGTTACACTGGCTGCCCTAAAAGTGAAAATGCAGCAATTTCAAAAAAACAGATGAGCAATGCATTGTTATCTGTTGTGCTTATAAAGTCCTTGGAATTCAAGATACATAATTGCGTCTAACAGTGGGCGCATTGTGACGTGCTTATTGCGGCACGCGGCTCTGAGCTCTCTGCCAAGAGACCCTTTGTTTCCCAGAGTACAAATTCCATGAATAAACAGCACAACATATTACACATATTAAACGACTGCAATACACAGGGCAACAGATTTGGCAGAAAAACTAAAACAATGTTTCCATTAGAAAACATAATAAATTCATAAATGAATGCGCCAAATGCTTTCAAAACACTTCAAATAAACACTAAAAGCTTAAAAGTAATTACGTTCGAGCAGCGTGCATCAACAACATTCCCTGTGCATTCCCTGCTCCACCGTGAGGAACAATGAGTCCAATACCTCCTCCTGAGAGAAAGTCTGCTCAGCTTATTTTATCCATCCTCTATACTGTGTATATTCTCTTCCCACTGTTCCCAGAATTAATGGGCCCTACACTGAAGCAAAAAGCTCCTAATGGACGTCTAGCTATCTGCAAAACCAACACATCAAAAGTGTTTTAGTTCCTATGGGAAGATTATCCATCAAGCCATCTGTAAGTTAACACATTCTTCTGCTACAGGATTCACTTTGCTGAAACAGGCAAAACATTTGACCGGGGGCCATGAGAGTCGAACAAAGCAGCTGTTTATACAAAACCTTCTCCAATCTGAAATGTTGTGAACTAAGCTACGAAATGAATATTCATCTCATTTTTCCTTAACATGAGAAATTGTGCACGTCTAACCAGACAAATGTATCAAAGTTTGTACCAAACGAACAACCATCTGTCACTAGAAGCCAAATTATAGAAATAAATCACTGTTATAAGCTGCAGGGGAAAGTTAGCTTCTCTGATATACGTTGGTAACGGCTTCTCTGATATAATCTGATAACTAACTAACTGCTTTGTGAGCACAGCTTGAATTAAAGCATTAAATTAACCTCTCAGCATTCTCCAGAAACAGAAAATATGGCAGCCTTTCGAAGAAGCTTTATAATTAAACCGTAAAAATATCCACTAAACAAATGCAATATTACTTTAGAGATCCCTATACATCTCGTGATCATTTGAGGAGTGTAATTCAGTTTGAAGGTGGGATTTTCACTCGACTTATTACAGCAGGGAAGGGAGCAGGTGTGTTTAAACAAAGCTAGTCAAACTCATGAGAGACCCTGTCAAATGCATCAAGGATAATAAAGTTATCCAAGGCTAATAAACACTGAGTGAGATGTGGTAATAATTTGTGAATTCACAGACTCTGTAAAAGAGAGAAAATGGAGGACGTTGCTCATCTGTGAATTTTAGACAAATCACAAGTGCTACTCTAAACAGTGACACATTTTTTGGCTGTCAAGCGATCTCAGTTTTCCAGTGATGAAAAACTAGCGAAATCCACAGATCCAAAGAGTACTTTAGTATTGGAAATCACAATCCTAACAAGTCATAAATTGTTAGAGACTGCACAAATGATTTAAATTTTGTCTTCAGTCTGGTGTGTTGTATACATTAGCAGTAATGTATACAACACACCAGACTGAAGACATTTTTGGTAAAGCAAGTAAACCTATACGAATGGTTCTGTTGGAGGTGGTGTGCAACCCAAAAAATGGATTGGAGGTCTGTTCTGATAGAGTTGTGGATGAATATGCTTATTCGTTTTAAAAAAGAGAGAAGAAAATATCTCATGTGACTTGTTGTTGACATCATTTCCTCTGCATCCAATCAAACTCAATAGTATTTAAATGCAGAGTAACTAGTCCCTGGAATGGATAATACAAATTCGATATTTGACCCAGTGTCTGGTAAACCAGACTTTTGTTGTTGTTTATGAATTTGCATAACTTTTCTATTTAGCTAATGTTATTTTAATAATTGTTCCAATTGCTCTGCCTATGAAGGTCAAGGTAATACTAATGCATTCAATGTTTGATTTCAAGGACATTAACTGATGTTGGTGCATTTCTTAATGTGAAAACCACAGATCAAACTATTCAAAAAGCTTCAGAAGTCAAGATGGTCACATACAAAGTTATAAAATTAAGTCTCAACCATGAATTATGCATTCCCAGCTGCCTCACAATCACATGGCAACAACATAATGACTGACGATTATTAGCACTCCTAATAACGAAGGATATCCAAGATTTGATCTGTATGTGGGTCAAATACAAATAAGGATTTGATGTCCAAAAAAATCCTGCTCTTAAACGTGACGAGACCTTAGAAATCATGTTTCATTTTTTGTTCTATTTTCTACAAAGCCATTCACCTAATGTCTCCAAAAGTGCTGTGACCATCTAGTAGCCTTCAAAATATTTTACTTGCACCTTAAACACATTTTGAATTTCTGACCTCTCAAAAAAATAATAATTCAAAATGCCTTTTAATTTTATTTTATTTTTTTTGTATATTATAGGCTATAGAATACTTATAACTACACAACAAAAATACGTCATTGACCCATGTAAACAAACAAACAATGTAATTGTTCCTTAACTGCTAAATTTCTTTAATAACATCCACATACTAAGGTCTAACAGCAAAAGTAATTCGCACTTGTACATTTGAGAATAATGAACAAGGTAAGTGCACGGCAGGATATTTCTAAAGGCAGCGTTTCACAAGCAAATGTTTGGCACACTAGCCGTGTGTGATGTCTGCGCGTGCACCTGCAGCGATCTCCTTCAGTTATATTTAGCTGCGCGTGAGCCATTTCAAAGATGAATTTTTAAACCCATAGTATTCCACAGAGGATCTGCAATGCGGACGACACACATCATTTTATCGCTATTTATAACAAATTCAAACAACTTCGTTATCGTATAAAACGTCACACGCTGCCTTTGAGAACGGAGTAGAAATCCAGTTTGATTTCCAAGCACTGGACGCTACTGATGTATGTTACAAATAACTGCAGGCTGAAGTCTTGGCCGCGGGGTGTGGACACAGAAGACTCGTGTGTAGAAGGATTTGACACTCAAAAATAGCTGTCAAGTGAAGCGGAACCGTAAAAGAGAGTGGAAATGTCACAGCTGACAGGCCACGGCAATTATTTCATGACATTTTTTCAGTACTACGAGACAGGGAGTTAAGAGCACAGGTTGGTTTTTAATAAACTGCGATGTGCGGCGCGCACGAGACTGCTGGACGCAACATCCACACACTGAGATTAAGCGATTATTTCAGAACATCGTCTAGAAACTGCACCGATGATCCTCACGGGAACATTAATAATATATATTTTACTATCTTGGCATACCAGAAAATATAAACATTTACATATAAAAATATATTTTCATTATAAACAAAACCAGGACTTGAATCTTACCTTTGGCTGCCTCCACCGCGCATAATAGTCCTAAAAGCAGAGCTACCGCAGAAGCGGAAGGTTTCACCCCGCGGATCCGCATCCCGTCTTCGTAATAAAAACAGCAAAGGATTTAAGCACTCTTATTCTGTCTCCTCTCGCCGGGTAAAATCTGATTTAGCTCAGTGTTTCAAAAAATATCCAGAAGATGTATATCTCGGATTAGTGCGGTAGGTTTAAGATGGCTGCCGCCACCGCCGTTCAGCTCTCTTCTCTCTCAATCACCGTTCAGTCTTTCTCTCTCTCTCTCTCTCTCTCTCTCTCTCTCTCTCTCTCCCCGAGCCGCGGATGATCCAACGGGAGCGGCGACGGGCTGACGTCATGACTGCTATAGTGGGAGTGCGGGCCGCCCGCTTTGTCCTTTACATAGTCAACCTCAAAAAGAGGGTGTGGATCGAAAAGATGCGGTGTGTAAAACAGCGCGATCTCCGTGATTATTAGAGTTAGTTTGTATGAGGGTGTCAGCTTTGGTATTTCCTAACCACCTTTTGACATTTTAATATTATCATAGTGAAGTCGAACAAACTATCACCACAAAACAGCACAGAAAATAATCAAATCCATAATACTTGCTTATGTTTGTGCTGGTTGTTACCCACAAAAAATGATGTAACATCCTATTGGTTGACTTATGCAGGCATATCAAGGTTATCATAAATAATCCCAATGGCTGCACTTGAGATCATTAGGTAGTTTCTTTTAGTCTTTTACCCCAAAATCTACAATTAGGCCTACTAGTATTTTCTGACAATCATGTAAAGGCAGCATTAGGACCTGGCTTCTGTTGGTTGAAGGGATAACACACAAGGCTTTGAATAGAAAGTGAAGTTGAAGGGCCGAAAAGACTATAAAATATTATTAGTTAAAACTGAATTTGCAGGGTTTTGTTTGAAACGTTTTGTATTACAACATTTTCTTGACCTAAAGTAGTTAAATTATTTATTCAGCCCCATGCTGACTTACTGTATTAAAGAAAGCTATATATGATTTTCATCTTTAAAATTGTGTGTAGGCCTGCTGTGAATGATCCAGCTAGCCTATTTGGCTGAATAGATTTTGTTGAATGTGCCATTCAGAAGACATTACAAGAAGAATAGAGAATGATGTGAAATATCATTTTTAAAGCTCAAAGCAGCTGACAAAAGCTGCATTTCATCCAGTTTGTTAAAATCTCTGCTGCAAGTCAAGTGAAGGTTTTTCCTCTCCAGGGCTGAGATACAACATGTTTTTATTATAATTATTATTATTCATCTAATTTCTGTATGAAAATGTGAAATGTGTTCAATTTTGTTGCATTTTAAAGATGTTTTGGCAACAGCATATGATTATATGTTTTTTTAGTTGCTTTTGTTTTATTTTGAAGGACATTTTAAAAGAACATTAAATCACATCTGGGGTGGGAAAGTAAAGGCAGAAGGTTAAGGATAGTGAAGTACAGGTCTGGAAACATGCATTTTCTCAAATGTGGTGAGAGGTCAGACATCTTTGAGGAAGTTATGGTTATTGACATTTCCTTTCAAAAGCTGCTGGCTAACTGTGTCATTGTGTCTTTATTATATATTGTACCAACCTTCTATTATTTTTTATGATATTATGTTTACTGTGGTTGTCTTAATGGCAGTGGCCCACCAGTCTTCTATTGATATTTTTGAATTATGAGCATTTCAGGATACACACAGCATCCACTATTTCATACTGACTGAAATGCTAATTGTTACTTATTTTATTTCTAAATTAAACAAAAAAAATGTCTTAATGTTACCCCATACTCTGTGGGAACATTAATACAAGTTTAAGTTGGTCTCTTATGGTAAATTAATTAATCCATCACCAGTAGGATATACAACCACATATATTTATTGAATTTATTCACCATTAGAGAGAGAAAGAGAGAGAGAGATGCAAATAACATAAGCTTTTCTGCATTCTTTAGTATCAAGTAAGGTAATTTCATGTTCATCAATGCAAAATAAAACAGGGAACAAAGGGCACAGGGCCTGACAGCTTCCTGAAACACAATCTGATGAAAGCACTGAAATTGATGTCATAAAAAGAACATGATTATAGACATTGATTATAGCATGAGTCATCGTCAGGCCCACAAAGAATCTGTTCAGTGTTTGATTACATTTTTTTTTAGCTAACTTGATTATATTCACCCCCAAAATTAGTAATGAAAACACAAAACATTCTGCACACTGAGATTCCCTCAAAAGAGACGTATATACAAAATAACAGGTTTGCAAAATGAAAAGCAAAGAAGTCTCTTTCAGCACAAATGTCTGATGTTCTAGTGATATAATGGGTATTTTTCCTCAGTATCATGAGCTGTGTTTGCATGCTGAGCCCACCTGTGGCTGTGATTACATGCTGGTCCGTTGTTGTTTTTCCTTTAGTTTTTCATCTTTCTCCACCATTTCACCAGTGAGTCATCACAGTATACAAGGAATCACAGCTCTTCTCAAAAAAACATCTCAACACATCAAAGACACCATATCCTCAGACCGAAATCATTAAATTCTCCCAACTTGATTCAGCATCCCTGTCTCAAAGCCAGAGAGAATCTCCTCATGTCAGGCCTTCCCTTCAGAGACGATGGGATTTGGGACTAGAGTTTATCACTTCAGAAAAGTGATGATACGCCACTGTTCTTCTTTTATACCAAGCTTCAGCCTCTATCTTTTTTCCCCTGTTTCCAATAGTAACAGACTGCAGAATATAGTCATGGTGATCTGAGCTCTTTTGTGAAGGAGGATGTTTGTAAAAATAAAATGCATGTTTTTTTATGTGTGTTAGTGTGTGTTAGTTAGAATACAGGTATGCGCAAGTATATGCTAACACAATAACGTTATATCGGTGCAGATGCATTAGATGACTGATGTAAAGTGATTTGAACATAGAGAGCAGTTGTCTTATTTGAAGTTACCTTTTGATATTGGCCGGTTTCGCTCTAGTGAGATAAATACACTGAATAAGAAATAAAGAGAGTTGCTGTTGATGTTTTTCTACAACAAAACAACATACAGACCTGTGGAGAAAACTTCAAGAAAACCTCTTCCGTCTCAAATGTAATGCTACTTGTCGTCTCCATGGTTTGACAATGACAATATTTCAGTCCTTGTATTCAGTCCACTCTCTCTGTCTCTTTCAGTCTTTATGAAAGACCACAGTTTTCTGCCTACCAGTGCATGAAAAGCCTGGTGAATGTCCTACAACATAAACTAACCTCCAATTGTAGTTGATGGTTAGGCTGTTTTTACCTACAGAATAAGCATTACGATACATTTGAATAGTAATGTATATGGAATAATTTCTAAATAATATGAATGTAAATATATCGGCTAAATCGACTGACCATCTTGGTTCTTCATGAAAGTTTATTTTTCCACAAGCCTGTCACATAAATAGACGTCATTATGAAAATTGGAAATCGTAATGGTCGCAATCGCAATATGCTATATTGTGCACTCGCCTCTTTTGTGCTGTTTCGAAGTCTATTTTGTGCAGTGATTCTCTTTGGATTATAATAGAGGTCCAATTTTACTCCCTAACTCTTTATAAACCATAAAGTTTCTTTGTTTTTTAAAATTCAGTGTGAGAATTTGTTTGTTCTTCAATCTGCCCTGATTTTGAATCCACAAAAGATGAGAAACACTCAGTTGTGGGTGTCTTTAAAACTCGCTCTGAGACATGAAAACAGATAACAGTACCCTGCAGAAAGTGTTCGTAGATAATAGGCTTTCAGCTCTCTGGCTCTTGTGTGTGGTCCTGTGAGAGGCACGAATAAAAGAGAGAGGAAGAACTGGAGTGAGACACGTTAAAAAAGATTGATGCACTTATTCAGTCATATAACGGCGACAGACGAATGTTCACACTGCTAAAGTCTGACATTATCCTCCTGATCCCATCTTTATATTTTAGCTGTAGTGTGACATTCTGTTCTTTTCTATTCTATAGTTTCTCTAGCAGTATGAATCTTTAATCCAGAGTAAATCTATGATCATTTGTGATTAAATGTTGGTCCTCAAAATGAGTCCATAAATTGTGGAGGATCATCCTATTAGCTTTGCCTCAAGTCTATTACATGCATATTAAACAGATGATATTCAAAGCATCAGTATTATGATTCATTCATTCCAATCTTCACACCAAATGCAAATCAGCTTTCTGTACTACTGCTCAAGGTCGTTTACCTATTAAACCCTGTCTCCTTAAAGGAACGGACATTACAAAGATGAAACATCTGTCATAATAAGAAACCGTCACTTATAGCAATGTCTTAGTTGTAAACTAATCATTCTTTTCAGTCAGAACTTGTCATTGAATTGGTTGATGTAGTTCATTATACTGGTCTAAATAATTCATTCACAGTCTGAAAATGAGGTTTAAGGGATGAGTCCAAAGTTGATCCCATGTTTCTGAGAATGTTCCCCATTAGCTTGGCTCCAGATGAAGATGACATGGTCAGTTTCTCCCATAAAACTCTCAAAATACTTATTCATAAAGTATATAATCATGTGGACCAGTTGATGGTATGGAAAATAGTGACTAGCACAGTCTTTAAAATATCTCCATGGAAGAAAAACGTCATATACTGTAATTTTGAGACAGGTAAATAAATGATGACAGAACTACATTTTGGGGGGGGGGGGGGGGGGGGCTGTCTCTTTAAGAGAGAGCATGAAACGTAGGATGTATCTTCTTTTTCAGGAAGCTTCCCTGGCATTAAGAAAGGAGACAACAGAGCTCAAAACTGTATTTATTTAGTCTAGCTGCAATTGATTGCTGATGTATACTTTCATGCTCAAATGATAGGCCAATATCATATTTTAGATTGGCATTTCAAAGCATTTTAAGCAGCCGAAGAGATGTTCTTGTACAAACATGTCACACACTCGCAAACTGTGTGAAACCGAGCTGTCAGAGGCCTGCCATTTATCGAGATTTTCTCATCTGAGGTGTTGCTGCTCTGCTGTGGAGAACATTTTCATCTGTTGCCTAGCAAAGGTGTCCTCGAAAAACAAGAGTAGAGTGCGTCAGAGTCAAAACAGAACTGCAGACAGGAGCTGTATTCTTGAAAACCACAAGGATTTATTAGGACGAAGCTCAGTGTCTGATGCTTAAATCTGGAAGGAAAAAAAGAGTGCTTCCCCTGGAGAAAAGACTAACTGGAATATGACCTACATTAGACCTGCCCTAATATCTTGTAAATAAACGTATCTATATTTTGCATTCTTTTAAAATAGAATTTGATTGAAAATTATATTATCATCACAAGATTTTGAAAAAGAACTTATTTATTCAATTTATTCAATACATTCAAAATAAGGGGGCTAGCAGTTTTGTCTTGAAATCTGAATGCTTCTTGTGACTCTAATTCAGGATTGGGAACCGAGAACCTTTAAAAAATATTGGATAATATCATGATGTTCTGTTCCTTTAATGGTTCTTGCACATGCATTTTCAACATGTGCAGACAGAACACAGCACTGAAATACTGCAATTCGAAGCAAAAGACAGCACGGCCAAAAAAGTTAAGGTTCTCAGTTGACTTTGAAGTTCTTATCAAATTTACTGTTGTTCTTCCAAAATGTTCCTTTTTTTTTTTTTTTTTTTTTTTGTGGAATTCAAGTAAAAATTATCCATGCGATCAGGAATCAGTGAAGTCTGACATTAACTCTCATGATACAGCTATTTTTAATAAATATAACAAATAAATAACTGTAAACACTGAGAGGAATGGGAATCTGAACCAGAACAGTCAAATTCCTTGTAGTCCTCATATTTAATTGCATTAGTTTTGTGATGACTGAAGGTGGTCATTTCCCTATGTCAGAAACATTTGATGAGTGCAGTCTGCTTATGAAGAGGTCTGGCAATTGAATTTAACAGACAGTGATTTAACAAAAGTGATATGCTGACATGCCGCATCAAGGCCTTCATGAACTTCTGTCTCACAACACAGCGATCCGGGGCAAGGCCTCCACCATCACATACTCACACACACACAAACCCCACACATCACTCACCTGCAGACAGCAGTCCCAAGAGACACTGAGGTTAGGTCTTAACGGGTAAGAACCCAATTACTGCAACTGCAAGTCTGTAAGGGTCACAGCAACTCTGGAATGAAACCAGTACAAAACAGAATCCCCCTTTCTGGTCTACGCGTCCCTGCCTCAAATGGTTCATGATATGCGATCCGTTTGGAGCACTTCCAAATGGTGAATCATTTTGCTCCTCAATGGTGTAACTGATATTCAGAGTTTCAAAAAGCTTGTTGTGTTCTTTGCTCACTTTCTCTATATAATTTGTTGTTTGAATAACAGTGGACATTAAATTATTACAATAGGTCTAACGTAGGCCTACAATGTTTTTATTAAACTGAGATCACACTAAATTTTCCATCATATTAAAAGCATTTCATAAAAAAAATTAAAAGCTTTGTGTGAACATTTGGGCAGTGTTATGCAAATCTTCCCACACAGTGACTTAGACATGTGGGGGAATATTTAAACGAAGCGTTTAGGGGGCATGGACTTAAGTCTTAACTTTTAAATAGAATATCTCTTTGGATTTGAGACTTTAGTCTTTGCAACTTTACAGATTTTCTATATTTTAATAGCTTGTAACACTTGAAAACTTGAAATCGCATCGTATGACCCCTTTAAATTTGGTCATTTGAAAATTCTGTCACCCATGCAAAAATATCAAATCTTCTCTTTACCATTCAATAAAAAAAAATAATAATAATAATAAAAAATACATAAATAAATAAATAAATTATATATATATATATTTATATATATATATATATATATATATATATATATATATATATATATATATATATATATATATATATATATATATATATATATATATATATATATATATATATATATATATATATATATATATATTTAGGATTTGAACCAAAGTCCTTTGCAAGCTGAATAAAAGCTGAACAAATGACCAAGATTTCCTCTGTTATAACAATGTGTAAGAAATATATGAGAAAAACTCCTGCACAGACACAGGAAGCTGTGGAGATATACTGCTGTCATATTGTAGCCTTACTTGGGGGTGGATGGATCTTTTACAGTTTCCTGTGGAAGCAATATGGGACTTCTCCCCTGATGGTGAGAAAATCATAATATGACTGAAGTAAGATTTATCCAGAGTTTTATCAGTAAAGATGGTCACAGTATAATCAGGTGAGAGGCTCAGCCTAGATATATCAGCTGCAGGTTTAAATACTCACTGAAAGATTTAGCTCTGTTAAAAATCTTTAGTGATGCAAAAGACTGGTGTCTTCTTTAAAGTCTTTCATGTAGTGTCTGGTGAAAACATGTCCAATGAATAACAACAATCCAGTGAATAACACTTGTACAAAACTATCCAAACACTCTTTGGTGTTGGTTAAGATGTTTTAATATTTTTGAAAGAAGCGACTAATGCTTGCTTACCAACACTGGATTTATTTGATCAAAAATACAATAAAACCAATATTGTAAAATACTACTACAATTTAGGATAACAGATTTCTATTTGAATACCTTTTTAAATGTATTTATTTCTGTCACAGTTGTACTGAATTTTCATCATCATTGGTCAAGTCTTCAGTGTTACAAGATCAAATTTTATCTGTGTCACCATGCTGCATGCAGAAAGAAACCCCCCCCCCACACACACACACACACACACACAATGAGCTCCTCCTATAGCTCACATATAGCAGTTGTGTGACCTTTCAATTATTGATCTCTTCTCTCTTCTCCCACAGCTGCATATTAAATTCCCGGCTCTTGTATACCTCCAGCATCAGCAGAATAAACTCGAGTGATTCATCTGAGGCTTCCAGCTCAACTCAAGCAGCAGAGATGTGCACATATGTCATAATCATTCTTTTTTAATCATATCCAGACAGCTGAAACTACTGCCTGCACTTCAACTTGTATGTTGCAGGTGTTGATATTTTATTAAAACTAACAGATTTCAGTTTATATATATATATATATATATATATATATATATATATATATATATATATATATATACACACACACCTGTTATTAATTTGTATATTTAGATGATTAAATATGAAATGAGCTTTTTCAAGATAAATGTCACCCATTTTACTCCAAAATGTTTAAAATGTGAACATGGAATATGTAATAAAAATGTCATTTGTGATGGAAAAGTGAATGATGTTTCAGAAAGATTACAAAAATAATTAATTGTTATAAAAATTACACAGAAGGCAGAGGCATAAAATTGGGGTCATCTGCAGATTCCTAAACTTCTGTTGACATTACTGAGTTCTGATGTCCAAAACCCACAGGAAACCATTACTGCACTTCCTATTTGGTTATTCCAATAATAACCATAAATAGTCACTCCCTCAAAAAATGTCATCATTTCCAATTCCCTTAGAGTCACAGTCACACTGCCACACGAAGAGTGAACCGTCCTGCCCAGAATAGCCCAGTCAAAAAGTCTGTAGTTACACTCTTGAACCAAGCACAGAATTATTTTGGGAATCTGTATCTGTCGCATAAGATAGCATGAGAAACAGCTGCTGATTAGTGTCTGTGGATCTGGGTACAATGAAAACGATCCACAGTCCAGTGGTGGTTCACAGTATTGAAATAGCAGAGAATAGAATAACATAACATACCAGGTTCAAAATTACCCATAGAGATATTTGCTAGCAGTTGCCAGGAGGTGGAAAACTGTTGATTTACTGTGTAAACTGTGTTAGTGATTACATCATTTGAAACAGAGATTTCATTTAAAGGGACAGTTCACCCCAAAATGAAAATCTTGTCATCATTTGCTCCCCCTCAAGTTATTCCAAACCTGTATGAATTTCTTTCTTCTGCTGAACACAAAAGAAATTATTTTGATCTATGTGGGTGGCAAAACAGTTGCTGATAGTCCTCCACAGTATTTTTTCTCTCCATACAGTTGAAAGAAACCTCTTCAGTCTAACAGTTAAATGATTCTCAGAAGATACACATACTAGTCTTTACCTAGGTCACTTTGGGAAAAAGCACCTGCATAAACGTAAATGTTAAAATCAGTGTGAAGCGCAATTCTTAACCCATTTTACATTGTGATGTATTGTATTTCCGAGTGAATAGGAAAATGACCAGAAACCTGTGCAGCCTAAGTGACATCAGCATATTTTGATTAAAGATTACAAAAATAAATTTTTCTTTCTTTGGAATAACATGCAAAAAATGAATCGCTCACAAAGAAATGTGCATACAAGTAGGCGAATAGAGTCCATTTTTATTTTATGTCAACTTTACTGTCTAATACACCACTATCCGAAAGTGTATGGGTCAGTAAGATTATTCTTAAAGAAAAAAAATTATTTTACTCCGTATAAGGACGTAAAATCAAAATTGACAGTATAACATTACAAAAAGTTTCTTAATAAATGCTGGTCTTCATCAAACTATCCTAGATTAAAAATGTATCAAAATCGCTGGGACATATTAAAAAACCCCCGAAGGTGATACAGTAAAAAATCTGTCTCTTTCACTTCCTTCAGCACAAACTCTCTGTACTTTGACTCATAATGCTAGGTCATGGTCGACAGGCAGAGCTGCACCTTTATTTACTCAGGAGAAGGCACACGTGGCTGGATGAATTATTTACCCATCTCTTCCAGCTCCTGATTCAAAAGCCACACTACGAGGATTCATAGAGGCTGCATTCCTCCTAGGCCAAAAACATCTATGGCACTGGAACACAACAAGAAAGCGTTATGAAGGAAGCTGTCAGACTGAGTTCAGCAGCACTGTGGCTGTGCCCAGCAGGAGATCATCAGACAAGAGTCAAAAGAACAGCAGGTTCCTCAGCGCTAGGCTGCCTGTGGAGTGATGGATGCTTTGCCAGGCTATGCTGAGTCTGCTGAGTCAATTCATGCCCACCCTGCCCTCACCAGAACCGCTCTCGAGACCTAATTATCTGTCTCGCACGAAAGCGTCAGCTGATTTAGGGCCAGGTCTACCTCTTAGACAAATGTGATGTATAATAGATCGAGAATGGAGTTGCTGATTTCAGTTCAGTCGACTGAAGTCACTATGAATCTTTCAGAGGTAGACGAGTTCTTGTATTTCTGCGTTTTTATTTGTTGGTCTGTGTACAAATGCATGAGCCCTGCATTTTTAAGATGTCAAATTCAAAGTAGTTAGAGCTAGAAATACACGTTTTGTGTGTTTCAAGCACTAAATCAATTAAAAACTAGCACTATCGGCAGATTCTGGAACACTTGCAATCTATTTTCTGTGCCTCAGCACAATTGGCTGTGGAAACATGAACATTCGGTGTAGAAACAATTATTTTTTTATCAATTAAAGTTGCTGGTAACTTTGACAAATAATTACAAACTATAAGGCAAGTAATACATCGAATTAAACTACATTTTTCAGATTTAAAGGCTTTAGTTTCTCTTAAAAACAGTTTCCAGACTCCTCCCTCAAGGAGTCACAAAGTAGAGACGTGATCCTAAAATCCTCAAATCAAGAAAAAAAAAATAATAATAATAATTGTCCCACGGATTAAGAAAGGTTTCTGAATGCTGGTATGGCCATCATGACTGAATATTATAATCCTTAAGAAAGCACATTTAGTCATCTTGACAGACACTGAAGGCATCACACGATCTTCGTATGTGCCTGAAACTCCAAATGTTCAGTGCTATATAAAGATTGCCTAGTAACGCACACACTGGATCTTTTAATAGCAGTAAATATGTGTGAAATAACATATACTGCTATCAGCTCTAATTAATGAGCATATCTCTTGTTATCCTGCTCCGTCGACACACAACTGTTTGAGCAGAAGTGTATCTCTGTGGAGTTCCTGGAACAAAATTTCAGGTTAATAAAAGACTCAGACCTTCGGCTCCAGCCTGACCGCCGCATAATTAGAATGCAATGTGCTGTATCCATGGCAACCACGGGACAAGCTAAATGAGATGTTGCTAGCCCTAACATTATCAACACATTCTTTTCTATTAGTGCTCACATAAGCGATAGAACTGCTACTGGTGAAAAGCTTTTAAAGGAAACTTTGTTTTATATGGCTATATGGGCAATAACCTCAGCTATATATCTCCTATCCATGGTTTTTCTATTTTTCAGTGATATGCTTATTTTCCCACGCACATTTCAAACCTCCGGTGGAGGTGGGAGGACATCCTGATGGCAAAAGCAGGAGACAGATGGGTGTATGAGAAGGCCATAGGTGGACAAGACTCTTAATGAAAACACCAGGAATGATGGACACCATATTGAATGCTTCATATAATTGCTTATAATATAGTCTGTAGTGCTAAACTGAACCTGAAATCTTTCCACATGAGGTTTAAAAAAAAAAGTATTTTGAGAAAAGGGCTATTAAAAAATGAGTGTAGCCAACTGACATTTACAGAAACAACTAATAAAACTTGTCATGGCTTAAAACATATTTTATCATTTATAAAAAGGAAAGCAATTGAAGTGCCACCGATATACATATATATATATATATATATATATATATATATATATATATATATATATATATATATATATATATATATATATATATATACATACATACGTATACAGATATACATACACACACACACATATATATGTACTGATCCAATTTATGCCTGTTGTCAATTTGATGAATGTGTATAAATGTCAGTAGATATAATTCTAATTCTGTAAGTGGATTCTAACTAGACTAGAATGACAATTAGTATCTCAAAGTAAACAAAATCTAAATTAAATGCAGCATAGTGATTATGTAAAGCCATAGACTGTGTAAAAACAATGTAAAACCTATCGAGTTATCCTTTTAATTATTGAAGAAAAGAACTTATGCAGCAGATGGTCCGACTAATGTGCTCTTTTTGATCAGGCAAAAATGACTGCAGACGTCTCTGTTGAGTGTGATGAGATGCACCCAGGATTAATTAGTATGCGTTGAATTCTGGTTACTCATTTAAACAGAGAGCAGTTTGAGGACAGGAGACTCTTGAGTGTATAAAAACAGTGGCTCTCCTCCCACATATGACTCATTAATATCAGCCATATCCATAAAATATGGCTGAAAACAATGAAGAGGCGTGCAGGAAGAGGATGGAGTGAAAGCAGCAGTTTAACTCATCACAGAAAGCTTCAGATGTGATTTACCTTGCGGATTTACAACTATGGGCTTGATATTGCTTGAATATCATTGCTGGATATGAGTGGAAACATATGAGCGGAGGTGTGGAGTAGTCTGAGCATGTCAGCATTTTCAGCTCGTTTGAAAGTGTCTTTGAATTGAGTGGTGGAATTATTACCAGAAGGAGATGCTTCAGCTAACATGTTGAGTCCAGCTTTCCACGCAAGCTTATTAAATGAGCTCAACCCGCGGGCAAATATTCACATGGCTCTAATAAAATGAGATGTTGCAGTTGACCTAGCTACATTTATTTGTAACGTGCAAGTAGTCTAAACTATTATCTTTGAATGTGCGTGACTTCCGATTCATTAGCTGCTATAGTTAAATAACTAGAAAAATAACAATGAGCAGTAAATAACAATGAGGAGTAAACAGTATTTGCACTACAAACACTTCCTTTGTTTATAATTATGATGATTAACTAAAATAATATAATAAAAGTTCAAATATTAAAATATTTGTGCAGGTAAAATAACTAGGCAAATGACATTGGAAATGGGCACGCCTGTTCTTACATCAAAAATAAGGTGTACATTTTCTTTTTAATGTTTAAAGATAAACACTTTTTGTTTAGGCTTCTGGTTAGTTTATAATTTGGCAGTTTAATTCCAACTATATGTAATATAGTATATTTACCTTTATAATGGGGTTACTGGAGAAACAATTCACTGTATGGCTTTTTTTATTATTATTAAAGGAGTTTATGAGATTTTTTGTATATTTTCTAAATTTTCTTTTACCACACTACTTTTTACCTTACCACATTTAAAAAATTGTTCAGTTCTTCGTTGTTCAGAAGGGAAGAATCCGATGTGATAGCTATGTCCGATTTGTGAACGAATTGTTCTTTGGAACAGATTCCTTTCAATGTATCGATTGAACAGATTCACCAATCAAATAGATGATTCATTTATGAATTTTGCTTGTGCAATTGATTCCATCATCAAAGCGAATCTCAGGTTCCCATTCAGTCGGTTCAATGCTCGAGTGGGGTTTGTGGAGCATTTGCTCAGTGGGGAATTGCCCAGACATGGCCTGCTTTTGTCCTCACCAGATGCGGCTCTATCCATTTTGGAAGAAGCCCAGGAGTTCCTTTGATTATTCCCAAGCGTCATCAGAATTTTGGACTGGGATCCTCAAATCTGGCCCACAAGATCCACTTTCCTGCAGAGTTTAGCTCTAACCCTAATAAAACACACCTGTGCATGTAATCAATGTCTCCAGGATCATTAGAAAGCCACAGGTAGGTGAGGTTGATCAGGGTTGGAACTAAACTCTGCAGCAGACTGGCCCTCCAGGGTTAGATCTGAGGGACCCTGATTTTGGGTCCCGTGACGATGAATCTGTCTCACTTGATGCGGGCGAAGGGTTCTCCAACAACATTTTTCAACCAGGGCAAATCCCAGCTTCTCACTTGTCCTCGAAGTCGGTGGGTGGAAGTGAGACAGTACAGAACTGTTGCAGATAGTGGCAAGGACACGCTTGCCGGTTTAGCCAGATTCAAAGGCAGAGCTCACATCTTCATGGCTGAAGACCATGTCATCCCCCTCCTCCGGTGCCAGGTCAAAAAAGTTTATTGTGTAGAACATTTTCTCGCTGGATACCTGGCTCCCACGCAAAATAGTGGTATCACAGGTACCCACTCTCCCAATTAGGGCATATATGGTGCTGTTCCAAGCATGAACCTACTTGCCCTTCAGTTTCTTAAAAGGACATGTTTTCTGAAGAGTTTCATCCAACTCTGCTTAAGGGTCTCATTTTTTTTTTTTTTTTTTCAGTGAAATGCACCTTGTAAAGATTCATTAAAAGGTTCAAAGATGGTTATAGACTCTATTGTGCTGCTGTAACACATAATGGCCTTCATTTCTCCCCAGACAGTATCAGCACAGCTTTTTAAGTCAGCAAAAAGGCTGGGCTCCATTCCGGGCGTACAGTATGCCTTCAAACCATCGGCTAACTTTCTCTAAACAGACATCATGAATATTCAAGCTCGTTTTAGGGCAGTTGGCTTCATATTGCACAGATCTGAGATGAACATACGGTTTCAGGCAGAAGGAAAGGGACCGAGGGGTAAAACACTTTGCATCTAATGGATCTGGGATGGGCACATATTCATCTAGTCAGGTGATGGAGCTGCGTGTCAGTGTCATGCTCTGAAAATGGTGATGCATACCCACTTAAATTCCACAGCAGCTGGTGCTTCGTTCCCACAGCCAGCCTCCTCTAAATCACAAGAGTTGACCATCTGTGGAAGATGGCGGGAGAAGCACTGAACAGATGTTGGTTATTATATGGGGAATTCATGTAATCAGAATTGGGAGACAGATCACAGTCTGCGTTTAACACAAGCCTGTATACTGTACCTTCACTTTCGGCTTCAAAATACTGTACAGTTGTGTAGACTCAAGGACAAAGTCACTGCTGGTATTACTGTGAATGATTGTGATTAAGAGCACCTATCACAAATGTTTACAGTCCCGATCTCATTTCCCCCAAATTATGAATTTTGAGTCATAAATACTGTATGTTCACTGGAAAAAAAAATTATAGCAGCTACAATGTATTGTTCTTGTCAAATTTAAAAATGCAATTAATAGTTCAATACTGCCAATATTAAAATGACAGGGGAAAATATTCAAAAAAAAAAATTCATTATTTAATTTGATTTGGCATAAACCACCTTTCAATAATTGCTGGTCTGTAAATATGGTTTGGATGTGACATCGCCTTCTAATAGTTAAAAATGGCTCATTCTAGTCGATATCATGCAGCATAATGTTAATTTAGTAAATTAGCTTTGAGTTTTATTGAACGTTTCACTTGTTTTATATGCTCGTTTTAAAACCCTAACAGGAAGCATACAACATAACTTGTTTGATGATCTGCATGTGTATTTACGTTTAAAACATTTCCATAATCTTGCTTGTTTTTCTTATGCTGGGATCTTATCAAAACTTGGGCGGATTCCAGACACTCCCATAAAGAGATAAGTATATGCTCTTATTATCTTCCTCCAGCTTACAGTAGTTCTTATCTCAAACGCAGAAGATGCAAAACACACCGCAGTCCTTCATCCTTTATGAATTCAGAATCAATGCCAATGAAAACAAAAACGTTCACTACAACAGGCAGTTTTCAACTCCTTTAATGGTTCAGTTGGTATAGATTTCAGACGCTTTTAAGTCAAGGGACGAATTCGACAGCCATACAGCATAAAACAACCATTCAACTGAATTTTAAACAATAAAAAAAGCAATTCACATTAAATAGTTTAACAGCTCAAGCGAGTACAGACAACATGCAGTGAAGTCAATGAATTAAACAAGAATCCAGAGTGACATTCAATGGATGCAAATCCACAAACCCAACCAGAAATGAGTGTGTGTAAGACACGATTGTGTGGTTCTGATGCAAAAAAAAAAAACAGGACAAAAAAAAAAACAAAACAATGCATAGACAAAATAAAGATTTACAGTTAAAAAGAAATCAGATGCATGTTCCTGTCATAATGCAGCTGTCATATGGACAAGTTATCTTGATGACTGAAGACATTCAATCAAATACTTATTGCTGATATTAGCGAGAAATATAAAAGCCATTTTCATAAAAAGACTTACATCCACAGATTGAAAAGAGGTGTAGACTGATGTTGAATGCAGCAAGGCTCTTGTGACCATTACAGAGCTACTTGAACATACACCAGAGACCACAATGCAGGCATGCGTCATTTCAAAACACTAAGATACAATAATTATGTTAAGCAAGTTAACAAAACATGAATACGCATTAAATACTGATCATGAAATAATGTTACCAAAAAGGTCAGAGGACGAAACACAAAATCTAAGATTTAATTGAAGTCCTAATAGAAAAAAGGTTTGGTTTTCATTTAGCGTCCTCTGAATTCACACAAGATTATATTCATCTTCGACTTCAATTAGAATAACTAAAAACGTGTTTCGCTAGCACCACTCAGTCAGACAGTCAAATATATGCTGACACATACTCACATCCGAGTATGGCATGTCCTGTTACACCGCTTCAGGCTGAGGCTTTCTATTTGACATGTAAATCGGTTATTACAGTTTCTAAAGTCATTTGTATTAAAAATTGGTTACAAATCAGAATTGCAGTTTAAAAGGGGTCCGTGTATGTCTACATTTTAAGACATTGAAAAAATAAATAAGGATCTAAGACATTCATTAGATACCTTTAGAAATATTTTACATAAAAACACAGTTGGCACGAATCGTTCACTGTTCTACTTTTTTTTTTCCTCACGCTGTGTACAAAAAAGGCTATGAAATTACACATTAATCCATACATCGAAAAGAGAGATCATGAAACATCAGGTCATTTGTGCACATCGTTCTGTGAGTGTGTACGGGCCTCATCCTTTTTGACAATTTAGTATCCACCACAATAACATTAATGTTTTATGAAATTAGGATGCGAACGATTACTAAACAAATAAAAAAAACCTGAAAAAAATAAGGTACTTTTTTTTTACCTGCAGGATCCTGTGGACAATAAAAAGAAGAAACTACATACACCGAAAAATAAAATCGTCTGTAATAACCCATAAGATGATTTATATACTTTTTGACCAGACAATTTAAGCTCTTGGTCCATTAAGTCTCTCATGGGAACAAATATAAAACGCCATTTACAAAAGGATGATGGCAAAATTAAACATAATACCCAAATCTAATATTTACCCACCAGAACTCTTTCTGACTCGTTTGCTGTAAGTCATCAGGTAGTGTGGCCGCAGGGCCTGATAGTGTAACAGTTAATGTGACGAAGAAGAGGGGAACCGGGAAGAGAAGGGAAGTGGGGCAACTGGCATGCAGCAGAGCCCCGCCCCTCTCTCATCTCAAGCTCCGCCCTCTCCATCGGTCAACAGTGTTGAGTAGTGTTCAGCTGTAGTGACTCGGCATGGCGAGAGGTCACTGTCTCCTGTCCTCGGCCTCTGATCTTGAGAAGGCCATTACCACATCCTCAGCTCCTTTATGGGGAAAAAATATAATACATATATTAGATAACTACTTAAATAAATTTTCAGTCAAAAAGGAAATAATGCTGCTCTGAGGAGATTACTTATTTCAACACTATTCGTGTTGCACAAAGTACTACACATAAAATAAATAGAGTCACACTCTAGGCTATTATCTTAACAGCTTTACTAGACAAGGTGAATGCAATCTTCACAACAGAGCAAATTACGTGAGCTCGTCCAATGGCAGCACACATTGTTATAATGGCTGAAGAGCGAGCAGGCTGTGTGCGGTGTAATTAAACTCAGACAATGCCTTACAATTGTCTGCCTTACAAACACTCCAGTCAGAAAAATTACAGTAACACTGGGATAAATAAAAAAACATAATACAGGGCTATGTTCTGAATAGAGGCATACTGCATACTGTATATCATTATTTATTTATTTTTAATTAGTATGTAAAATATGCACACAATATAAAATGGTAAACATTCAGAACAATACAATGTAGCACATCCGTTGATCACTTAATTCTAAAATCTCTGCATTAGATTTATTTAGTATTTTTTTTTTTTTACTCAAAGTAAAATTGCCTTTATTATTTAATCAGAATGTCAGTAAATAAGCTAAGGGCATCTAAGCAAGTCACTAGCAACCCCAAACACATGAAATATGGGTTCAAGTCATACCGAATGCATGAACTGCTGAAATGCATAAATTTAAACGTATGGAAAATTGTTGCTCAATGTAGTGGGTCATCTGGGTATTCAGTACATACAGTAAATTAGCAGTATGCTATTTCAAAGATTGCCAAGGTATCTAAAGTCTGTTGTAAAGATGAGTCTTCTTTAAACAGCACTGACCCCGCATACTCCTCAAATCAATATTTCCCACATTCATACTCCCGCTGCCCTGATCTCTGACTTGGAGAACTATGGGGATGGGTGTTCACAGTCTATCATAATGAGTCCATTCATAAGATTCAAATTAGATCATATTAATAATGAATATACCTAGATACCTAGCCCTCAGTTTGTTCACATAAACAGCTTGAGGTCAGAGTCATCAGCATGAGACACAACACCCCCAGTACCACCCACTGCGTGAGGTTTTCTGTGCCACACTGATATGAAATGCATCTAAAAGCCTCTATAAACCAAATCTACTGAAATATGGAGTCTGGAAAAACAAACACTGCGAGAGACGTCCTCTAAAGACATGGAAATGTCACCGGCGGATTGCAGGAAGTCCATGGGGTGTTTAAATGAAGGAGCGAGAGTGTTTGTGATTTCAGTCAGGTTCGGGACAGATTCTCAGCGAGGGAAGGCGCTAATCAATTCCAATCCTAAATTAACGATGCCACCAGGGGAAGGAACACAAACCCCTGAAAAACAAGGTAAACAGGATTTGTAGGTCCAGCTGTCCCAAGATGAAGAAGGATTTATAACAATCCCACAAATGTGTAAACACAAAATAAACAGCAAAACCTTGAGCTCTGGCTGGATTATTTTGAAAGTCATGTAGGAATTGCTGCACAGGAAGTGCTCATGTGTCTAGGTGATCTAGCGCAATATCTAATATGTTCGCCAATCCAGTGTCTTATTAGTTATGGACCTCATTTATTATGTTAATTTCCTCTGCTTTTCATGTACTCTAACTCACAAAATCAGACACACCATGTCCTCTAAATGAAATGACCCATTTAATTTTCCAGGAGTTTAAGAAACTCCAACTGTCAAAAAGGCAAAAAGCATGTACTCAACAAAGGTGCTCTTTTTACTTCACCAAAGGCCAGTGTATTTTGATGATTCTGTTTACTAGGATTTTTTAATCCAAAACTTAACTCTTCTGAAATATTTACTAAAAAGTGCTGCACTGAAAACCACAAACCATTCAAATTATAAACAAATGCAGTAAAGGTCGAGAACAAAAAGAACAAGGAACTTCCAAAACTGCCAATTTATGGAACTGTTGAACATTTATACACAACAGAATTTAAATGATCTACATTTAGGGAAATTTCTTAAATATAGTTGGTAAATCTGAGTCTCTAATGAAAATGAAGATGATATTATAACCAAAACATTTCAACTGAAAAATAGAATTGAAAATATCTTCGTACATAAACATCTTAGTATTTATTATGCTGCCATTTTTTGTTTATTTTTAAAATATTATTTATTCTAGAAATTTGGTTTACAAAAATATTTATCTGTAAGTAAATAAATAAATAAATGCATGCATGCATACATAAATAATCTTTTAAACTAGGCATTATAAGACAACAACATCTCTTATGTGTTTCTTTGACTATAATATTAACACACAAAAGAAGATCATCCTTAGAACATTCTTCATTATAATCTTTATTACTCCTTTCTGTGGAAGACGCCTTTCTGATTAAAAGTAAACAGAAACATTAGCATACAGAGACTGTGAAGTTCACTGAAGTTCAGCTTCAGACGAGTGTTAGCACCTTACTGAAAACACTTCAGGTGAGCTCTATGTCATTTTATTCTACTGAAAATAGTCTAATTTCAGTCTTTCTGATGATTTAGCTTACAGCAGAATCTAATAAAAGCGGCACTGAATTACACTGAATTACATTTTTATACTTTTTGGGAAATCTCTCAGAATAATAACCTGATAAAAAAAAAACTTTGTGAAGTGGGTATACTCTTAATTTATGCCCCCATTTTTTAAGCAACCCAGCAAAGGATGAAAGCCATGTGTTATAAAGAGTGACATTTAAAACTAGTTCACCCCAAAAAATGGGCCCGTAGTGTTTACACGGTCACTTAACATCTGCTGCTTGACTTCACTTCACTTAGGATCATTAAGAAATTAATATTAGTCACAGAAGAGGTGCAGATTTAGAAATAAATAATTCTAATAAAAAATGTATAAATATATACTGTCTGCAGCAATTAACATTAAGTCAGAACCTCTAGTAAATTACATGCTACTTTGTTTAGCTGTCTGTTCCGAATCGTGGGAGAATCATGAAGACACCCCACACCAAAAAAAAAAGAACTGTGATGATGAAAATGAGACTGCGGCTACTAAACCATCAACAGCATGTCTTTGATCCTGTATTATCTTAGGGTTGCATAATGCTTGCATAACAGCCCAGTCATGGTAAGGAGGGGTCAAAGACAAGGACAAGGCTTTATAATCACCGACAGGCTGCTCTCAAAATCCTCACAGTTAAACTGAAAGTGTGTGAAGGGAGGATGAAGAGACCGTGGATGAAGATGCCCCTCTCCATCTTCCGGCTGCTTCGTTATGATGGAGCCACTCCCTGCGATGCACGCTGTGTCACAGAAGCACAAGCCAATGCGCCGCAGACGTCAGAGCGCTCATGATTCATCGCCTAGCAACAGCTCAGAATCAGCTTGCATCACAATCCGGCAGGCAGCAAACACCGATGAACAAACAGCAGCTGTCTGCCTCCCCGTATCACTGCCCTGTTCAACCTCGAACAACAATACACTCATCGCAATACATAATCATATTACAAAACACCTGTGGCCTACTGTAGCAACAGCGGTTTTAATTGTGAATGTGAGCTCTCTGATACTTGCTTTATTCCACTAAATGATTGCATGTAAAATAAGCTCTAATTTCATGAACATGCCATATTTTTTACCTTACGAAAAAAGTAGTACACAAATAATATAATAATAATAATAATAATAATAATAATAATAAATAAAATTTGTTCTATTTAACATGGTGTGGCTTGCCTCAGAAAACAAAAAATAATTTGGAACTATAAGGTTATATTTGTTAACATTATTTAACATGATGAAACATTTATTAATCTTAATTAATGTTTTAACATTACCCCCAACATACATTCTATTCATTACTTCCTATTTTATTTTATAATTTACTAATACATTTATAAAATCAAAAGTTAGATCTGTTCATATTATTAAATGTTAATTTCACATACACAAACTAACTAAACTAAAAAAGGAATTAAATAAATAATAATTACTCAGGAATAATTAAACAAAAAGGACAAATGAAAAGACACTAAAAAGAAAACAGAAAACTATTTATTTCTACACTGACTTTAAACACTGACTTTTAAAAAAAGTGCACCTTTAAATCAAAATGTAGGTTATTTTACAATTTTCCCTGCCTAACAGCTATAGACTGTTTAACCCACACATACGAATCATCTGATAATAGCAATAATATACTGTAATAATGGACCAGACGGGGCACACTTAAAGATAATTGCAGGCAGATCATGGCTGAGGGATTGAGATGGCAGATATAGTATTAGTGGGTTATTTCAGGAAGTGTGGTTTAAACATGGCCAGGAGTGATGGCTCATGAGCAGTGAGTGTGTGAGATTGACACACAACCACACATACACCCCCACACCCTTCTGTGTGCATCACGCAAGGCACTTTTACATCCACAAAGACTCCAACTAGCCAAAATATGATCATGATCATGATCCCAGAAATTTCTTTCATAACAGTCTTAATATAAAATACACTTTTAATACCTTATATTTAAAAAAATAAGTCATAGATTGTACACGGTGTTGTACAGAAAATAATCAAATTTTGTTGCTATGCAGCCTGAATTAAAAACGGACAGTTTTTTTTATTTTATTCAGCTGTATTTGCAACTTATAACATCCAGGTGAAAGATAAAACGCCAAAAAATTACAATAAAAAAAAAAAAATCATGTAATATGTTATATGTGTTTTTTTACGACACGTAGCAAAAGTAATTTCTTCAAGCCATCATGAGGTCTATTTATAGAAGTAAAAAATAGCTTGTAGTTTGCACAAGCTAAGAGAAATGAGTGTTTTCTGTGTTGGGCAATGAGTCATTGGTTTAGTGATGAAGGGTCTTAAGTGCGCTGTCTCTGTCACATCGGTCCACTGATGGAGTGCAGTCTGGGGATTATACCAGCAGACACAAGACAAAAGACTGTTGACTCGGCCACGCCAGTCTGAAAGATGGATAATACACCACTAACTAATGCATAGCTTTGAACTCTTCTTTAAAAGAGCAGACACTTATACAACAAAGACAATAAAAGCTTGTAAGAGGAACGTAAAAGAGCAGCATCCTTTCAAATGCAGTGTCACACAGACAGGACCAAACGAGCGAGTGCACTGTTCTCACACCATCCGACTGTAATTAACAATCCGGTTGGACTGAAGGTCCTCTAATGAGGTCTATTTCTCTCCCTCATTCACACACCCCGCTCGCCACCCATTCCATCACCATGGAAACTGTCTACTGTACTTCCTCTGATGTTCAGTCCCCAAGGCCTCCACAAAAGCTCTCTCACAGCCTCACTGTCGGCTTTCATCCAATGATGAGGATCAGAGTTCAGCCAGAGACCGGCCTGCCAGTCACACTTCTTTTGAATCCCAGAAATAAAATAAATAAATAAATAAATATAAATATATATATATATATATATATATATATATATATATATATATATATATATATATATATATATATAATTTCTGGGATTCAAATAATAATAATAATAATAATAATAATAATAATAGTACTAGTAATAATAACAGTAGTAGTATGATAGGGCTTCCCAAACCTGTGACCTAAATTATTTATCCCAAGTACAAAACAAAATGTTAAAAGATACAGTGCATTTTAAAACATCTTTGCATGTTGAATATTTCAGATTTATTTTCTTATTAGATTTAAATAAACACTTAAAATATAAATAAAAATATATTTTATTACACACTGGATTTTTTTAAATATCACAAACCCCTGTTATTTATATAATTTCTCTTTTTACACGTTTTCTAAATTATGATAATTAATAATTTTTAATTTAAATTTAAAATATATATTTTTAAATAACGTAAATATTATTACATAAATCAAATTATGCATAATTAATTTTGTATCTGATATCAATATTAATAATATTAAAATGTCTATTTTGTGTTATTGTTTTTAAATGTATTATTTTATAATTATATTTAAATAGGTGAATTTTTTTTCCCATACACAACATAGTCACCTAATTACTGAGTGAATAAAAAGTTGCCCAATCATGTATTTTTAGCTACATTTCTTCATTCCTATTAATGAGTTCAGGAGTTTGAAGCTCTGAGCTGCCTGAACTCACAAAGTTCTCCTTTGCCCACCGTCCTCCCCCAGACACCAACCTCCAGTTTCATCCTCTAAACTTCAAGGCCTTAGATATGATTAAAATTGCATTACAAAACTTTGAATATGCGTCTATGCTAATTAGCCAATTAGATGGTCCCGAATGCAAATGTTTGTTTAAGCCATAAACAAGTAAACAGGGAAAGTGTCAGGTTAGGAGCTTCTAAAGGAGTAAACATACCATATTTGTACACTTATGAAGAAAATCGGAGTGGTAGTTGCATGTACAAAACTCACTGTTGCAATGCTTGGGAGTATGACTGCCAGGCTGTTGCTAAAGTGTTCAGAGTAGTCAAAGAGCCCATTCACCAATAATGTGTTTTATATGATGATCATGTGTAAACCACTTTCAAATATCAGAAACCAATCAAACCTGTCCAGCTTGGGAAAAAAAAAAAAGTTTATTCCTATGAGAGAACAACAGCCACTGAGAAAGTGAAATGTTCAGCCTCATGGTCCGAGTCTATTACATTCACAAATTTGCCAAACTGTTAACTGAAACACAGCAGCCCTTTAATTTAGCCCAGAAATCTGAATGGCCTACAGATCACCCATACCTTTAAATATGAAGCCATGTAGCATGTATCTGTTCTGTAAGAAATATGAGAAACAAATATAGTCACATCTGCAGATTTACTAGTCGGATGAGGTGACTCATTTTCCAAGGTGTTGGACACAAACACAGGCAGTCCTCTGAGACAACTTGATACGTAAATGATTCATCCGACTGCAGTATAGTCCCCTGAGATGTGGCAATATTTTGCCTGATGTGAGAGAGAAAGCATTAGCATGTGTAGATATGAAGAATATTACATTAGCTAAATCCTCAGATAGCGGTGTCGTGATCCTACATTATCCCTTTAATTTGAACTAAAATAAGTGAGTACTACTGAACACATTCCAGTTCACCTCAGCAGACCTTTAGCACATGCTTTATTTAAGGGTTCACACAGATCGTACGCCAGAGAATGAGATGTCACAGTTTCTCCTAATAGAAACAGACTAATCTTGGTGATACTCCACGAACATATTCCTGATGGCCCTCCTCGTCTGTGCATTAAACAAAGGTTATTGTACTTCATCGTTTGTTGTTCATTAAGTGTGTTCTCCCTTTCATCTCAACCTCATTATACTGCAGGAGACCACAAGCGGAAACTGATCGCTTTCATCTAAGGGCTGCCATTTACATTTCTTATTCTAGAAGCATCACAACATCTTAAAAATCACTCATCAATGTTGGAGCAAACACACACAAAGCTCTGCACAAGAAGTAATTTGAGCTGGAAAAATCCCAGAAGCACAACACACAGTGACATCTACATCCATTTTTCTTTTGCTACTGCATTATTTATGAAGATCCTTCCCAAAAAAGAGGTATCCTTGTCTAACAACCAGGCTAATTTGCATATTTAATGAAAACAAAATGTGTGCTCCATTCTTTTACACAACTAGTTATTCACAACATTAAAACTTCTTTCTTCCCGTAAAAAAAAAAAAAAAATATATATATATATATATATATATATATATATATATATATATATATATATATATATATATATATATATATATATATATAAATATATATATATATATATATATATATCTATGACAAGCTGCTCAGTAAATGCATCATATTAAGACCGAGCATTACAGTTTTATTCTTACTATGGTATATGATGCAACCAATTGACGTTATTTCACTTTAGACCTATAGATCACCTGATAATCTCAGTTAAAATCAGAGGAAATTACCCTACAATATACAACATTTAGCATTACAATTTCCTACCTGAAACATTTATGTTGTGCTAGCGCCCCCCTGTGGAACAAGCTACAGCACAATGTTGTCCAAAATATAAAGAAATACTGTTTAAAGCATTGAGTTTAAAGTAGATACATATTTTCTCTCGCATTCTCTCTCACTCTACAAATATAATTAAAATATTAAAATAAGGTAGGGGAAATATAATTAAAATATTAAACAATGTACATTGTTTATATATGATAATAATATAATACAACCATATACATAACCATGTCAGTAGGTTTAACAATATCCCTATTTCAAGTTCAAATCCAATTTATACATGAACTAGAGTCAAGTTATGGTATCAAGTATGGCAGTTTTAAGGACCATTTCCAATTATAAACTTAATCAAGAAAGACAATAATCATTTTAATATTCCAATGTGCTGTTGATATGAACCACAGCTCTCAGTAAATAAGAGTGTTCATGGTAAAGGTTTTTTCCTCTGCTGTTCAGGCAGTAAATGTTGTCTTACCCTGGTCAATCGGGTGCTGTGGTAACTGACTCATCTGGCTGTGCACCACGCCTGCATAATTCCGCAGAAATGCTTCCTCATTTGGTGTCAGCTGTAAGAGTTGGGACAAAAAAATTGACTTCACATTTGCCAATTAAATTCCATGCTAGTGTCCAGTTAATGACCACTTAAAATGCTGCTAAACTGTCAAACCCAAGATCAGTTTCAAGAAACAAAGAAAGGGTCACCAAATTCATAACGACTGGTTTCTATATTTTAAAGAAAATATAAAAATGCAAGCAATTTGCTTTCTAAAGAATCCCTGATCTTATTTTCCATTATTATTAAAGAAAATGCAGATTATTCTAAAGAAAACAGTGTCTTTCAATAAACTGTAACCAAGGTTGTGCAGCTGTGGGGAAATAATCCTGACAGAAGAATTTGTCCTGCTGCTTATGAATTTGAGCATAACATAAAAAAATTGACATTCAATATCTCAGGTAAGAAATAAGGAAGGGGACAAATGTTATTAATTTTTGGTGATGTTCCCCAACATGTTAGCTCTATCTGATTCAAATTTTGTGGTGATGGCATAAAGTAACCAAAAGTTACAGTTACAGCATTTTGGAACAAAAGAAGCCTTTTTGTTTAGCCCTCAACACCCTGGAGGTTTTTTAAAAACTGTTTGCAGAGTGGCATACAGAAGAATATAGACTCATAACTCCAAAACCATAGCAAGGAGAGTCTTGCATCTAATAATAAAATCATGGTAAATTTGGGGTGTTTTTAATTGGGAAAATTTTCTGAAAATGAAGTGGCAAGTTACGAGTGAAAATGTCACATGATTTTTTTTGCCAAGCTACATCTGCCTCTTCAGTTTTATAAATTGATGAGAAACATCTTTAGATATAAATGGATTAAAATGCTCATGAAAAATAGGATTAGTAATTTTTTAGTGCGTGGGGGTTTCCTGTGTTACACTCCATTTTAGAGGGACTACGCAAGAGTTTCAAAGCTTTAAAATGATACATATTTTGTGTTATTCCACTGAGTGGTTGGTATTTTCATTATGTATTTCTTAATGGGGGGGGGTACTGGGTTTAAAGGGTTAAAGCACATCAGAAGATGTCTTATTCTCACTAGTCTGACACTTACATTTGATCCCATTTTCTTGAGCATGAGCAGCACCCGCACCTTCTGCTGGATGTACATCTCCTCAGGAGACTTGCCAGGGGCTTCCTCTCGGTTCATCCCCCCTGCTCCTGACGCACTGCTGAGCAACCACACACAGAGCAAAGAGAGCAATCAATTATTCATATCCCAAATTTTATTTCAAGAACTCATGAGTTGAATACAGTCCTACTTGGGTTTTATACAAAAAAAAAAAAAATATATATATTATATATATATATATATATATATATATATATATAGCATGAGGGCCTGGAAACGTGAATTAGACCTAATTTTGACTGCAGTGAACATTTCCATTTAATTTTTTTTAAACTGAATAATGCTATACAGAAGAAAACCCATTACAAACTAGCTTCATTCAATCAGGCAACATATTTGGTTTAAGAAAAATAAACCCATCGTAACCTTTGCCAAATGCAGAAAGCTTCTAATTAAACAGAATGACTGACTTCAGATCATAGAGCAGGTTGACAGTATCATAAATGGCCCTCATGCATATTTAATGGCAGATATAACCATGCTCCTAGCTTTTCCTCGTCTTCCTCACTTCTTAATGACCTATTTTCAGACTTGCACTCAGTGTGAAAGTGTGAAACGCTTCTAAGGACCTCGAGGAGCAAAAAAATAACAATTACTGAAGAAAGCCACAATACAGTCAATTTGCAAAATGATTTGATGCCTCAAATGTTATTTTCCAGAAAATAGCATCACGACAAAAACAAAGAGACAGACTGCAGTAATACCATCTAATTCATAATCAATGCAATAATGCATCTCACATCAATGTAATGTGGAGAAAATTTAAAAAAAACTAATCACTACATCACCCAGAGAACGAAGCACTGACAATCAAGCAAAATGAATGGCATCAAATACATTCTGGGGGTTTTATGAATGTGTCAGTGAGTGAACCCAGCCTGTGATGTCTCACGACCTCTTATCTGCACAAAGAGCCTCTAATACATGCTGACAGCTTGTTTGATGTGGGGTTAGCCTATATTTAATAGAAAAGCTGGTTCAACCCTTTATTTCATGACAGATAGATTTTTCTGGCCTTAACTTGAAGAATGACAGTACCTCCTCATGGCCAATCTGGTGTGTTAACAGCTTAAATATCTGAAGCCACTTAAGCCAGGAAGACAGAAAGCAATATAGAAACGGGCGACCATGGCAAAATAACTAACTCAGATATCCTCTACAGTGACAGACTCATCAGTCACCAAAGGGCCGTGACATCAAAAGAGCTTCATATTAAATAAAGCATGCACTTTATTCTGCTGCATCTCGCTGGCAGCCGTGGGGGGATGAGGAGTGCTCGCAGATGAAAGACACAAGAGGGACCGGAGCGGCAGCTCGGCAGCTCTGTGACACCAGGCACACCTTCAGGGGGGAGACGACTCACTCTCCCTCATTCGCTTTTGATCATGACTGTCCTTCCTGCTGGAGACGAGACAGGCCAGACAGCAGGCAGACTCACTGCAGCTCAACTCTGCCACAAACACCCAAGAAGAGCCGGTGCATGACAACACACCTACTTCATCCTTCCAAGACTGTGGGTAGGAAGGTCTAAAAAATGCCCCATAATCTTTCAGGGCTTTAGATGTGTATCACACCGCAGCTCAGGAGCAGGTGTTTTGTTTGAGCAAGTCTGCAGATTTAAGAAAATGTGAGTGATAGACTGTAACAACTGAGCAAATCATTATTAAAGTCATTTACATATTCTCATAGTTTGAAGATGTGTCTATCGTGAATGAAATACTCACTGCATATTGTAAAATTAACTATACACCTTTGAGGTTAATCATACGATTACAATACATAGTGATACAAACAATATATTTTTATTGCATTTGGACAAACCCATCTCACACTCACAACAATAGATGACTTTAAAATATACATTTTTACATTTAGGAAAATCTAACTTGGAAAAGAAGAGGTTGTGGACGCACACCAGAAATCTGGATTTCTAAATACCTACCTACAGACGATAATTATTTCATGGCAAATAACCAATATTATGGACCTATAATGTTTGAAAAATAAAGTGTGTTCACGATGATGCTGCAAACTGAAAAAAGTCAGAGGAGTTTCCACACCTAAACTGTTTACCCCAAGTATAAAACAAAATGTTAAATCATAATAGTAATATTAATTTTAATATTTAATTGTAACATACATAAAATTTTATTAAAAACGAATTAAATAAAATTATATTTATGTCTTTCGGGGATATACTAAAGAATTTTCTGTACAATATTTATATATATTTATTTATATTTCCCTTAAGTTTTTTAATCATGTTTCTAAGTAGCATGGTTCTACATACAGCAGCTTGTCACCTAAAACTAAATTTTCCCCCAAGAGAGATTATAAGAAAAAAACTCAATCTAATCAGTGTTAATGCCACCAGATGGCATTTAAGACTTTTCCTGATTTCACAGTGGAAGATGTCAAATCATGTGGCGATGGGCTTAAAATAGAGCACCTATCCTCTGGCTCAGTCATGACCAAGGCTGCACCGAGGATCAAGTTAGTCTAATTTGGTTTCCCACAGTTTAATTGGAGCTTAATTTAAAATACAACATAGGGCTCCTGTTTAAAAAGCAGATAAAGCGAAAGTATTTAAGTCTTGGTTTGGTCACTGACTGGATGTTATCTCACTGCTGCAAGGTCATAACATTGAGCCTAAGCAACGATACTGCAAAAGATCAGTTTATCATTGACTCCTGACACCACCCATGTAGGGAAGGTGCAGAAGCTCGGGAAGGAGATCCACAATCCAGATAGCAGCTCTATTTATAGACTCAAGTCATTTGAATCCCCACAAACAGCTTGCTGAGAAAGATTCTTCAATTGTTTGAATGTGACAGAAATCATGCATCAGGAAGTATTTATCTTCAACTCAAGAAACATCTTTTCCATGAGTTCAGTAAGAAACATCTGAATATGTGCACTTCCCTTCTATTGAGCAGGCAAAAAGCAGTATGTCAGACATCACTGATGCTTGTGTTGGAATGGGAGCAAATCCCTGCAGCCATGATCTATGGTTTAGAAATGATGACCTGTTGTTTGGGTGTCTGAATATTTTTTAAGCAGTGTATGAAAAGCAATCAAAATCCTTCCAATGCCCAGAACTAATCAAGCTCATCAAAAAAGATGCCCTCAAAAGACAACTCCAGACTTGCTTCAATATGAGAATAAATAAACAACCTTTTGTATTTGGAGCAAGAATATTAACTAATCACAATCTAATGCATAATTGGCACAAATGGTTTTCCATGGTATAACAAATTCCCAAGACACTGGATTTTGCTTTGGACCATAGCATAGGATGTTACACAACCTTTGCCTGTCAGTGGAAACAGACGATCCTGACTAACTTCAAAAACCCCAAAACTAGACTAACTGTACAGCCAAAGTAATTCTGTCAGCAAGCATGTCATCCTGTCCAACAACATCACGTCCTCTCCATGAGCAGCTGGAGCGAATGAGTAACAAATAAACGAATAATAAAGGGGATGAAAGGAGTTTTTCAGTTCCATCTCAGGGAAAGTTGATGCAGCAGAGGGTGCTGTATTAGGGAGACCTATTTTGCCTCAACCACAAAGCCCTGACCAAACTGAAATCCATTTACCTGATCAAAAACTAGACCAATCAACATCCAGTGGGTTATAATCTGATTATAATTACAACCAAAAACCACCGTAAACAACAAGCCGGTTTGACTGTCCTTATTCCCCTTCTCTTTCCCTCCACTTTCCTGTCTACTTTGAATGAAACAAAAAAATAATAGACACACAAAAGGTGATTTCAGCATAAAATATGGTGCAATTACAAAGTTTAGCCACTATCAATACCAAGAATCACTAGCCAACAGATTTTATGGTAAACTAGCTATTTACCGTGTGGAAACAATAGTTAGTGTATTTAACAACAATGGAGATGAGGGAGCCAGAGCTGGTATGACTGATAACTAGGTCATGACTCGTTAGCAATGCATGAAGCATGACCCAGCAAAGCAATCCCTGTGAATCCAAAAATAGTCAACACAAAAATAAATTAAATTTGACAAACCATTAAAAAAAAAAAATGTTTTTAAGTCTTCAAAGTTAAAAGGCATATAAGAACATTTAAGGAATGATTCTTAAGAATTTCAACAGTTTAAATAAAAAATATATATAATTTCACCCTTTAAATAACAATTTTTTTATGACAGGGTGTGAAACTTGAAGTGAAGCTTATTTTGTCAATGCATTGCCTCTGTATTCAAATCCATCTAGTGTTTCACAAGATGGTTGTCATTCACCAGAGCGCTTGTCATGAATCACAATACAAACCCCACTGCAGTGGGAAGCTCCCTTTGGGATCACTGCTGCACCGGCTGTCAGAGATATACAGCTATATAAAACCATGACAAGACAATTCCCTCCATAAACTAAATAGGCTCACACTATATTTCAAGACAGGAAGTCAGGCCTATCCTGCTAAGGCATGGCTAATTTGTCTGATATTTAAACCAGGTAAAAATAATTAAAATCTAATAAAATATTTATATAAAATATATCTATATATATTTTATGACACACACACACATTATATATATATATATATATATATATATATATATATATATATATATATATATATATATATATATATATATATATATATTATTTTTTATCATATATAGACTTTTTTAAATTTAGTAAAATATAATATTGCCAGAAAAGGATTGAGGATCATTAATAGTGCGCAAGCAAAATTCTTCAAAGTCAAAGGAAGCCGACCACTGAAAATTTAAAGCAAGCCAAATAGGATTTCGCTAATTGCCACAGAAAGAAGCCACATTTGCAGCCAGCGAAGCTGATTTAAGCCTGGATCCAAGCCTTGATCATGTATGAGCAGGCCTGTAAGGCATAAACCCAGCCTGTGTTATGTCTGACGAACAGAAAAGAGAGGGGGTGGTGGGATGTCAAGCGACACCAGGGGGGCTGGGCTCCCCACAACAACAACAAAAAAAATGTGATAAGGCTTGGCTTGGCAGGAGGTCTCAGTCCATGCCTAAGCTTGTAGCTCAAAAGCAGCTGATGATCTCCCTTCGGGACGCAGAGGTTGAGCGGTCCATGAGCCGCACCTGCCTCCCTGCCATAAAGGAGGAGAACCGTCTTTCTTGGATTCAAAGAGTCAGAATCCCTCAGGAGAATGCGAAGACTGAAGAAAAAACAGTTTCACTTCCAAGTTCACAAGTAGCTGGCCCTGCCCTGTCCCGTCAGCTCTCGAAGCCCAGCGCGGTTCAAGTGCCCACTACAGGCAGACTGCCAGTTTCACAGCCGAATGTGAGCCAAACAGATGTATTCTGTATTCACAATGAGTTTAGGGTGTGGAGAGACTAAAAATAGCCTATCATTGCCACAAGACATGATAATGTGGCACAAGTGACTGAGATTCTTTATGAACTGAGAGTCTAAGAAGAACAAATAAACCTATAAATATTAAATTGATGCAAGCAAACACAAAAACTCCATTAAAGTTCTGTATTTATAGAATCAGGTTGGAATGTTTTATTATTATTATTATTTTATTAAAAGCAAATGAACTCAACCATTTAAACATATCTGTGCATTCACAGCCGCAGATTCATGTGCTGCAAACGGTCTACAATAAAAGCCAAGAAGGTAAACAGTACAACGTGTATAGATCGCAAACGACGTCATTAATATGCAAATTAGATTACGGTTACATTTTAAGCCTCCAAAGTATCTAATACTGAGCTAGTCAGCAGTCAGTTTATTGGACAGGAATCACTCCAGTCCTCTTCTCTCTTTCTGTTACAAAACGCGCGCGTATATCTCTGATTTATCTTTAAAATGAAGATAATTTCATGTATTTTATTTACGACTATAGTGTTTAAAGGAGAAAAGTTGGAGTGCGTAGGATACAGGGGGTGTTTTAATAGGCAAACTGGACAGTGAGGCTGTAACAAAGCCCTGAATGAAGTTCCCACAATTCCCATTCACATACACACACATTAGCTCGCTAGCAACAGAAAACAGTCAAACACCTTCAACACGCGCCTCGTTTCGGGGCGTAATTTTCATATGCTGCCTCAAACACCTCCGCTTTGACGCCTTACCTCTCCTGGTCCAGGATTCTGTCGTTTTTTGTTGTATTTGTGAGCTGTGTTGTGTATAAGGAGGCGTCCTGTTCCGGGGTCACATCCCGACAGTCGGCAGCGCTGGAGTGACTCGAGAGCGTGAACGCGCCGCTGCTGAATCAGTTCCTGCCGCTGCGCCGCGTGACCCTCGCCGTCAGAGGGCGCTGTGATGCTGTCGTACACTGGGTTTATTGCCAATAACTTAGTAAGTGATTAGTGAGCGAGCAAAGAGTGGGGTTGGTTTATATTTATTATGTATTTAAATATATTATAACAGGAGGAATGCAAAACTTGATCTAATGCTGATATGATCTTTTTTTCTTTATAAAAAAAGGTTTTAATATTTTATCATTATATGATATTATTAAATATTTGTAATATATTATAACGAGGAATAAAACCTCTACACAACATTCTAAAAAAGTACCTAAGCATTAAACTGACAGATCAGTAGCAATAAATGAATGAATAAATCAATAATCTAGCAAAATAAAATGTTTCATACTTTATATATTATATTATATTAATTACATAATCTATTTAATATAATATGACATTAGAAATGAAAAGTCATATACCATTCTGAGAAGTACCTAAGCATTAACTAACTAGCAGATTAGTAACAATAAGTAAAAAAAAAAAAAAACCTTGTGGAGCACTGAATATACACAAAATACACTTTTTCATATACAGTACACCATTGTTTTTGTCCTGTCTTAAATAGCTTGATATTTTCTGTGGTCCCACTCACAATGTGGCCAGTGTAAGGTCATACTATTTTTTTCAGTCTTGGTTACTTTATCTAAAAGGTGCTTTTGTGGCCATCTTAATGTGTACTCAAGTTCTTTTGACTGCAATTGATCAGTTTTCTGACATATAATCAATTCTTTCTTTTTCTCTAAATACAGTGGAATAGGAGACATTTAATGGGATTTTACAGTTGCCCCATATATTCCTATGATTGACATAAACCTTACAGAGTATATCAACTCCCTGATGCAATAATAATAAAGTACTGCTGTTCAATAATTTGTAGTTTGCAGTTGTTCAGACAGCATGAACATGACAGATTTCAATGAACCCATTTCAATTCCACAGAGTATAGAAATTGTATTAAAGCTTTGTTAATATGTATAATAAGCATTTACAATAAGCCATTAAAGTTCCTGAGTTGGATTCATGTTTCTCAGGATTAAATACTGATTGCCCTATTACAGAAAATCCTCCAGCAGAGCTAAAACAGAACTCACTGTTCTTGCTGTTATCATCACTATTTCTAAGCCCTAGTCTCAGAGCATATGTTTCTGAGAGTTTCCCAGCAGTCTCATTTACAGGACTCCTCACACTGGGAAAGCCTCGTTTATCATTCATTACACAATAAAGATTGAGCTCTCATGTAGCTCCCACTTCCCCTATTCATTTTCCACATTTCATTTTCACTGTGTATATTTCTCCAACACACACAATATTAACATTCAACTGCTGATCAGGCATATTTAACTTCCTGTCCCACACTAATTTGAATTCTGGAAATTAAGTAGGGTGAATTCGGGTAAATCAGCCACATTGTGACAGTCATCATAAAAGGAATAGTTTGCTCAAAAATTGTACTCAACCTCAGGTCATCAAGATGTAGAAATTTAGCATTACATCACTTGCTCACCAGTGGATCCTCTGCAGTGAATGGGTGCCGTCAGAATGAGTGTTCAAATAGCTGATAAAAACAATAATCCACATGACTCCACTCTGTCATTAAGATCTCGTAAAGTGAAAATACTGTGTTTTTAAGAAACTAATCTAACATTAAGACACCGGCACCCATTTCCTTTGGTGAGCAAGTGATATGACGCTAAATGTCTCCAAATCTGTTCAGATGAAGAAAAAAAACGACATCTACATCTAAGACGGCCTGAGGGTTTTAAATATAAATTTTTGGGTGAACTATTCATTTAATATCAGAAAAACAGAGGCAGATACATAAACAGCCAAAGGTCCAGTTCCTTTCCCAGTGCCTCTGAAACCACTATCATAACCATTCAATTCAAATAAATAAATAAATACCCCACAAATCAATTTCATAATCAATAATTTATGGCAAAAAAAAAAAAAAAGAATATGAACATCACACTTCCATAACATCTCTGAAAACTTCATAAAGCAGTCGTTTAAAAACTGAAACAATACATAAGTAAACTGAGAAATTCAAGATCCTGGCCAGTTTCACACTGTGAAGTGACTAAAGCTCATTATACACAAACAAAAGCAAAATAATGATGGCTTGAAAAAAACCACAGCATGAGAGGTACTCTGCAAGTAGTCCAACAGACAGTAATCAATACCTGAATCAATGCTAAAATCCATTCATTATGTGAAAGTTATTCCTCTGTCCACTAATCTTCCTTACTTTCATATATAAAGATTAGATGGATTTAACTTTAAATCTCTTTTTTTTAAATCACATTCTAGAGGACATTTAAAGATTCAAAATAAACAACATTTAAGCATCTGTTGAGAAAAAGTATCTTCATGTATCAAGTAGCATTGGATTCATTTCGAGAATACTGTGGCGACACATTCTGGAATTGATTAAGGTTTACAGGAAGAGAAAACACAAGCTTTGACTGACTCTATATTCAAAATAGGTACACAATTAACAGCGCAATGTTCTACAATTGCAAGAGCAACGATATTCCACTTTTATCCTGATTTATAGTACAGTAGTACAAGGCATAAATCCTTTGAACACATTTCACTGAACAAAACGCAGACTCTTTGGACACGACTTCAAGATGGCTTGTGTCTCATCCCAAAGGCACAGAATACCCCACAAATACAAAATATTTAAGGCTCATTTCTACACTGACATAAAAAAAAAATGTCTTCTCATGTACACCACTATACAAAGGCTTTCCTGATGAACAATTTTCCTTTTATACAAATAATTCAACTGAAAAAAAAAAAATACTGTTTTAAGGAATGTAAATATACGTATGATACACTAAAGAATATGTACAACCAAACACATTCATGTAACGAAACAAAAATGTAAACCGTATGAAAACACAAAGTGCTTTCTTCTTCAGAACCAAAGGCAATTATTTATGCTGTACAGTTAGAAATTATAAATACATTAATCTCGCCTGCTCGGTGCTGGTACACAAGTGAGACAGATACAAACCAGAGATGCTAGTTAAATTAGTGGCACGCCAATACAGTATGTTAAATTAGTAGCTTTGATTTCCAGTGCAGTGTGTTGCAAATACAACATGTATCTGAAATGACTCTCATTTCAAGCAGTAGATCTCACTAAACCAAATGTATACATTTATTTAATATTACGTCACAGATGTAAACATTCGCTAAACAGCTGTTGATGTATATAGTGCCCTGCAAAAGAAAAACGCAGGAACTTTTTTGACTGAATTTCTGGATTTTAAACACCAAATCTAGCATTTGAACTTTTTTTGCTTTTGCATGGAAGTATAATGCCATAAATGCCTGACAGCAGTGCAACATTTATTGTGTTTGAAGCTGCATTTGTTTAAATCAAAACTCAGCATCAAGAGGGTTTCGGTAGGTCTCCTGTGATCAAGTGCCATTTATCTGTTATCTTTGGCAAAAGTGTGCATCATCCAGTTCACCTTGGTCTTCCAGCTCTCTCTTAGAGCTTCATTAAATTTGACTTTAAAGTTCTTCAGTGCTTCCTCTTCAGATTTCCCCAGTGCCAAAGAGTCCTGAGAGAAAAAGAACGATCTGTCATGATGGAGGTGGAATGTCAGCACTGAACATATTCTATATCCACCTGGTTATGACATTCATTATTCTTCTAATGAATGACTCTTAAAGGAATAGTTCACCCAGATGAAAATTTGTTTACTTTTTTCACCATCAAGCCATCTAAGATCTAGATGAGTTTGTTTCTCCATCATGACAAATTTAGATTTACGTTATTTGCTCACCAATAGATCCTCTGTGGTGGATGGGTGCCATCAGAATGAGAGTCCAGATGGCTGTTAAAAACACCACAATAATCCACACTAAAATCTTGTAAAGTAAAAAACTGTTTTTAAAAGAAACTGATTTTTCAATTAGGGGTTTTACCTTTAAACCATTGCTGTTGGCCAATATACATGTCCATAATCCATAATAATGCATAATCCTATCCACTGTTGTCCTCTCAAATCAAAATCCACCAACATTTTTGTTTAGAGGGGTTTTGGACTATTTACATGGAACTTGTAAATAGTGTTTGATCTATGCATGCTGTATTTCTCTCCTGATTCAGGAAATACATTATTATGGAAAGAGGACATTTTTAGAGTATTTTAGCTAGAAGTTCAAAACATTTTGATGAATTGGTTTCTTATAAACACAGCCTTTCATTTCACAAGACATTAACTGATGGTCTGAAGTCGTGTGGATTACGGTCACATTTTACCAGCTGTTTGGACTCTCATTCTGACGGCACCCATTCATTGGTTTCTTATAAACACAGCCTTTCACTTCACAAAACATTAACTGATGGTCTGAAGTCGTGTGGATTACGGTCACATTTTATCAGCTGTTTGGACTCTCATTCTGACGGCACCCATTCATTGCAGAGGATCCATTGGTGAGCAAGTGATGTAATGCAAAATTTCTTTAAAACGGTTTAGATGAACTTTCAGCAAAGATTAATTTTTGGGTGAACCATATTTTTAAAGGGACAGTTAAACTAAATTATGTAAACATTTACTAAATTAACATTCATGTTATTGCATGAATTACTGTCTTCTGTAGATTATAAATATTTTGAGAATGTCTCTCTTTTTTTCTCCATACTATATTTAAAATTATCTTTTTGTGTGTGTGTTCCACAAAAAGATAAAGTTATAGAGGTTTGACAATTATGATGACAATCTTGAACTCTGTAATGGAAAATTAGAGGTATCATATTGTTTTAGCCTTGTCTTAAAAACCAATCTGATACATAACTGTCTTTAGATGTCATCCATTAGGTTTGATATTCCATGCTTGCAAAGCACTACAGAAACTGTAAATAGCAGCCATCTCATTGGTAATAAATAATTCCTCTCTGTGCAGTTCTTACCTTGAGATATTGTATGTCTTTGGAAGAACTGAGCTCAGGGAGGCCTGCAGCTTTCATCAAGGCAAAAAGATTCACAAAAAGAATCCCATTCCTGCAGAGGATTTTGTAGGCTTGTTCGCAGCACTGACGAAACCTGGCGAAGATACGAACACATGTACTCTTTCTTTATTTAATAATGAATTTTACATATTCTCTTTCCCAACTAAAACCTTCCATTTATTAGCAGGTTACATATAAATGTATTCTGGTTATAAGCAGTCAGCAGTTTCCATACTTTACAGAGGAAATAAAAAAAAAAATTCTGTTTGAAAGAATAGAAACTTAGTTGCTTCTTTTTGTGCTGACAGTTTTACACAGGTGTTGAACTTCTGTAACGCTGCTGATGAAAATGGAAGTAAACTACAGAACAAGACCAGTTTAGAATGGTTATAGTGTAGAACAAACCACTGAATGAAAGTCAGAATATGCCAACTAGCTTTATGTTTGCGATCAAGTTGAGAATTAGGCCATGAATGAAAAAAAACATATATACTGACCGTTCAAATTTCTCGCTGTTGTTGGTCCGTCCCTCCTGAATCACATGGACAAAGTCGTACGTCAGAATGAAAGGCACACGTTCTCTGTTGATCCCAAATTTGCTCTTGAAGTTCCCCAAAAAGTGCCCGAAATCTATATGGAATAACTGCAAACAATAAAGAGAAAATCTTAAGCATACCTTCAATTATTATAAAATTAAAACTTAAAAGACAATTATAAAATGTACATTTATTCATTTGGCAGACACTTTTATCCAAAGCGACTGACAGTTGAGGAATACAGGAGTATGTGAAATAGGATAAGTGCAACCCATTCTCATATGGATGGCTGGTGCCATCTTGTGAAACTATTTATGATTACACAGCACTACTGGGGCACTGAGTTCACTCTCACCTGACCCGTTTCCCTGATCATTATATTGTCACTGTGACGGTCCCCTATTCCCAGAACATATGTGGCTACACAGTAGCCTGCACAGGAGAGGGTGAATTCCTCAATTGCTTGATCCAGTTTATCCCTGAAAAAAAGAAAATAATATTTTAATTCATAACCCATTGCTGTTTCCCCCCCCCCCCCAAACATATGTATAATGTATATTACATATAATAGATAAATAGATTACCCTTTCTTAAAGGGTTAAACATTTGCAGCTTTGTTTCTGCGTGATCTTTTTCATTCACTCTATGACTCACCTGAGACATTCAACATTAATATTGCCTTGTGAATATGTTATATGCCTCTTTCCACCTTAGCTCAGATTCCATAAGAAGTTATACTAGAAGTAATACTAGAAAGTAAACTGCTCAGTAAATAATGCGCTTCCTTATGTACTCCCTCATTTCTTAAAGACCAAAATGCAACATGAAAACACTAGACAACATCATCCAATCTGCAAGCAATGGACAGGACCTATTACATGTGTCCCATACTCCTTACGATTTAGCATAACATTTACAGTAAATGGACAAGCAGCACAGAACTGGATATGTCCACAGGGGGCATATATATCGGTTTCAGGGAAGACATCATTGTCTTCAGTTTACTGCACTTTAGTTTCAAGAGTATAAACAGGATACTCGAGGAAAAATCATGCATGCATCATAGTGAGTAGCTGTTTTTTTTTTTTTGGTTAGCCACATACGCTTAACCAAAAGTAGTTTTGTAAGTTGCCTAAATGCTAAAACATCACACAGATAGGATGTTAAGATAAGTCATGTCCCCAAGTACACTGGGAATATGTGCTGATGCTGAAGGTTAGTTTGTCCCCAAAAAGACCCCAACACTCAGACTTCTCTAAAGCAGTGCATTTCGGAAAAGGTCACCCCCCCCCCATTCTGACAGGATCGACAACTTGCAAAAGCATACTGTTACACAATGCAACGCACGTTGTGGTTTCATCTTAGTGCTCAGCTTTTATACTTGGCTGTTATCACAAAAAACAATAAGCACATGAAGCCACTTTGGCAGAAAACACCTGCCAAGAACAAATGAAATTGTAAACGCAGCATAACATGGGGTAAATGTACTCCACTGCTGCAACTTCTGCAACCAAAGTGCATTTGATGTTACCCTATAGTTTCATATAAACCAAAAGGTCAAATGAGCCAAGAGAGCTTAACCCTGTGAGTGAGGTTTGAAAGTAAAAAATACATTGCATGTCTAAGTGATGCTAAATTTGTTGGCTACGTTACGCTTGCTTGCAGCATTCATACCACACAAGCTGTGGCGCGGTGTAAGGCTAGAGAGTGTGCTGCTCACCCTGGGTTTTTGGATTTAAGCCAGTTGAGAAGAGCGTCCTTGTTGAAGGCAGCAGTGGCTGCACTGTTGCTGTTATTTCTCTGGATGTTGGCGATAGTGTCTGAGTTTTTCACCACCTCGATAAGACCCGTTTTATTTCCGGTTGACAGGCATCCGTAGGGCAGCATTCTGGGACCCAGAAAACACTCATAATTAAGAAATTACCATTTTGAATATATATATATTTATATATTTTTCCCACATGATCTAATATTTCTCACAGAAAAAAAAAAATTAAGATTAAAAAATGTGTGTGTGTGTGAGAGAAATATTACACGTGTGTAAATAAGATTTTTATTTATATTTAAATAAATATTATAAAAATATTACATCTATAAAATATTTATAGTTTACAATGTAAATTAAAAATAGCCCCCCCCCTCTCTTTTGTTTATAATCTATACACAATCTATATAATCTATATACACAAGCGCTAATGTATAGGTGCTTATTCACTGCACACATTTTCTGCAAATTAATAATCTTGACGGATAACAAAGTAAACTATACAAACCTGAGGTCAAGACCTTCTGTTTTCCATAAAACATCCATTAGCTGAATCATTTGAAGGGTTAGCATATCCTGCCTCAAATCTAAAAAAAAATACAGAGAAAAGGGTCAGTCTTTGTTTTTTCAGGGGGAAAAAGATCTTCAGCGCAAGCAAAAACTGTGTAAGCATGACTTTGTGTCCATACCGTCTCCATTCTTGAAGATAATGCCCACATTATCATATTTGTTCTTGTACATCAGCCACAGCGGTTTCATCTTTGAGTCCATGAACTTACACTTGTCTGCACTGAAACAAAAAAAGATTAGAATCAAGAACACGCGTCCACAAATGGTTGCAAAACAGGCTTTTTGCTTTCTGGTAAATGCTTGTATGCGTAACTTGTACAGTATGTTATGCACCTAAACATTTAGCGGGATTACCCTGAAAAAAAAAAAATGCTTCTGTAATATTACATTATGCCATTGATTCAGTTTAAGCTTGAAAACTTAAAACAACCCATAAAACCTTTACAAAGTGCATAATGAGAGATTACTTAAAAAGTGTTTTACACAATCATTCCAGTTATCATGAAATCTACATTGCTAAATAACACACCATCTGTAGGATGTTCACCAAAAAAATATCATTTAACACGAGCTGACACGACAACCTCTAAAATCTATTATAGATGTTATATTATCTGATTTAAGAGTTTACTATAAATCTACTTCATTAACATGCATTTGAATGGTACCATAGTTCACACAGCACGATGCTTGGGTTGAGAGGAGAAACGACATCCGAAAGCGCTTCCATGTAAGTGTCCTGTTTGATGCACACTTTCATGTCCTCTGTAGTCTGTATCCTGGTTGCTTTCTGACTGCCAGATTTCACAAAGTCATTGAGAGCTTTCATTTTATTCAGAGCCTCATTCTGTCGGGGACAGAGATAATACAGAAGTATAGACAAATCCATATACGCACATGTTGCATTTGGTGACAGGACTGGATTAAAGCAGTAGGGATTTAACATGCGTGTGATAATCAATATCTGAGGAGGCATGTAAAAACGTGCTGCAAACTTTGAGCAGCAGAGTGCAGTTCCCCTTCCTTCCAGTGGTTTGGCTATTATTAAACATTCAAAAGAAGACGAGTTCTGAGTACAGTCACTGTGGAACTGCTGCTGCAACAAAAAACATATTCCAGCACCCTTGTGCTTACTTACTATATTTATACATGTACATATACTATGTGCCTGAACGAACAGGCGTCGTTTCATGCAAGAAAAGACACAGCGCAAAGTGACAATTACCAAAACCGGTAACAGAGAAAACAAGTCAAGTGTTAAGTTTGGGGCCCCCGAGTGTCAAAAAAGGGCCCCGGAAAGCAAAATACAAGAGAATAAAAGTAGTTTGCATCAGGTCATAAAAGACTAGTTAATAAAAATCCCTCACAGTGCATGCAAACATATGACACATTAGGAATGCAACAAACCTGCTTCATCAAGCTCTTGATGTGAAAGATGCTCCCACGACAGTACGCCTCCAGAATAAGTCCAAATCTCAAGCTGACTGAGGACACATGCATTTCTGACCTACAGAGGGAGCAGAAACAAAGCCTAAATGACACTGAAAGGAATGGGGGTGCATTGCTGCAGAGCACTATAAGAAGATGAATTCATACCTGAGGTGCCAAAACAAGAAGTGACCTATTTTTTTGTTGGCCAGGGCTCTCTCAAGCAGGAAACAGGTCAAGTCACAATCCAGGTAGGATTCATACTTCAGAACCTGCACTAGTTGCAAGAGGTACTGAAAGAGTTCATCATCACTGTTGAGAAAAAAAAAAATGCATTAGAGGAGCCAAGTTGAAAATGAATAAATCTGAATATAAATTCCTTATAAATATCCAGTTCAGACAAGGCTCTCTTGACATGCAAATTAAAGAAAACTTTAATAAAATTAATTATTTAAATGATTAGTGCAAGTGCTTTTTTGAATGGCTCTACAAATGTTAAAAGCCATATGAATAAAGGTATTTTTTTCCTATGATTTTGACATGTATGCATGACAGAGCCTGTGCTGACTGTGCTTTTTTTGTTTAGTTTTTTTTTTTAGCTCTCAGGTGTTGATTATAGATGCAGTGCCACCCACCTCAACTTCCTGAGGCAGCGGATGGTGAAGGAGCGGGCATGAGGGTCCGGGAAACTGTAGTCCAGAAGTTCTAGAGCATGTATAGCAGGCAATTCTGGCCATTTTCGTAACAAACCAACCATCTAAAAAAAAAAGGAAAAAAAATGCACTGAATTGGAGTGTACATAAACCTCTCAAACCCTAAAGTTTAAAAGAAAAGCATCCTGGGTGGTGGTAAAGGTGTGAGAGAGATGTGATATAATGAGCAAATAAATTTTAATATTTAATTTTTAAGAATTTTTTTTATTTTCAAAATACTCCTTTTTAACAAATGACCTGAAATAAAAGGATAATTTTTGGTTTTGTTTTGCATTATTGACGCTTGTTTGACTAACCTTTGCCTCCAAAACCCTTTAACCTGTTAACTGTCACTCACGTTTTTGAAGATAGACATGAATGTGCATGATACAAACATAAATTTTTATAATTCATGACTGAAAACATTTTGTAACATGATTTTGATCTACCATTTACATGGTAATGCAATGTCTGATTTTAAAATAGGGGTTTTGAAGGATGAATTTTGAGATTTTATGTTTTCAAGTGATATATAACTTCTGATGATTTCTAAAATGTGATAAAGAAAAAGGCAACGAGGAAGTCTTTTTTTGAACAAAGGTCAAAGCTCCTTTTGTACTGTAGATTTCTGAGGGCGCACTCATGTCATAAATTCATCTATTACTTTTCCTACATAATTTTTAACAAAAAATATTGGTAAAATATATATTTGGGAGTCTTAGACCTTTCCAACGATATATTGTTTGTCAAGATTAGATTAGATTTGATTTATTAGATTAGATTTGTAATATAGTATAGTCAACGTAGGCGTCCCGTATATGGGACGGGGTGACATTTAACAGGTTAAGTCCAAAAAAGGAAAATAAATTCATATTAAAATGTAAATGACAGAAGCAATTATATTCACATTCATTTTAAATGTGCCTTTTATATGGTTTTTCCTGGAATAATTAACCCTTGTATTGAGCTCCGGATATTCTGACCTTCTTTTTCTCGAAAATTATAGTTAATTTAATTTTATCACATTGGACTAAAACCTATTGACTTTGCTCACACAGAGAATAACAACTCATTTTAATACTTTTTTTGTCTGTTTTCACCTTCTCGTTACACTTGTGGTGCTCCCAGAGAAAAATCACAGACAAAAAAAAAAATCTATATGCTATATTATTACCAAATATTGGATTCAATCTTTTTATCAACTTGTTTTGTTTCAATTATTGCAGGTTTTATATTTCTTTGATTGTAGGCCTCACTGACCTGAGTTCATGTACATTGGCAAAACTGCCATTGACAAAAAGACTGAATGAAATGTTTGGTGATAATATAGCATAATGAGAGAATTACAAGCGAGTTTTAAAAGACCCCCAGAACACCAGCTTAGATAAAGTATTTTTAGCAACACAAAAGGGTTCATTTTTCAATGCCTAAAAATAATCCTATCCCGAGGAACTAGTGGTTCAACATACCTGAGCCACGTCCTCGTGTTTGTTCCACTTAGTGATGAGGAGGAGTTTGGGGAGGCTCTCCGGGTATCGCTGCCTCACCTCCTCACGTAATTTCCACAGAAGCTCCTTCTCATCCTCAAAGAACTCGGTGTAATTTTTATTGTCCACAATCTCTTTCAGTTTCAGGTGCTAAAAAGAAAACAGTCACGTCTGTTTAGATGAAAGTCTCCTAAAGTAGTTTTAGCGCTTTCGTCTCTAGTGATAAGAATCAATCATTGGAAAACATTCAATGCTTCAGCTAACCACAACTCTTAACAGTGCTGTAGAAATACAGGCCCTAATGTAGCAACCATTTCCATCTCATGGCATGTTTCTCCTCTAACAGACCAATTCATGCTATTACGTACCTCTTCTTTTGAAGCTTTTTCACCATTCATTCCCAGATCATTTAGCTGAAAATAATATGAAGATAATTTCCATAAAACGTACAGACATTATGAGAAGCATACACACATTAAGGAGAACCACAAAAAGGCACCTTTTCAATTGGAGGATAATACAGGGGGTGTGGTCTGATGTTGGGGAAGCGAATCAGAAGACCGGCCGTGCTGTCAATGTTTGGATTTTTCTCCACAGTGCCCATAGGATTCAACAAATCTCCTTTATCATCTAAAAATAAAGCGACTGAGCTTTTAAAACCTGAACTGATGCCTCTAATCCTGATATGAAATAACTAAAAACCATTCTAAATAAAGACTCTAAAATTATTCTTTAAATCATTGAAAATAACTCGACCAAAGGTCAAACCAAAAGAAGTAGCTGTAAACAGCATGAGCTACTGTTCATTTTACATTTTTACATGTACATTTATTCATTTGGCAGATGCTTTTATCCAAAGCAACTTACAGTTGAGGAATTCAATAAGTGATTTATCATAATTATACAAGTAAATGTACCTGGGACTGATGGCCATGTGGACAGGGAAAATTCTCCAGTTTTTAGCTGGTCCTTGTAGTCAAACACCATCGTGTTAACCCAGGCTAGAGGGCAGTCCTGTGAAAAGAGGGTTAATTTGGAGGTTTATTAACCATATTGGGATTACACTTTACACAACAGTCTTTTTATGTGGGAGAGGTGACACTGTCAACTAAACAACTCTGTACACTAATGCCGGAGTTGTGGGAGGTGACGATTTAACCGACTAACCAAATATTCCAGTCACAACAGCAGTGATTACCAACAGACCCATAAAACAGATCTAATCCTTCCTGCGTAGGATTGAAACGTAGTCCAGTTGTCAAATTAAAGTGCTGCTATTTGTACACAGACATTACCGCAATCAATAGTGTTTTTAGAAGCGCCTTTTTGTAAAAAGAGATTCAGTCAAATATAAAAGGTGAAATTAATAGATGTAAAACTGAAAGTTTACTGCAAATATCTGCCCATTTTAACAATATAAAACTAAAACAAAAGAAAAAAAAGTTAAATTTCTAATCCAATTCAATTGCACAATCCATGCCAATGTAGCCTAAATCTACATAACGTAACAGTATATATAAATACACAGGTTACATTTATACACTTTAAAATCTTAAATAAGATTCAGAAGAAATTATTTACACACTATTTTAATAAATGTAAATATTATATTGTTGTAAATGAAATGTTGTAAAATAATTCATAATAAATTATAAAATAATGAAGAGATTTTTTACAAATATTTTTAATAATGTCAAATCCTACATTTACGTGTGGAAATCTATCATTTGATCAAAGAAAAATTCTATTCCAATTTATATTAATTCAGTATTGACAAAATCGACACTGTAACTATATATGGAAATCCATATTTGAAAACCTTAAAAGTAATTCAGAAATGATTTTTTAATATTCAATTTATAATGAATTATAAACATTTTAATTAAATTGTCTAAAATAATTTATAATTCATAAAGAATTTCAGAATACAGAATCATTTACAAAAAACTGCAGGATAATTAAAAATATAATTTTATAGCTATTATAGATTTATTTTAAAAGAACATGATTTCTATTACCATGCATCTACATATACATGAATATTTCATCATAAACTAGAGATAAACAATACACTTAAGTTTCTAGATGGCGAAATATGGGGTTCCATCAGAACTAATACAATGCACAGTATGTGCACAGTACGTATACAATGCAATGAGTATAACAGGAGGAGACACTTTTTTTCTCTTCATGTCCCACGCCCATGTGGACTTCTCTAGTTTGCTGAAAGAGAAGTAACACTGAAAGCAGAAGTGGATGCGTTGGTGTTGCCAACAGCAGTCCACCATACACACACAAAAACACACACACACACACACACACACTTTGACACCTGGGAATTTCAACACTGCGCCTTCAGTTAACAACACACGCTATATGACAAAGACAAGGCCATGAAGAGGCGGGCTGGTGAGTTTTGATTTGACATCAACTAGCTGCTCTGTCCTAACGTTTAATTTTGGGTTACCCGCACTGAGCGAAAATGGATCACAACATCCTGTTGTGAGGGTTTAAATAATATTGCATCATGCTGAATATACAACCAGTGGTGTGTTATATGTCTTTAACTTCAAAACAACATTCACTGTGAACATCTTCAGCAGCCATGCATGTCAAACACTCCAAGTATAGCATCTGTTAGGTGTCTCATCTCTCATCAGTCAGTCTGTTGGTTGTTAAGGGACTTGTTTGCTGTTAAAACGAAATGAATCATACCGCTCTTTTGTTTTTCTTCTTGGTTGGGCGCTTCTTGGTCTTCTCAATGACGCCGTAGAGGGCAAAGCAGAGGCGGCTCATACGAGGCAGGTCACTCACGCTGATGTCGAACACTAGTTTCTGGTCCCATACGGGGTCAGAGCAAACACTGACCTCATTACTGATGACCACTTTGCACAGGAGCTCACTGCCATGGAAGAGGCCAGCCTGAACCACCAGCTGAGAGAAAGAGAATGATCGCAGAGCTGGAGATTAGTCTCAAATCGGCCTTAAAAAGTCTACAGTTTTAAGAAGAAGAAACCTAGTTTTAGTTTTCTGAAAACAAAAGAATGCATGAATGAATGAAGTGAGTGAAGTATGAGGAAGTAAACGAGTTCCTGGCATAAAAAGCATGTGGAGTAACTTGTTACACGGAACAGTTGTCACAAGAAAATTATGTTTTTCTCTAGCAGTGGTTTCAGCGCAAATTTTTTTTTAAAACCTTCTCAAATTCAAATAACTGTATTCTTATCATTTACAATGTCCGTAAACTCTATCCTCTGACCTTAAAATACAATAATATTTTTTATATTATTAAGAAGAATGAGCAAGAGAACAAGACTGACTAATTCAAAGCTCTTTGGCAAGAGACGGGAAAGACATGCGGAACAATAAACATTGAGAATAAAGCAAACCGAGCACTATGAACAATGAAATGAAAATGTGAACTCTTCACACGAATCATGTCAAAATATTATTCTGACATCGCCAGCTCCATTTTGAAAGCCAGATTTCTTAAACAAAAAATTGCTGTGAGGGACAATTACATGAACGTTTTTGCATGATAAAATGCTTTCCCATGTAGACATATTTAACCCTGTCCAAAAAAATATATATCTGACTGGTCTACATGTGTTTCTCATGAATTTTTTTAAAATAGAAACAGACGTTCAGTGACTGTTGACTTCTCAGACAAGCAAAAAAGGAGATGCGAGTGGTGAACAGAAGCAACAGTGCCGGCCTTTTCTAAGAATCTAGGCCCAAGAGAGAGCCGTAAAGCCAGATAGTCACTCCCCACTTCCTGTTTTGATGTTTCACTTAACCGCTTCTGATGAATTATGGGAAATATGTGGTCAGGGTCACATGACCACAGTGTTCATGATTTCACCCCTCACTACCTGCCACAGTTGAGATGCTCAACAACCCAACATGCATCCTACTAACAATATACAAATGAAGATACACAAACAAACATGTAAACAAAAAGGCAATTTTACCTTCATGCCTTCATCCGCGTTTACTCGGCTGCCCTGTAGAAGGTATATATAGAAAGGCTCATGGATAGACCACAGCGAAGACGTGTTTTGCTGTTGAGAAAAAAGTATTAGTTAACATCTGAAACCTTTTCTTCATTATCAAATGCTTGTAGTTTCATTTGCAAGCTAAAAATCGAATGTGCAAGCATGCTTGACAGTTACAGAGAAACCAAAACCAAACAACAGAATGAGGAACTAACATTAGCTCGAATCTAATGTTGTGAAGGTAAACCAAGCAGTTCATTTTGGTTCAGTATCGTTCTTTCATCGAATGGTATATCAGGTACATCAGACAACCACAGAAGAAACGTACATGCTCAGTAGCGATGGGGAAGTTGATTTGAAACGGGTACTTGTTTAAAACTGTAGTTAGCTACACTACAAGCTGCTAATAAAATTAATTATATTGAAGCTATTTTAGGGGGAACTAACTTTATAAATGCATTCCTCTAACAATACAGGCGCCAATTTATTTTTGCAACCAGAAATATATGGTTTTTAGAAAAAAAATTTATATAAGCATGAAAGTCCAGCCCAAGATTTTACGAATTAGCCACCAATTTGCTAAAGCGTAAAATGGTTACAAACTGGCATGACGGTTTGTTCGAAAACTTAGCTTGTTTAAAGGCTAAGATATTGTCATACTAATTCAAACTAGCTAGAATTGCTTCAATTAATTTATTATTATTATTTTTATTCCATCTCATTAATTCAAAGCACTTCTATGAAGGGGTCACACATGATCAAAAAGTCACCACGGGTAAATGATTGCGATGTCGCATTGCAAATCAAGTTCAGAGAGGTTGAAGTCTACAACAAAAGCTACAAGAGAAACGTGACAATAGTTCCCCCTGTTAATATCAGATCGTGTTCCGGCATAAAAATGCCTTCTCACCCTTTTCAGAGGCAGCGGGGGTGGTTTGGACTGAGCACGACTCCTGGACACCTGGTTACTGAGGCCACCTTGTTCCTCCTGGTACTTGATGATGACTGAATGATGCACCATGGTCAGGTGTGGGGTGATACCTCCATGCAAACATGTAAAAATATACTGCGAGAGTGAAAAAAAAAGAAAAAAAAAAGAGATAGAACAAATTAAGAAAAAAATAGCTCATACGTTCAAGATACATTGAGTTATGGTGCTCTTTTGGGTTGCACAAGTTCAAATCTGGCACAAATCATGTCCTGAATTCATTTTCTTTGTATCATTTCTTGTCCTCTGTCCACAAAAAAAAAAAAAAAGCCTCAAAAATTCTTAAATGAGAAATGAATGAGGAAAAGCATTTTGTTTTTTCGTAAACAGACACAAAGAGATAGACAGTGAGGGATGGAAACGGTCGCAGAGGTACAGATGGTTTTATCAGTTCCTGTTTTCCAAAATGTACACTATAAAGACCGGACCAGATCCAGTACTCCTGGACTAATCATCATCAGATCCTGCGGCCTGTTCATTTAGGTAGCGTAATGCTGCTGAAATCACATTATCTTTAACGTAGTTGATGTTTTGAAGGCTGGTAGAAATATATGACTCATCTTTGTAGGTATGAGCGGTTTCTAAATCAACAACTACTTCAGAGCAGTAAAGACCTACGATGAATTCAAATCAAGGCCTCTGAAGAGCTTGGCAAACTTTACATTGCAGTAATATATGGAACTAGCAAAACAACAGGACAAGATATAAAAAGACATGCAGCCTGGAGTCTGAAAGTGTGTACGCTTTCATATGAATTTGAAAGAAAATGTAGCTGTGAAGTCGAGAAGATGTTGTGATTTTCAGACTTACTTTAAACTGGCAGAGTGGATATTTTCCATAAATAAACTCCCATCTCCCGTTAATCTGAAGGCTGTAGTCCTCTGGCTTCTCCTGCTTTGTCGATCGGAACACGGTGGACTTCTTTCTCAAGGCGTTCTGTTTCAGAAGAACCGGCAGGTCGTGCGGATCTTGCTGGAGAACGAAAGTCTCCTACAAAGTCAAAATGTGAAATGCATAACATGGGGCTCTAAACAAATTATATGGAAAAAAAACATGGAAAGAGATTCAAGTCTGTTCTTGCGGTTTGGGATACATTTTTTCAATATAGGCTGAAACTATTGCTAACAAGCCATGACTATAATATAATAAATACTTAATAAAACATTTTTTATATATATTCAAATAGAAAACAGTTATTTTAAATTGTTACATTATTTCACAGTATTACTGTTTTAACTTATTTTTATTCAATGAAATGCTGCCTTGTTGAGCATAAGAGACTTCTCTCAAAAACATAAAAAATATCTTTAAACCCCAAACATTTGAATGGTACTGTATAATAAAAAAAATATGGAAATTCTGCATCTGAATATAGGCAAAAACTGAGAATGCCAAGTTGACTGAGAGTGTGGGGAGACTATGCTTTATGGGAGTGGGTGGTCATGGTTCCCATGATTCTCATTTCCATGGTAACAGCAACTTCCCAGGGGCCTTTGAACAGTTTGTGTTATGAAAGGGGTCCTTGGCTCAAAGAAGTTAGAGAAAACATACTCTAGTTATAGTAAAAAAAAAAAAAATAAGAAAACTCCCTCATAATCACTGATATGCACAGGGTCAGAGTTCACTTATGATAGTAGAATTAATTACTCATAATCTGATTGTTTTTCTCTGCAAATGCGGTGTCGAAACAGTCTGGCTTTTGATGTCCATGCCATGCATTATAAAAACAAGTGCTGCTGGAGTTTTTCTTTTTTGTTTTGCACGCTTCAGACTCATTACAGGGTTTAAGATCATAGGTAAATAACATTTGTGTTGAGTGGGTGGGGGATTGACAGGCACCACAACACATATAAATACTATCAAAGGCTTCACTCTGGAAAACTGGGTCAGTGAGAGCCATGTGTGCCTGCAGATGCTGCAGTGACATCATCACCGTCTAAACGTCTCCTCACTGTTACGATTTGTGATATCAAAGGCAGAAAATGTGTCAGTCTAAAATTAGACTTTTGCATGAGAGGATTTAAATAGTCAATGACTACATTACATGCTCATTTTACATTATCAGCACAAACAGAACGCAGATACATAGTATTAAAGTAAAGTAATTAATTAGTTGCATCGTAGCATAAAAGAATTGTGTATTAATTTGAACTTTACTCACCTCACTGCCCTCGAACTTCACATTGACAAAAATCTTTTTGACACTGCATGATTTCCCCGATTGCGCCACTACAGAGCACGGCTCCAAGTCACATGGGAAGTTGTACTCCATCCATTGATTCCATGGTAACATCTGCCGCACCTGAGCACGCTCTTCACAAAATGTCCGCATTTTCATTCGGAATTCATTCACCTCATGGTTTTTTTGGGATTCAAATTCATGGTGACCTGTGGAGCAGGTTTCGTGCCAATTAGAACAAAGTCAGAGCGCTAAAACTGTCCTGTTAACATTCATTAAGAAAATACTACAAACACTAAAACTACCAACAATTAAACTCTCTGAGACACAAAAAAATTGTGCTGGTAATATCGTACAAAAATTAGCACAATGCTAAAAGCGAATAATAAAATCCAATTAATCCCCACAATCATACGTTTTCACTAGAATCTAGTCGAATTAGGCAGAAGGTAACATGAACATATTGTGTGACCATCCTCAATTTGTTTTTACAAAACTACCCAAGGTAAGAAAGACTATCTCAAAAAGGGGAAATGATCAACAACAACCAGATATTCTGAATCAGCCTGTCGTGTTCATAATTTTTTTTTTAGTTTAAATAAGCAAATTCTGCTGAACAGCTGCCAAAGCCATATCATTCTGCTGCAGCGGTGAGTAAACGTCAAGCCGTTTCAATTGTGAGCCGTCCAAACACTCTGAGGTCAGCTGAGAACCAGTGTGACACAAACCTTTTCCTATTAGAAGACTGATCTGGGTGTTGATGAGCTTTTCGACTCGGTCTCCTTCCCGGGCCACCAGCCGGAGAATTGGCAAGAACAGCCGAACGTCACTCATGCGCCGCTGCTCATCTTCCAGCTCCTCCCGCTCCGCGGTCATGTTGATGCAGGTGAAGACGTAGGCATCCGGGTCACTCAGGGCACTGAACAGAGGCTCGTTCCTGGCATTCTTCCACACCATCTAAGACAAAAGCCACAATATCAGGATTTTAAATGTGGCCAATGGGTTTGACTAGTACAGTTGATTTATATTAATTTGTGCAGACAATCTAATACCACTATTTTAAATGATGTCACCCAGCATACGAATGCTGTTACGCTTCCTGACTAGTTCAGCCAGTAAGACTTCCTTAGTCAAACCAGCTTCACTAGAAAACCATGCATTTTGTACTAGCGAACATCACGCCTATAGTGGTTCACCAGCACAGAAATAGCACAGAAAATTAAATCTGTTCATTATCATCAAAAGTATATTTTGTTTGTTTTATTTTGCGTGACAACTTATCCATTTCAATCAAATAATTTACTATTGAGAACCAAGCGTATTGTACAAACAAGAGTACATATAACAAAACTTGTCTGGGGTATATTAGAAGTAAAAAGACGAAAGCAGTAATAATACAATTTTTTTGTTTACTTCTTAAACAACTGGGTTACTTTCAGGTTTTTACTTTTGGATATAATTTCCGTCAGTTTTAAATTGTTGAAATAAAGGGATTTTTTTTTTTAAACCATCCGACTTTATGAATATAATAACCAGCAAATGTAATAATTAAATAAAAAATAAACAATAGATTTTTTTTTTATCACCAACCAATCAATCAAATAATGTTGTGTACTCAAAATGTCCTGCTATCTAAAAAATTTTTTTATTATTATTTGTTAACTTAATTATTACAGATGCAGTTTTACGACCTCATAGTAGTGGTTCCTTAAAATTTACTCACCCTCATGAACATATCGTTCAGATCATTTTGTGAACCAAATCAACCAATTCATTGAAAGATCTGTTTACAAACTGGACATTGATACTTCTCTATAAACAAGGAGCTTTAAGATACGATGTTAAGATATTTTACTAAAAAATGATTTAAATTTTTTTTTCTAAGATGCATTAAGAGTTTCAAAGTTGTATGGATCTTATTTGTGGTGCTTTTTTGTCCTTTTTAACCTAAAATGTTGATGCTCATTACAAAAAGTCCATGTCAACCATCTACGTTCTCCAATTTCTTCAAAATAGTATGTTTGGTGTTTGCATGTGACCAGAGGGTCTCCTCACCTTCTTGATGGTACTAATGGTTTCATTGCATGCTACGGGAAAGTTGAGGTAGATCCCCGTGGGGAGGAGGAACTCCATGTTGACCTGTTGCCGACCCTCCCTCTCCCACACATCCTGCATGCCAAAGACCCCGGCGGCATGGTGCAGGAAACTCATCTACAGCTGACCCCACTGCTGAACACAGATAGACGATTTACAACAGTTCATGTCATACAATTCTGAACATGCATGAAGTGTTTACTAGCTGATACAACCCAGTGAACCAATTACAGAGGCAGGGAGTGACCTCAAGACGCTCAATTAATATTCAGAGAGAAGAGAGAGCATGTAACATACGCTGTTTAATAAATAATTATTAAGACACTTTGCTTGTAAATGTGCAGCACATGGTCTTTAAAAACATATAATTCATATTATGATTGAAATCATTTTATCAATGACTAGTAGCAATGGAATGTGTCAGTAAAAGTGTGAAATAAGTTCAGAATATTTGTACTGAATAATTAAA